>NC_056731.1:862667570-862997570 GCF_019279795.1 Protopterus annectens | reverse complement strand
TTGGTCATTATTGTTGGAAAAAAGAGAACTATATTGGCAGTTACGATTAAATGCAGGTAACTGGCCAGGTCTAAATGCACACATTACTATTAGCCCCATATTGAAATTAAAGGCACTAGAGAGGTAAACTACCCCCTAGTATTTATTGAACAAAACAGTAACTTAATACAATTTTATATACTTAGTTTTAAAATCATATTCATTTTAAACATATTAAACACATTTTATATACATTTATATTTAACATTTTTTACATACATTTTAGATATTTATGATATATATTTTGTATTTGCTGTGTACTTATTGGGGGGTTGTGTGCTTTTTGCTAGTTGGTTATTACTTGTATGCGTTCACTATTAGGGCTGCTAACATTGTGCTTGTAGTGATTTTTACTAATTTACTGATTTGATTAGTTTAATTATTTGTGTCACTTCATGTTGAGCTATTATAAAAGGAAGTACCAGTTTGTGATAAGTTATCTGATGAAGTCTAGACTTTCTAGACGAAAGCGCTTATCCTTTGTGAACATCATATGTGGATTTTGTTTTACTGGAGTGAATTAAGTGGATTTTGTTATACTTCAACTGAGTCTACTATTTACAACTTGTAGTGAGTGGGTCCAATCCAGCTACTTCACTTGGATTCTTCGTTCTTTGGGTTTTGTTATATGTATTTGTATATATATGTATATATGTGTATGTATGTATATGTATATGTGTGTGTGTGTGTGTGTGTGTGTATATATATATATATATATATATATATATATATATATATATATATTGTTTGTTTCTTTCGGCTTGCTGGGCCTAACGCACAACCTTCAACGAAGGAACGCCCATTCACGCATGTTGACACACAGAAGACGCTCTAACTGAGAATCGAACAGGCAGCGTCTAACTGTGAGGCGACAACGCTACCGCAGCACCACCACTGCAGTATATATATATATATATATATATATATATATATATATATATATATATATATATATATGTATATATATATATATATATATAGATTGATTGATTCACTAGGCACTCTTGAAATACTGAAATGTCGAATTTCAGTATTTTGAGACTGAATAGTAGAAAACCCACATACCTGAAAATCCAAACCGCGAAAAGCACAATCGCGACCATACACTCTCACACACACATACACACACACACACACACACACACACACACACACACACACACACACACACACACACACACGCATACACCTACCTAACTACAACAAACAAAACAACACACACAAACACAACATAACACACAAACACACCTACCCTACTTATAAACAGGGGGGCAAGCCTCCCTGCCCTCCCCACTTATATATACTAACTCTGAGGTCGCACTAAACACACAAACACACAAAAACCACCACTACACACACTCCCACACACTAAATTCCCTACCGAATACCCTTACATAAACACCACTTACCTGAAACCCCAAATAAATCCACAAACCACACCATATGTCATGAACGCGACACCACAACAGCGGATTCGACATTTTTGCATTCGACAGAGTGCAGTTTCACGTAACTGCACTTATTCAGTCTCGAAATACTGAAATTTGACATTTCAGTATTTCGGGATTGTTTAGTGAACCCATATTTATATATATATATATATATATATATATATATATATATATATATATATGTATCTACTTCAGAATGTTGACTGTTCAGAATGCACATTTTCATATGGCCGACACCATATGATCGACATTCCATAAGAATGACAACCTGAAATAGCACCAGTTACCTACCTGTAAACACAGTAAAACTGTGTTATGCAGGGAGGCAAGCCCCCCTGCACCCACCACACCCCCTACTATTTAAATATTCTTACTCCGAGATCGCACTACAGTGCAGGAAAGGGGAATCTCCCAGTCCCGCACTGTAGTGGGATGTCCATTATCATTTGTCGGCCTTTCAAACGTTCGCTTATATGGTGTAGGCCATATGAGTTTCGAACATTTGAAAGTTCGAACATACGAATGGCTCCCATATATATATATATATAGATATAGATATATATATATATATATATATATATATATATATATACCGCGGTGGTGGTGCTGTGGTAGCGTTGTCGCCTCACAGTATGACGTTGTCCTGTTCGATTCTCAGCTAGAGCGTCTTCTGTGTGGAGACATGCGTGAATGGGCGTACCTTCGTTGAAGGTTGTGCGTCAGAGCTGGAAACTCGGCACGTAAAAATCTACTGCCAGTCATTAGCGGACCGGAGTTCCGCTGTGGCGACCCCTAACCGGAAAAGCAGAAAGACACAACAACATATATGTATGTATGTACTTCAACTCTTTTCTAAATCTGGGCTTGTTTCTTCGTTTTTTGTGTGGTAGAATGACAGATAAAACAGTCAAGGTTTAAAAAATCAAGCAAATGTGGTCATAAAATTCCATTGTCAGATTCCATGATCTCTGCATTTATTGTTTAGGTCCTGAACATTTGCAGTCTTCATGCTGTTTTTGTAAGACCTTTAACCCTAGATTGTTAATAGAATAAACTAAATCTCAAGGGACTTTTTCCTTCAGCCTTTGGAGAATCACTTACTGGTGCTCAGTCCTCCAAATCTGAAGAAAGGAAGCCAAGAAAAGATTTTTCTGAGCAATCAGTTTCCTCTCAATCCTCTTCATATCTGACCTCGGAACTGCTCAAAACATTTTCAGAAAACTTCAGATCCTAAAGACAAGCCTTCAGATCTGACTTCTTCAGACAAAATATCCATATATTCGGATCCAGCTCATCATGAACCTAAGCAGATATCTAGAACTAGGTATGCATCTTCCTTGGATCTTGCACTCCCTCGGCTCCCATCTCTGTTCTTAGAAAGATGCTGTCATTTTAGATCACCTTTCATAGTTTCTTCTGTTTGTCCAGAAGTCTCACAGATGCTGATATGGACACAGTGATGAGGAAGTTTCTCTCAACACAGATTCAGATGGGAGTTCTGGCTGCTACCCCCATGGGTCAAAAGACTTTCAGTAGTACATCCCCACCAGTTTGGCTCTTTCTCCGATCTGACCTTTGGTTTTGGATCCCTTGAATTCAAGACTCCTGGTGCTGTTTTGGATCCAAAGATGGTTTTATGTTTGGATCTGATATCCTCTCTGAGTGCTCCAGCTCCAAGTGTGTTGGAGCTGGATGACTCTTGGATCTGAAGCTTCATTTTCAGATTTGAGGGTTTGGAGTCAATTCCAAAGTCATTGGAGCCTTGCCATTCCATAGCTTAGTTCTGACTCCTTCTTCGGGTAGTGTGCCTCCGAGTTGGAGGGAGATGTCGGTCCAGAAGTATGCCTTCTCGGCTCTGATTATTTCCTTCTCCCCAGGGCATTCTGCCTTTGAGGTAGCAGAGAGAGTATTCTCTTCTAGAGGTCAGGTGGCTCCTTCCCCTCGGATCTTCTCTCAAGATCTCGGATGTCTTTGTGTCGTTTGTCTCAACATTCTACTTTACAGGGACAGCCAGCCCAAGTCTCCATGTTACCCAACAGGGTATAATTATTTCTTCTGATACTACTCCAGAACATTCCAGAGAAGTCCCTAGGAGGAGGAAGTGCAAGAAGAGGCACTTCAACTCCCCTCAAGAGTTGGTCACAGAGGATACCGATTTTGATGAAGGGGAAGGGTCCTCAAGATCACCACCTGATGACATCTTATTCATATACATTTTAGAGATCCTTAAACAAAGGGGTGGTACATCTACAGATAACCCTTCTCAAGAGGAATTGTTATTCCCGGAGGCATTTGTTACTGGCCCATCTACTTCCTGGGTGACTCCACCCACAGATGAGCTCCTTGGTATGATCTCTCAGCAGACATGGAAGGAACCTGTTTCTGCTGAGCCAGTTACCAAGAGACCAGATAGGAAGGATCCTCCACCACTGAAGGGAAGGAAATACTGGAACAGAGGAGTACCAGTGGATGCTTTGGTCGTAGAGGCAGCCACCAAGAAAGAACTCGAGGAACAGAGTTCCTCTGTTCTTCCCCCTAACAGGGTGTCTAAGGTGCTGGACAGTTTGGGAAGTGTCTGTATGCATCAGCGACCTTTGCTCTTAGGCCTCTGAATTACTTGGCACACTTTATCAGATTACAGAGGGATTTGATCAAAGAACTTTCAAAATGTCTCTCAGGGACCAGTACGTCTGAGGCAGAGTCTTCTATTGCTTCACAGTCGGCGACCCTTCAATCTGTTTCAAACTCATCCATGAGGCTTATTTTACATGCAGCTGAAGAAGCCTCAAGGGCAGCAGGTTCAGGCATTTCTATCAGGAGGCATGCCTGGATCCATCTGTGTGATTTTGTGGAGCCCTTCAAGTCATCCTTCATCAATTTTCCGTTTGACGGATGTTTGTTACTCAGCCCAAGGTGAAAAACACACTCTCCGGATGTGAGAAAGATGGTAAGACTCTGTCTGCAGTGGGTGTATATTTTTTGACTCTTTAAAGAACTCTTTTGTGTAATCAATGAGGTGGTCGGAAAAATGTGGTTCAGGAAATCCCAGGTTTTCTTCCATGATCCATGTGGAGAGAGTTCCCCAGGGGCAGAGGGAGGAAAAAGTTCCTCCAGAGGCAGAGGGAGGAACTCAAATGGGAGATGCCACCCATGCGGTAGAGGAGGACCGCAGAACCAATGGTCCAGAGATTCTTTCTCTGAGAGACCCTATTAGCACTTTTGAGAGGAATTCTGATTTGTCCACCTCTGGAGACAGTTGGGGGTCGCTTATCCCTGCAACAGAGAGCCTGGCTGGACATTTACAAAAGATACTTAGGTGTAGAGGATTATTTCCAGAGGTTATATAATTCCCATTTCCCTACTGCTTTCATTAGTAAACAGAATTCCTGATGTTCCACCCAGTCAGGGGAAAATAGCAGCTCTGGAAATACAAACACTGTTAGAAAAAAAGAGTCATCCAAGAGGTCCCCCCAGGCCAGAAAGGATCCAGAACTTACTCAAGATTCTTTTTAGTGCCAAAGAAAACTGAGGACTGGAGACCAATTTTGGATCTCAGCATTCTGAACAAATCAGTTCAACATACCAAGCTCCTGATGCTCATGGTTCAGTCCATCTTGCCTTTTGTGCACAAGGATCACTGAATGTGTTCAGTAGATCTCCAGGATACGTACTATCACATAAAAATGAACAGACGATCCAGAAGATATCTATGCTTCTGGCTGGGAGGCAGTCACTACTAATTCAGAGTACTCCCCTTTGGCCTCACCACAGCCCCAAGGGTGTTCAGCAAATACATGGCAGTAGTAGCAGCTCACTTGAGACTGCACGTATCCCAAGTGTTTCCATATGTAGATGACTGGCTCATAACCACTTCCATCAAGCATCTTCTGATAGCAGCTAGAGACAATATACACCAGGTTTGTTCCAATCTAGGAATTACAATAAGTCACAACAAATCTCATCTTCACCAGTCTCAGATGTTAGAATTCATAGGGGCCTTCTTCAACACAATGTCAATGACAGCTTCTCTCTTTGCCAAGGGTTCAAACTATTAGCTTTCATGTTAACAAAATTCTTCAAAACTCATTCATGTCAGCCGGACTGATTTTACAGATCCTGAGATCCATGTCTGCAGCAATAGTTCTAATTCCACTAGCAAGATACCATATGAGAATTCTTCAATGGGTATAAGGGACCCAGTGGCCCATTCTACATCAATCTATGTCAGCCAAGATTGGTATAACTCAGGCCTGCAAGAAATACGTTTGGTGGTGGATTCACTTAGATCAAATTTTAAAAGGTTATCCACTCATCCTTCCTTAGGTAAAAGCCATAGTGACCACAGATGCTTCCCAGATTGGGTGAGTGGGTGGGGGGCATTTCTTGGGGAAGACTATTCAAGGCACGTGGTCCCCCAAGGAGGCCAACATGCATATCAATGTCCTGGAAATGAGAGCAGTACTCCTAGGGTTGTAGGTGTTCCAAGACTCTCTCAGTTGTGATTCAAGTGGGCAATATGTCTGTAGCATGATACATCAACAAACAAGGAGGAATCAGATCTTACCCCTTATGTCGAGAAGGTATGAGAGTGAGGCAATGGACAGTCTCTTCCATTCCACTTCTGAAAGAAGCACACATACCAGGGAGACCCATCATGATAGCAGACAAGTTGAGCAGGTTCATTTTGTTACCTAACGAGTGGTCTCTCAACAAAAAGGTTGCAGACATGATATTCTGCCAATGAGGCCTACCATGCTGTGACCTATTTGCATCTCCACTGAGCAGCAAGTACAGCAGGTACTTTGCCCTAATCCTCCTACCACAGGAGTCACTGACAGATGCCGTCCTTCATGATTGGCCCCCAGGTCTCCTCAGTGCTTATCCCCCAACTGCATCAATCCTCAAATTCCTACAGAAAGCATACCGATTGAAGAGCAAGGTCATCCTCATTGTCCTTATTGGCCTCAACAGATTTGGTTTTCATTCGTTTGGCCTCATCTAATTCCTCCCACCTTGGATTCTGGATCTAATTCCAGAGTTCATGTCTCACCTGACAGACATTATTCACCTGGATATTCTGGGCCTAAAGCTGACCACATAGTATTTCCAATTCCATCGATAGCCAGACAACCCAAGCTCCCTTTCCGGTCTGCATATACTTGTATCATCCCACAAGCCTTCCACTAGAAATATTTACAAGAGCAAATGGAAAAGATTTATCCTTTGGGTGCAGCAACAAGACATTGATCCTTTTTTCAGTGTCATTACCTAACAATTCTTGAATTCCTGGCCTCTGTTTTTAATGATGGGGCTAGTCCTTCTGCGGTTAAGGTTCAGTTATCTGCCATCTCCAGTTTGTGTATCGGAGTTGAGAATTCTACATTGGCTTCTTCACGTCTTTGTAAGGTATTTATAAAAAAAAGTTCTACTCAAACCACCCTTTAAGGATCCTACTCCACAGTGGGATCTGGATTTAATGTTACAGGCCCTAACTCAGAAACCATTTGAACCACTGCATAATATGAACTGAAATATTTGACTTGGAAAACTATATTTCTGATAGCCATAACGTTAGCCAGGAGAGTTTCAGAGCTTCGAGCATAATCTTCTAAACCTCCTTATTTAATTTTTCATAAGGATAGGGTGTCCTTAAGAACCAATCCTTCCTTTCTTCCTAAGGTGGTGTCAGGATTTTACATTAATCAATCTATTAAACTCCCAGTATTCTTTCCAAATTTTTCAAACAAAGATGACTAGAATTTCAACTTATTAGATGTTCACAGGCAATTACACTTGTCTACACAGATCAGAAAAATTTAGGAAATCAGATAAATTTTCTGTATCCTTTTCAGAACCCAGATTGGGTCGACCAGTTTCAAACGTAACCTTATCAAAATGAGTGACAGTTTACATTTCCTTTGTCTATAAAAAGTCTGGTCTGATCTTGCCAAAGTCTGTAGGAGCCCATTCACCAAGGTCCATGGTAATTTCATCAACTTTTTTGTCGAGGTCTTCCATCCATGATATTTTTGCAGCTGCAACTTGGGCTAATACAAATACTTTTATTATTCATTACAAGTTAGATCTGGTCTTTAGGGGAAGAGCAGCCTTCGGCTTAACAGTACTCAAGAATATCCTTCCTTAGAGTTCACCTGGGATTCAGGTAGGTGGGGATTGTGTCTCATATTCTGAGGAATGAATGAAAATTGACAACATCAGATAAAGAATTTATGTACTCACTATAACATTCTGTCTGTGTTGTCCATTTTCATTATTCCTCAACTTTCCCCCTCCAGCCCCCTACCCTGTTTCTTTTGATGACTTCTGGAAGAGCGGGAGAGTATTATAGGAACCAAAGTTCCTTTCTATTTGAGCTAGAGATAGTGACTTTCCATTTTAAAGCTAGAATTTCATTACATCATACAATAAGAAGCTGAATCAAGATCTGAAGAATGAGGGGGGATTACTGTATTGTGGGTAAGGGGGGAGCTTAAGAGCTTGTAGTATCCAAGAGCTGTGAAACAGCGGCTGAGTCAGATCTGAGTATCGGATTTGAACCCATATGTTGAGGATGAATGAAAATGGACAACAGAGATAGAACGTTATGGTGAGTACATAACTTAGCATGACTGGCTAAAACACAAGACAAATGGCTCAGAATAGTTATAGCCTTAGACTGCAGAATATCCTTCTATACCCCTTCCTGGTACCACCATCTCTTCTTGTTAAATCTCTCATCCCATCAAAAGGTGCAACAAGGAAAGAGATTGTAAATTTAATTGACAAAAAATCCAGACAGGCAGTCTCACCAGATCAAATAGGAGTAAGTTATTGTGGCTGGCACAGAGGGATGGAGACCTTACTGCGAACCAGATGATAGGGGTTCAACAAGCATTTGCTGACTATAGAAGTCAGGCAGATTGGGGAAGGAGTGAAAGAGCATGGCCACTTACTTCTCCCAGGAGGTGGGGAAGGTAGTGGGTGCACAGGAACACATAGGGAAGTGCAGTTTCTCCAGTGGAAACAGAATCCACTTCCCATGCTTGAGGGAGGGGGTGGGCTGCTTGCTATCAGTGTACCTTGCAGAAATGAGGGACAACCAGTGTGGACAGTCTATTACCTACCCGTCTTTTTGCTTCACAAGCTAGGCAACCTCAGCGGTCATAGGACTAAACAAAAACAAAAACCCTCAAACCACCACTAATGTTTAAATCCAACCCCTCCTGGTTAGCTTTCACCCTGGTCATGGATTGGCTTGGAGGGGGCTGATATGTGATAGGCAGTGAGGCAGAGTGTAGAAAAGGAGTTATTACTCAGTGTTCTTTTTGGTACCCAAAAGATAAGTTATTTCAGACGCATATTAGATTTGTGTGATCTAAATGTCCCTTCCTGTCTTCACATCAAGATTGTCTAGGAGTAGAGGATATTCCTACAAATGAGAGCCAGCTATTACCAGTTCTGGACGCTGTCATTCATTCGTACCTCAGTCCCTAGGATGTTCAACAAATACATCAGTGTAGTTGAAACAGTTCAGATACTGCAAGGAGTAAATCTGCTTCCTTACCTGGATTACTGGCTTATGGCTACTCTCTCATGGAGCAGGTTGATATCTTCTTGGGATTCTCTTCCCAGTCTAAAAAGTCTCCGCTAAAGTCTTCTCATACTCTGACTTTCATAGGCTGTACCCTGAAATTGTATCATGCAGGACTTGTCTTCCCATGTATATAATCCTTCCTTTGCAAAATATAGTGTCACAAATTCTTCAGTCTTATTTGGACTCAATCTTTGTATGTCTAAGAGCCCTGAGACTGATGTCAACTACAATCATTGTGATTCCCTTAGCAATGCATTTTATGCATGTTCTTCAGAAGACTGTGAAAACTCAAAAGACCCAGCATACAGATCCCATGACTCTTAATTAGTATCTCCAATGACTGCAGATTTCACCTCAAGTGTTGGTTTCACACTCCAAACATTTGTTTGTATAGTCCTTTCTGACTCCCCACCCCTGTAATGGCTGTCACCATGCCACGCCTGCCATTCACATTGGCAAGGGCAGGCTGTTCAAGGGGCATTCAGTGGTCAGTTTGTACATCAGTGTGTTAGAGATAACGGCAGTCCTTCTCACACTTCAGACATTTCAGGCTTCTTACTCAAGGATGCAATAGCCCATTGAGAACTTCACAGTGATTAGCTTATAAACAAGCAAGGAGGAGCTCACTTTTACCTTCTCTGCTGAAAAGCAGTGAAATTTGGGAAATTACTCTGTCAATAAACTGCTTTTTGATTGCCAGCTACATTCCTGGGAAAGTCAGGTCTTTAGCAGATAGGCTCACACATTGCTTACTTATGTCTCATGAATGATCCCTGAGCCCATCAATTCTGCAGGAGCTGTTCCATCACTGGGAGATGCCTTGCTGCAAAATCTTTACATCCCTACAGGTATAGCAACTTCTTTTCCCGTAACCCTTCTCTGGGAGAATGCTCTAGGGATTCTGTCTGCTAAAAATAGCTCCAGTACTCATTTCCCTTTTAACCATTTTCCCTTTTTCTAACATTCATTCAGAAAGCCAGACAGAACAATTTAAAAGTCCTTCTTATAGTGCCATTTTGGCCTTAACAAGTTTGGTTCTCCATTCTCAGGCCTCATCTTGTTGAAAAATATCTGTGTCTGTGGCCCTTTAGGCCCCTATTGACTTATTTTTGGCAAGGTTCATCTGACTCTCTATGCCCTTCAATTAACCATACATTGTTTCCATTTCCATTAATTTCCAGAGACCCTCTAGGGTAGTCCAAATTAGTACAAAAACAGATGGATACTTTTTCTATACGGGCTACTTTTAATGGTTTGGATCTCTGCACAGATCCAGTACTTAGTGTTAGATTATCATCCTCAAATATTTCATCTAGGTTTCAGTTATTCATGTATAAAACTTCACCTTTTTGCTATCTCCAACTTGACACTAGGTTTCCAATTCCTTATAGTTGACATCAGTAAAAATCTGTAAGCCCTTCCTTAAGGGTACATTTCTGATAAGATATTCTCCACAAGATCTTATTCCTCCATGGGACTTATAATTTGTATTTCAAAGGGATCACTCTCCTTCTGTTTCAGCAAGCTGCAATTATAGACTTGAAATTCCTTTCCTAGAAAACAATCTTTCTAGCACATATTACTCCAGCTGGAAGAGTTTCAGAACTGCATGCAATACCTCACATTTCACATTAACAGAGTTTCCTCAAGAACAAACCCATATTTTTTGCATAAAGTCGCCACTGAAAGTAACCTTATATCAGATTGTGTGACCTATAACCAAGAACCAAATCTTTAAGGAAAAAAAATATAGCTGTTTGTTTATTTTTCTAAGATTTTGCTAAGATTTCTAAATAGAGGTTATATAAATAATTGACTTACCACATTAAATTGTGTTATGAGAAATACAATAAACCTTTGTTTTCTCAGCTTAAAGAACACACAACTAGTGTCTGTCCCTCAGGTCTTTTTCCAGACTACAACCACTAGGTGGACTTCACTGAAGACTTCCCTAAGACACTACAGGCTGGAACAGATCTCTAGATCTAGGCCTGCCTTCAGGGCCACACAGGTCAGAAGTATGTTCCCATGAAGGATAGGCTTGGGACTCCTGATGACAAGCATGGTTATTCTCATACCAGATACAAATGGTATACGCTTAGTATAATGATTTATCTGGATGAGCAGGTCCATCCTCATCAACATACCCCATTCCCCCTTTCTTTCTGATGACATGGCATACGCCTCTTCATTATGACTGTTTATGCCCTGCATTTGTGTGACATTGCAGAGATTTGGAGAGGATAATATGTTGATAGAGTGATGTTAAGTTGTCTATCTCGCCTTCATTCTTGCTGGATGGGTTCGGAGCCGACCTCGGCTCCGACTCGGCCACTCTAAAGCTCGAGAGTTGGTTCCACCGGCTCGAGGCCCCCCTTATATCCCACAATGCTAGGCGTGAATTACCTCAGATCTCGTTTGCCGCTACAGCGATCGAGGTGTTGTTTTTTCTACCGGCTCAGGTCAGTTGTATTAGATCAGTTTTAATAACTATTTAAACCCCTTTTAGCTTAGCCTTTTCTTCTTTTACTATAGTGTAGTGGATATTATCCTTTCTACCCTTATCCAGCCCCTTTCCCACAAGAACTGATAAGTTCTTTCCTTAGGCCTTCGGGCCCTCCATCCCTAGTGGTGTGTATGTGTTTTTTGTAGGGATTTATTTTATATAAACTAACTAATTTCTTTAGTTTAATTTACCCTTTTTCTGATAGTGTAATCGGTGTGTGTGTGTTTTGTGTGGTGGTTACACTTCGGTTCCTTGAAAATGTCCAAGGATTCAAAGGTCTCAGGCTTCAAGAAGTGTGACTCGTGCTGTCAGAAAATGTCTCTGACAGACGGTCACACTTCTTGTGTGTACTGCCTGGGACCTTTACACCTGCAGGACTCTTGTGCTGTATGCCATGGCTTCAGCCCTAGAGTCCTGCAGGAAAGAAAGAACAAACTCATCCTAAGGGGTTTGCTCAAGCCTGAAGGTTCCCTAACTGCTTCATCGGGAAAACCTTCCAATGCTTCTAAGACCTCGACTCCAGTTTCTGAGTCGAGGCCTAAGGCTTCGAAGCCTACTGCTACATCGGCTCCGGCTGGAGCCGATGAGTTTTTGACTACAGTTTCTGTGGTTCCCTCGGCTCCGGCTGGAGCCGAGGTATTGGAGATTCCTGGGTCGGCTCCGATCAGACCTTCGGAGCCGACATCTAGAAAGAGGTCTAGGTCACCCTCCCTTGGTTCCGTTCATTCGGCTCCAGCGTCTCCCTTGCTGTCTGAACGGAGCCATAGGTCTCACTCCTCTAGGTCATCGAGGCTTTCGGATCATGACCTTCAGAGGGTAGTGAGTCGACTTCTAAAGTCCGAGGCACTGGCCCAAATGCTTCAGAGCCCAACTCATCAGTCGATGCTTCAACCTTTCCCTCTAAATATTCCTCCTCCGACTCCTTTGAGCTCGGAGCCGGGGCGTCTCGGAACAGAGACTGTGGTAGCGTCGGAACCGATACACTTGTCTTCGGTTCCGTCGTCGGCTCCGATTTCTTCCTTTGAAGAATCTCGGCACCGGACTTCCCTCGTTGGCTCCGAGGGGGTGAGTGGCATCGGACCCTTGTCCGACCGCGCTCTCCCTCTCGGTGCTTCGGCGCTGGTGAGTTCGGCTCCGACATCGGCCTCGGAGCCATCTCTGTCGGTGCCGAGGGAGGTTCTCAGCTTCTCGGAGCGGGGATCTCTGGCTCTGCCTGACAGGGGTGCATTCGAGGTCATGCGGAGTGTGTTGGAACCTGGTTCAACTCCACAGTCGGCTCCGTCCACCCCTCCCTCTTCGGTGCCTCAGGTGATGTCTACTCTCTCCCTCATCCCTGACCGCAGAGAGCCAGCTCCTCAAGAATCCCCTGTGGGGATCTCATCCTCTTCCGAGGCCTCTCCTGAATTGGCAGGGGAGCCCCCTAGGAAGAGAAAGTGTAAGAGGAAACGCATAGACTCACCTGAGTCTGTCACCTCTGACACAGATTTAGAGGATTCCGAGGGTTCCCCCCCGTTCCCCTTCTGAAGATGTCTCCTTTGCAGACATTCTAAAAATCCTGAAACAGAGGGGAAATTGGCCAGCCCTTAACCCTTCGGAGGATGAATCTGTGTATCTTGAGGCGTTTGGCTCTCGCCCTTCCACCTCCTGGGTGTCCCCCCCCCTTTGACCCCCTCATGCAGGTGGTAACAAAGAAAGCCTGGACGGCTCCTGACTCAGTGGACCCTACCCCCAGGAGACCTTCTAAATTTATAACAGCACCCACTGATAAACAATTTCTGACCAAAGGAGTTACTGTGGATGCTATGGTGGTAGCTGCTGCCACCAAGAAGGAACTAGCTGATCCTTCAGTGCCTGTCCATCCCCCTAACAAGGAATCTAGGTCTATGGACAGGTACGAGAAGCGGATGTTTTCGTCAGCGACATTTGCAATGCGTTCGCTGAACTACTTATGCCATTTCACTCGTCTCCAGAGAGATTTGATCAAGGAAGCGAGTGAGGTGTTGAAGGATCCTACAGCTGCAGGTTTTCAGGACAAGATGAACGCCCAGCTGACTACCCTGAATTCTATAGCTAACTCCTCCATGCGCCTCCTTTTATATGCGGCTGATGGAGCGAGGAGAGCCGCAGGGACAGGTGTAGCCTTACGCCGGCATGCCTGGATGCGACTATGCAATTTCGCGGACCCCTTTAAAACATCTTTCACTAATTCCCCGTTTGATGGATCATCTCTCTTTGGTCCTCAAGTGAAAGAAACCTTGACTAGGTGCGAGACGGATGGCAAAACCTTGTCTGCCGTCGGAGTCCGTTTTTCTACTCCTTCTAGACCTTACCCCAAAGGCCAGAAAAGTGGGAAAATGTGGTTCTGCAAACAATCTCAAGGGAATTTGCCTGACGCACAGAGTCTGTTCCCCTCCAGAGGCAGAGGAGGGAACAATAATGGTAGACGTCACCCCAGAGGCAGAGGGGGTCCGCAGAACCAGGGCAATCGAGAAACCTTTTCCGATAAGCCCTTTCAGCATCCCTGAGGTGTTGCCCGACTGTCCACCTTCGGAGGCAGTCGGGGGAAGATTGTCACTGTACCCAGAAGCCTGGCTATCCCTAACTCAAGACAAGTGGGTACAGTCCATCATTTCCGAAGGCTATTCCATTCCCTTCGTTCGCATTCCAAACCAATCAAAAAAATCCCTGCCAGATGTTCCACCCGCTCAAAGGGATCTTGCAGCTTTGGAAATTTCAAAGCTGCTCGCAAAAAGAGCAATTCAGCCAGTTCCAGCAGACCAGCAAGGATCCGGAATCTACTCCAGGTTCTTTTTAGTTCCAAAGAAAACAGGGGACTGGAGACCAATTTTGGATCTCAGTATCTTGAACAAGTCAGTCAAGAAAACAAGATTTCGGATGGTCACGCTACAGTCCATCCTTCCCCTATTGGGAAAGGAAAACTGGATGTGCTCTATAGATCTTCGGGACGCGTACTATCATATAAAGATGAACAGACGCTCCAGAAGATTCCTCCGCTTCAGGCTGGGAACCAGTCATTTTCAATTCAGAGCCCTGCCCTTTGGACTCACCACTGCCCCCCAGGTGTTTACCAAATGCATGGCAGTGGTAGCTTCTCACCTGAGACGTCAAGGATTCCAGGTGTTTCCATATTTGGACGACTGGCTCCTCACAGCTCCCACCAAGCATCTTCTTCTAATGGCCAGAGACTACACCCTTCGCATTTGTCAAAAGTTGGGCATCTCAGTAAATTGCGAAAAGTCTGTTTTGTCGCCTTGTCGTGCTATTACCTTCATAGGCGCAAATCTAGACACAGTCAGCATGTCGGCGAGACTAACAGATCAGAGAATAACAGACATACGCAAACTGGTCTCGCTTCTTTTCAACAACAACAGAGCCAAAGCCAGGTTAGTTCTGAAAGTATTAGGGATTATGGCGGCTGCCATTCCTCTACTTCCATTTGCCAGATTCCACATGAGAATCCTTCAATGGATGCTCTTCACACAATGGTCATACCAACAACTTCCGATGTCTCACACCATTATGATTACGCAAACATGCAAGAATCATCTTCTGTGGTGGATGTCTTCCCCTCAGCTCTTCTTGGGAAGACCCTTTGTTCCCCTCCGGTTGCTATTCTGACAACGGACGCCTCCCTGATCGGGTGGGGGGGCATTATCAGGGCAGAACTGTCCAGGGCATATGGCAACCAGACGAATGCCACTTGCATATAAATGTTCTAGAGATGAGAGCAGTGCTTTTAGCGTTGCAAGCCCTTCAAGACTCTCTTCCCCTGGGAACGATAGCAATCCAGACGGACAATATGTCTGTAGTGTGGTATATCAACAAACAAGGCGGAACCAGGTCCTATCCCCTATGTCGAGAAGCACTCAGACTGTGGCAATGGGCGATTTCTTCTCAGCGTTTTCTGATAGCAACGCACATCCCCGGGAAGTCCAATCAAATCGCGGACAAGTTGAGCAGGGCTATCCTCATGCCTCACGAGTGGTCTCTGAAAGATTCTATTGCGAGAAAATTTTTTCTCAAGTGGGGTCAGCCTTGCTGCGACCTTTTTGCTACTCCCCAAAACAGCAAGTGCAGAGATTTTTTCACCCTATTCCCGTTACCAGGCCAGCCCAGCAGAGACGCTCTAGTCCAAGTTTGGCCCCGGGGACTTCTGTATGCATTTCCTCCCTTCCCACTAATCTCTCAAGTGATACAGAAAGCTATCGCTCAGAAGGCCTCATTGATCCTCATTGCTCCTTACTGGCCTCGACAGGTTTGGTTCCCCTTTCTACATCAATTTCTGTTGGAGCAACCCTGGCATCTGGACCTAGTTCCAGATCTTTTGATCCATCAGTCGGGTCAGTTACATCGCTCCCTCCCCTCTGAACCTCACTGCTTGGTTCCTCCAGTTCCTACCCTAGCCAGGCTTCCTCAAATATCTCACACTGTTCGAGATATTTTAATAGCTTCACATAAATCTTCCACTCGGAAAATGTATCTTAGTAAGTGGAAACGTTTTGCCTATTGGGCTCAAGGAAAGGATTTAGATCCTTTCACTGCTCCCATCCATATGGTCCTTGATTTTCTAGCTGAACTCTTTCATGCAGGTTCATCTCCTTCTACTCTCAAAGTTCAATTGGCAGCTATATCTAACTTTCATGTAGGCATTTCAGAGTCTGCCATCATGTCCCACAAGCTTTGCAAAGCCTTTTTGAAGGGAGTTTTTCTTCTCAGACCTCCTATAAGAAATCCTCCTCCTCCTTGGGACCTTAATTTAGTGCTCGGCTCTTTGATTCTTTCCCCTTTCGAACCTGCAGCTTCCTGTTCATTAAAATTGCTATCATGGAAGACTCTCTTTCTGGTAGCTATTACTTCAGCTAGAAGAGTTTCAGAACTTCATGCACTCAGCTGTCGACCTCCTTATCTGTTGTTCCATAAGGACAGGGTATCCTTACGAACCAACCCATCCTTTTTACCTAAAATAGCCTCGGCGTCTAACCTAAATCAAAGCATTGACCTCCTGTGTTTTTCCAGAATATTCTAATAGGTCTGAACAAAAATTGCATTGGCTAGATGTTCATCGTCAGTTAAGGTACTATTTGGATAGAACCAAACAATTCAGAAAATCTGACCAGCTGTTTGTCTCTTATGCAGAAGGCAGAAAGGGACTTTCTGTTTCCAAGGTATCACTATCTAGATGGCTAACATCTCTAATTTCTATTGTTTATGAAATTAGACACCAAAAGCTGCCTAACAAACCTAAAGCCCATTCCACCAGAGCTTTGGCTACTTCTATAGCCTTCCAAGACAGACTGCCTATTGACACCATTTGTGCAGCGGCTACTTGGGCTACTCCTCACACTTTCATTTCACATTATAAGTTGGATTTAGCTTCTAGGCATAGAGCTAACTTTGGTTCCACTGTTCTCAAGAGTCTGTTCCGTTAGGCCACCCGGGACAAAGTGCTAGGGACACGGTCCCATCCAGCAAGAATGAAGGCGAGATAGACAACTTAACATATAGAAGTTATGTTCTTACCATAACGTTCCATGTTAGTTGTCTTCTTCTCGCCTTCTTTCTTGCGTCCCACCCTCCTTCCCCCTGGCCTGGACAGACCTAGAGGAGTTTGATTGTGACCTCTCTTTCTACCACCTCTTTGCGATAGGTATATGCTCTGCTGTGCATATTTCCTAGATCAGGCTTAGGTCACCTTTTCTCTTCCCCTTTGTTTATAGAGGTGGACTCTTTTCCATTTTTTTCTGGTTGTATTATTAGCTGGGCCTAGCTCACAAACGAGATCTGAGGTAATTCACGCCTAGCATTGTGGGATATAAGGGGGGCCTCGAGCCAGTGGAACCAACTCTCGAGCTTTAGAGTGGCCGAGTCGGAGCCGAGGTCGGCTCCGAACCCATCCAGCAAGAAAGAAGGCGAGAAGAAGACAACTAACATGGAACGTTATGGTAAGAACATAACTTCTATTTATGTGTAAATGGAGAGGGGTTCAGTAGCCTAGAAAAGTTTCAGGTGATTAGCTATCTAATGCCTAAACACATATAAGTCCAACTGTTGACACGTTTGAATATGCTCATCAAAATCTGTCATTATGGTAAGTTTATAACTTTCATTTATATTTGTATTTGAGATAGTGAAGGACCTTAAGTAATAGCAATGCTTATTGAGTCTGCAGTTTTGTGGATTTTTGAGGATTAGGACCCATAGGAATCACAGGAATTTCAATTCCACTGAGTCTTATGACCATTATTTCTTGCCTGTTCTCACCCTAGGTTGTGCTTCTCTTATCGAGTTGGGCAATGTCAGTCATGCCCAGCGTAAACTTATTAATACCCATCCAAACTTCAGGTCCTGTTTGAAGGAAGATGGTGTATCACACTGCCATATCTACTTAGGAAGTCCATTCCAGAGATGAGGGAGATGTTGGTTAATGAATCTGTCTCTCCACTTTGTTTTATTAATCAGCTGAAGCAGGTTTAGATCTTTTGTTCTGGTATTTGTGGGACTTTTTGATTTTTGAAGGTGGGAGAGATCCTGGACTACTGGTTCCCTGATTGCTTAAAAGGCAAGTTATAGGTCTCCCTAAGGAGCCTATAAGACACAGAATAGATGGACAGTGTTTCTAGTCTTTTCAGGTAACTCAGGGATTTTAAGCCTATGATTCTTTGGGTTAAGAGCATCTGGGTGCTTTCCATTTGTTTCATATGTCTGATGAGGTGCATCCCAAAGATGGGCATTATATTCTACAGTTAGTCTGATCATTGCTGAATTCAAGGAAACAATAACCTTGTTAGATCTGGGTGATGTTCCCATGATGATCAGTTGTGCCACACAGAAGGATTTTCTGACAACTGTTGCTACAAGGAGAGGGAATTATCAGCCCAGATTCCCAGGACTCTAACTACATTTTCATTTTGAAGTGGGGTATTGCCAACGTTATGTGCTGGAGGATGGTTTGTCTGCCATGCCGTGACAATGTTGCAATTTTTAGCATTTAATTTAATCCAATTTTCAATGCACTGGGCATTTAAAGTTTCTGCTGGAGGGATTCTGTGTGAGACAGAGATTTGAAAATGACTTCCAGTTCACAGTTATCATAGGTTTTGTTTTTCAGTCTGCAGGACAGAAGTAATTACCAAACAGAAGAGGTATCAGCACTGAGCCCTATGGGACATCATTAGTCACCTTCATGCTCTCTGATACCGCTCCTGCCACCCACACAGAGTGGGTTTTCTCTTTTAGCCAATTTGCTATCCATTTTACCACATAGGGATGTTTTTAATGCATTTAGTTTATTAATTATGCTAAGGTGTGTGTACAAAAGAGGGTAGATTTCTGAAGAAACATATGACAATATTTGGTATGGAAGATGTGAATTCAGTAATGGGAATTCATTGAGAATTTACGTATTGTTCCCCAAAAGTAAATGGACTAATCTAGATAGAAATTATATCTGAACTGAATGCTTTGGCACACATTCAACAACTATTCCAGGTCATGCACCAATAAAAACTAAAATAAATATACAGGATAGTGAAGTAAAAATAACTCTTGTGTTTTCTAACTTACATGTTAAAGAGAGAGGACTAGAAAGAATGGATTGATTAAATCATTAGAAATTTATTAGGAAAGATAGAAATTTCTCCAGAAGGGATAGCTACCATGTGGGGATAAAATGAAAATGCAGAATAAGAGGAATTTCACAAAACAAGAAGAGGTACTACTGCAAAGTGTTAAAGGGAAAATAAGGGAATATTTAGATAATATGCTTAAGTTTAGAAAGGTTGTTGTTAATTAGCTATTTTTTGATAACACAAAAAGCACAACAGCTTTTATCACAACAATTTAGGCAACAAAAATAAAAAGGGTTAATGTTCATCATATTGATCAATGATGCAGTAGCCTAAGCTATATGGGTTTATGTCCTGCTAAAGATATAACAGCCGACCCGCCTGTAAAGCTTCAGGACACCTTCCAACAGCCCAAACTGTTAGATAGCTAGAGCTGATCTGACTAAAAAACAGGTGTGTGCTCCAAGCCATTCAGAGCTTTCCTGCCCCCAAAGGGAATGCTCCTAAGCTTTTGAGGATCCGTCGGCTAACACGACTCAGTTCCTGGTCAGGTAAGTTCCTGTTGGGGAAGAACCTTCCATGTTTAGTATTTTATAGTTTAAAGTTCCTTTCCTGTTAACAAAAGTTATTTTAAGCTAAGAAAAACATGTTTTGGTTGACTGTCACGTCACTTAAATGTATGTTTAAGTAGGAGTGCACTTTTGTCCTTGTCAGTTTAAAAGTTGTTACAAACTGTTTAAAACTATTTTTTTCTGTGAAGAAACTGTGTTTAATTTACTTTTTGGCACTCACAAAGTGTATTTGTGACAAAGGGGGATACTGCCAGCACAGCTATCTGGAATTTGGTAAATAATTATGTGTAATATGTGAATATCAACATAATTAATATAAGATGCTTGTGATAACAAATGTATTAAAACTATTCGTCATGTATTTATCAAACTAGGTTTGTACAGAAGTGTGTTGAAAAGATATTTTATAAAGTGTTTATGCTTAAAATGTAACCACAGCAAGCCCTACTGGAATAGAACAGAAATATACATGTACTATTGTAACTGTTTAGATGTATATATTTTAACATTGTAAACTGGAATACGGGAGTTTAACTTTATGGCTGCTAGAGACAGAATGTCTTTACTAGGGAATTTTCTGTATTGTCTTTAAAGTGAAATAATTACTACTTTTGAAATGTGGAGGGATGTACTTGTTTTATGACTTCCAGCATCTGCCCAAGATCTGAGGTCTATGTATTTTCACAGGTAGATGCTAAATACTGCTAGCTTCCAGCAGTGGTGGTTTCACCTGGGATAGAGCCAGATGACAAGAAATTCTGTCATTCTGCAAGCTATCCCAGCAGTAATATTTGTGATATTAATTTGAGAGGTCTCTTGGAGAGACACAGCATTCTGTATTCTGTTTTTGACCTGACAACAACTAGAAGATCCATCCAACACATCTGCCTTGCTCTTAAGTAAGTTAACCAGGGTATAGTAATTCTTTTAGATTCAGTTAGTAATATAGTGAAGCATAGTTTACGTTTTTCTGTATTTATTTGAGACTGTCCTGCAATGTTGTTTTAAATATGGTTTTGAACTCTCGTGTCACTGTGAATATTTACTGAGTATTTTATTGTTCTTTTATTACTTATTATTAAATATATTTAAACCTTTCATTGTGGCTGATTTGTGTAGAGAGATATAAGTTCTGAGTGTACTTGCATATTTATTTGGTGACATTGAGTAGGCCACTCCTAGTAGTCTTGCTCTTGGTCAAACTACCTTTTGTATTAATAGTAACATTACACAGTAAGATTGGACACCATTTGTTAAGGGTCTTAAAGTAGCTGATAAGGAGTTGGCTGGTGGCAGTGATAACTACCTTATAGTCTGGGGAAAAGGGGTCATAGCTAGTAAACCTGTGCCAGCCTTTCCCAGGTGTGTGTGCGTATGTGTATAAATCAAACCTCAAAGAGTGTGTGTGTCAGCTACTTGGGCAGGGACACAAAGCACTGGTTGGACAAAGAGGGTGCTGGAGGTCTTGGATTGGCCACGCAGCTGAGATCTCAACTGTATAGCTGTGCCAGTGAGGAGTCTTACTGGGTATCTGTAGAAAGAGGGAGAAACCAGTTCTGGACTGACTGTGGTCTTCATGTGCTCTTAAGGGAAATTGCACTTGATGCAGAAAGCTGAATCTGGAAATACTGTGTGTGTAGCTTGTTATCCCCCCAGTGAACATCCACCACTGTTGCCAGTGGTGAGGATTGAGGCTCTTTGATTACCAGTCTCGTGGTGGGGCGTCACAGTATTAATGTGCTTTTTACTGTGCTTTGACTGGGAAAAGTTTATTTTAAGCACTTTCTATCTTTTAGTGACTTGTGCTGTTTAGTTTTCCCTGGAATGAAACACCATCTTTGGCTCGACGATGGAACAAACACCCTGTCTCACGGTCGGTCCTTCTTCCTGCCAGAAAAAGAAAGTTAACTAAACAGTTTTTGTCATTACAGCAGGCTAATAATTTACCTCAGTTGCAGGTGGAAGGCTCTGCTGTGGCCAAAATTGGTTCCTGAGATCACTCATCTTTTTCCACCGGATCCCACTGGTGTTGTCCACACATCCAGTATAGATTGGAGATTAACCTTGTACTCTATGGCTATTGGTGTCCCATCAGTGGGAAAGGGAGAACTGTTCTTGTCAGTCTTGGGAGAAGAGGCAGGGAAGGTGCCCCTTCTTAGCCAGAACCCTGTACTGTTCTTTCCATTAATAAACCTATTTGCCCCAACTTTCCTGTCAAAAAGAAATAGAAAACTAAAGATTTGTCTTCTCCTGCACCAGTTCCCCTGAACAGGAATAGTTTATTAGGACTAGCTCAGAGTCTTCTGCAGGCTATTGACCCTTCTTATAAGGAGGTTTCTGGTAAAAGAAAAGGGATTCCTCTTTTCCTGAAGAGATTTAAGATTTTGAAAAAAAACAGAAACCTAAAGGTATTACTGCTCAATGCTAGGAGTCTAAATAAGAATTTCCATATCCTACAAGCTGTCCCACTCTGGAAAGTATAGACATCAGTGCCATTACCGAGACATCATTTAAATCCACAGAAAGTACTCCTGCAGTGCAAGGCTTTAGTCCATCATCTGCACAGACAGTAACAAAAGGAGGAGTCTCAGTCTATATTGTCAACAAGCATAACTCTGTGTTGGTTAAACATGATAAATTATCGCCACAGGCAAAGTCCCATACCATATCCTACAAGCTATAGGTCACCCTCTATGTCCATATAATCTCATAGATTTTACTTAGACCTACTAGAGACACTCACCATTAAGCACAATGATTCCAGGACTCTATTAACACAGATAACCTTGACCAGATATTGTGCACACTCACCAGAGGTTCGCACATACTGGACCTGGTACTCACCAATACGAGAAAGTGCTGGCCTCCCACCCCCACTGTCACGTCCTCACTGGTGAGGTCAAACCACAAAGCTATTTCCTTTGAAATAAAAACCAACTCAGTAACATCCAGAAAACCCTATAACAGTTAGGCACTATTCTAAAGCAAACCACACCCTATTAAGTGATAGTTTGTCAAAATTCAGTGTCCCTCTCATCCTCAAGTTCACAGTAATCTATGTGGAATTGTTCACAGAGACCCTGTACAACCATGTAAATGGCTATATAGAGGCTGGTGTACCTACTAGAAGTAAGTCAAAAACAAATAACAAGCCATACTGGTGGAATCCTAACCTTAATAGGGAATATGACAAAAGGAAAAAGACAGCTAAAATCAGGAAGAGCAACTCCCACAATGACAGAAGCTCTCTGATTAAACTAAACAGGAAATTAAGAGGACTAATTAAATCCAACAAGGCCATTTATGAAGTCAAGATAGCCTCACAGACTAAAGACAATGACAAGGCCTTCTACAGCTATGTCCAAAATCTCAAGAGCAGCACACATCAGTCTGCTGAAATGGTCGTCATTTGTGCCTCTTTCACTGAGCAGAATGACAATTAATTTTACTGGCTGACAAATGCATCTCAAACTTAACCCCCACTTCACCCTGCCTCCTTAGTATGAAATACCTACTAGCATACCCCCCGGCAACTATTAACAAGAAGCAGGTGCTGGTGGTGCTTGCTAATGTGAAAAACACAGCCTCAATGTGCCCCGGTAATATTCCGGGATGCTTCCTAAATAGCTTGAAACATAACCTGTTAGGACCACTTTAACCACTTTTCAATTATTGCCTCGAAACAGGCTTTGTACCATGAGAATAGAGGACTTCAACAGTTACCCACTTCACAAGGGTTGACCATCAACCGACCATAAAAACTACAGACCTATTAGTCTAATATGTAAAGCCATGGAACAAATTAGCATGGAAATGATCAACAAAGACATATGCAACCTTCAGACAGTGGACCAGCCCAGTTTGGCTTTGTCAGGGGAAAGTCATGCCTACTAAACATGTTGAGAAGTTCGCCATGGCAATGGTTGAGGGGAAAATGATGCATACTGCCTACACAGACCTGACTAATGCATTTGATACAGTACCCTGCTTGAGCTTAGTTGACAGACTCACAGAACTCGGCATAAACCCCTACATAACTCACTGGATTGCCAGCTGGCTCACAGACAGGATTCAGGAAATCAGGATTGGTGATACCACCTCTACTAAAAGACCAGTCACCAGCAGGGTACCTCAGTGCTCCATGCTGGGGTATCTCCTATTTGGCATCTACTTTTCAGAAGGAGAGGTTAATATCAAGGGCCTTTGGCTGACCAAGTTTGCAGATGACTGCAAATTGGGAGATATTTTTGATTCCTCCATGACACAAATATCTTACAAGAGGGTTTAACACAGACAAATGACTAGTGCGAAAGTGACAGACTAAACCTCAGTGTCAGGAAATGCAATAAAGTGCCTTTTGGGAAAACCAACCTCCAAGCTAATAACTCCATCAATAAGACACCCCTAAAAGCTGACCTGGTAGTCAGGGATCTGGGAATATAAGTAGACAGTAATCTGGCCTTTGACCAACATGTGGCCAAGGTAGTAGTAGTAGCATTCCATGCCATCCAACTTATAAGTAAGGGCACATCATCCAAGTCAAAAGAAGTCATGGTGCCACTTTACTCTGCCCTTATCAGACCCATCATTGAGTGTAATGACCCCTCTGGTATGTACCTGGTCAGATATATGCAACAGTTGGAATTCACAGAAAGGTTCCTTACCAGGAGAAAACAGGGTCTAAACACATTGTCCTAGACAGATCATCTTATAACCCTGTCTCTGTACTTTGTCTCCTACAGGTTACTGAGAGGTGATCTATGCCTGATGTACAAGGCATCCTCGAAACCATCTCTGATGGAGCTTTTACATATTCACAAAATGGACAGCATCAGAACCACTAGATCCAAGGATGCAAATTTTGCTTGTGACATAAGTAAGACATGTTGGCGAGACAGAAATGTTTCTCAAAGAATCCCCATGCTTTGGAACAGACTCCCCATCCATGTGAAGCAGAGTCCATCCTTAACCCAATTTAAGCATAACCTTGACCAATGGATGGGAAATTGAAAATTCACCCCTGGTCTGACCCCCTTGTTTCTGCTAAACAGAGGCAGACAGTGTTGCAGAAACTAACATATCCCCCAAACATAACCTCTAGAAACTTCCTAACCAACATACCCCTCTTAATAAATGCCCATGATACACAGGGAAGCAATTGGGTTAGAGTGCATGACCAGACTAATAAAGGCCCTGGTGGTAGTTAACCTAGTATATACCTGTGAACCTATGAAGGATAGATGCAGGTTTTTCTTGTCAGATTTCAGATTCAGACTCAGGAGAGCATAATATTTGAAACTCCATGGGAGAGATTCTTTTTCCCTTAAACTGTTTCTAGAATGTGCAAGTGTTTTCAGTGGGAGAACACTGAGGTTTCTCAGTCCCTCAGAAAATACTATGAGTTGCTACAATTGGAATTCCTAGAGCATTCTTCCATTCCCCCATTGTTGTCAGCACTGGGAATGTGTTTGATACATCCTGTAGTTTACATGACAGCTAACGTGCTGCAACTAAGAAATCAGATGGAATGTACAAAGTTCCTAAGCCTTTCAAGTTTTTATACACTGATCCCAGACCTGATCCAGCAACTATAGCTTTGGTGAATCACATTTCTGCCAAACGTTTTGTTAGTTCTAATCCTTCTTTTCTGACAAAGATGGTAAAGCTATTGATAACTTGGGGAAAATGTGTATACTTCTGTAACTTTAAATTTGAGAATTTTAAATTATCTTTCTCATATGTTTAAGTTTATTCTAATTGTGAAAGTATGAGGAATGTTTTATCTGCAGTTCCCTGTTATGACTAAAAAAAATGTACGGTGTGGTTTACTTTCTTTGCTCTCTTTGGCCTCCATTCAAGTAGGTATATAACTATATCTGTAGATGCTGCATCTAGGCTGTTGCCACTGGTACTGTGTTGAGAGGTTTGCCTGCCTGCATTCTCAGAACCTTGGGGAAAATATAAAAAATCAGATATTGAATTCTTCTTTGGATAGAGATTTAGTTTTTGGACCTTTTGCTGCATAGGTTATCAAAAATGTGATGAGAGTGGTAAGCTGATTTTGGGGAATCTCTCAGATTTGTCAGCTCTCCTTCAACAAACTTTCCAAGGGATTTGATGTTCTGTCTTCCAGTTTTGGCAAGAAGCACAATAAACAGTTTCAGCTGAATGCTGGTAAATGGGCATTTAAGAAGCAGTGTAGGGAGGCTCCAAAAAGAAAACAGAAACCGTATAGAACAAAGGGCATTGAAATAAGGCAGAGTGACTATATGAGGGACATTGGCCACCCTCCTTCCCTCCCAGAAAGTCTGAATCTTGATTTTTTTTTTTTTTTTTTTGTCAACAGGTTGTTTCAGACAAATGAGTTTTGAGGCTAACAAAGCAAGGCAATGGGAAGAAGTTCCTCTCTTCCAGGGAATTCCTCCTCATCCACTAAACCCTTCTGTTTCCTCCTGTTCTACAAAACAAAATTTCACAGAGGGTAATAGAAATAGTTGCTCTTTCCCATTTGAGAAAATGATTTTATTCAATAATGTTTTTAATTTCAAAGAAAGAAAATGCCTGGAGACCACTTCAGGGTCTTTCTTTCCTAAGCCAGTGTGTGACAGTGGCCAAGTTCAAAATGCTTTCACTTCACAACTTGTTACTCCTGTTTTCTCTTTTAAGTTTTTTAGTAACCTTAGATTTAGAAGTTGCTTATTATCACATTACTATTTATCCATATTTCAGGCATTTCTTAAGGTTTTGCGTGGCTGGGTCACCTTATCAGTTCTCTGCCTTACCCTTTGGGCTTTCCAGTTCTCCAAGACTGTTCACAAAGTGTCTAGCTCCTGTCATAGCCCATTGCAGGCTACAGGGTATCCACATTTTTCCCTGTATAGACAACTTGTTTATCTATGCAGAGTATTTTTCTAAGTGTATGGAATTTCTCACTTAGATGAGAGATTTCCTACAAATACTGGGTTTCCAAGAGAACAATTGAAAGTCTTTTTTGGCTGTTATCACACAGGATTGTGTTTCTGGATGTCTAATAGACACCTTGGTACAGTGAGCTTTTCTTCCATAGAAAAAAATTGATCTGTATTTAGATCTGTTCTAATGGTTTTCAACTCCGACTTCTGTCATTGCAAGGGAATACTTCAAGATTACGGGTGTCATGGCAGCCATGGTTCTCATGATACCTCTTGCAGGACTCCAGATGAGAAAGATATAGTAGCTTTGCCATCTATCCATTTTTTTTTTCAGACCCTCTCCCTTGCCTTTGGCTAGTCCTACACCAAGGAATGTTGGAGCCAAGTTCTTCTGGATTTTTTGTGCCAGATTTGAAGTTGTGGTCATCTTTGACTCTGACATCATCTCTAACCCAACTGGTGCCAATTTCTACGGAGCTGGAAGGATCTCAGAGCCGAAGTTTTGGTGTTGAGTCTGGGAGTAAGGGTTCATCTCTGAAGATTTTGGAGCCATCCCTTCTACTCACAGCCTTGGCAGTAGATAACTCGACTCTGGCATCAGTTTCAAAACAGAGTTGGAGTGGTGCTCTCGGTCATGATGGTGTGACGGCTTTCAGCTCCTACTGGTGTGATTTTGGATTCCTCCTCAGCTTCTGCCTTCAAAGCAGTGGAGAGAGCTCTCCCCAAGGCTGGAGAATGGACACCTGTATCCCTCTCAGCTCTACCCACTCTGCAACTGATAGTCCTGGGTCGTGATCTTACACACCATCATGATAGCTGGTTCATACTAGCCTTGAGAAAGCCCTCATTCAGAACACCCCTTAGACTTCTGAATCGTCTCCGGACACACAACACCCCCCCCCCCCCAATAGAGGATCCTAAGAAGATTAAATGTAAGTGGAGATATACTGACTTCCCTTCAGGAAACTTTGACAGAAGACATAAATCTTGATGAAGGAGACTGGTTCCCCTGATCACCCCTTGAGGATGTCTCATCCAGGGAGATCTTTGCTCTTCTCAGTCAACAGCGAGGTTGGTCTTCTGTAGCCTGTTCCCAGGAGGAATCCATGTTCATTAATGCTTTAGCTTCTGGCTCAGCTATTCCATGTGTGGTTCCCCGCAGCTGATGAAATGGTAAATTGAATCTCTCGCCAGGTATGGAAGGAGCCGGACATCACAGAACCACTCCCCAGAAAAACAGACAAATATCTTGTTGCCCCTATAGACTACACTTACTGAAGAATAGGCTTGATTGTGGATTCAA
The DNA here is from genome assembly GCF_019279795.1 of Protopterus annectens. Taxonomy (NCBI): domain Eukaryota; kingdom Metazoa; phylum Chordata; order Ceratodontiformes; family Protopteridae; genus Protopterus; species Protopterus annectens. The sequence continues at coordinate 862,969,608 of NC_056731.1, read as the reverse complement.
TGGTACTGGTTGCAGCCACTAAGAAAGAGTTTGCAGAAGAAAGCTTATTTGTCCATCCTCCTAACAGAGATCCAGGGCTTTGGACAGGCTTGGGAAGTGATTTTATGCTTCAGCTACCTTTGCATTAAGGTTGCTGAATTACTTGGTACACATGACTAGATTTCAGAGAGACTTGACAAAGGAGCTTTCCAAGTCTATTTCTGGTCCATGTTTGTGGAAGACAGGGAAACAGCAGATAGCACCTTCAGTCCCTGTTGAATGTCTCCATGCATCTGATATCAGGTGCAACTGAAGGTGTTTTGAGAACCACAGGAACAAGGCATTACAGTGAGGAGGCATGCCTGGGTGCATTTATGTGATTTCACAGAAGCCTTTAAGACAGCTTTTTTTTAGTGTCCCATTGGTGACTTGACCTTGTTCATCCCTAAGGTAAAGGACACACTCTTCAGGAGTGAACAGGATAGAAAAACTCTTTCTGCCATAGGAATATTGTTTTTTGTCCCCTAGAGGACCTGTTCTAGAGACCACAAAGGGGTAAAAAGCTGTGGTTTAGAAAGTCCCTGTGGAGTTAATCCCCCAAGGTGGTGGTGGGGTATTCTGATTGTAAAACATCACCTTCATGGGAGTGGAGGCATGCAAAATCATGACTTCAGGGTGCTTTCTTTGAATGGTTGCCTGACTGCTGCAATCTGGATACAGCTGGGGGCACTTGTCTTTGCACCTAGAAGCCTGGACATCCATCACTGAAGAAGTCTTGGTGCTGTTAATTATAAGAAGATATTTCATTCCCTTTCTGTATGCATTCTCTCTACAAAAGAAACTTCCCAACATACCACCTACTCAAAGAAAAGCAGCAACATTAGAAATTAAAAAGCTGCCAGACAATAGAGTCATCTAAAAGGTTTCACCATAGCAGAAAGGGTTTGGAACTTATTCCAGATTCCTTTTAGTGCAAAAGAAGGATGGCCTATTTTGGACTTCAGTCACACAAATCAGTATGTCAAGCACACAGTGTTCTGCATGGTCACAGTACAGTATATCATTCCCTTTTCAAGGAAAAACTGGATGTGCTTGATAACCTTCCGGATACATGCTGCCACATCAAGATGGACAGATGCTCCAGGAGGTTCCTTCACTTCCAACTGGGAACCAGTCACTTTCAGCTCAGAACTCTGCTGTTTGGTCACACCACAGCCCCTGTGTGTTCACCAAATGCATGATGATGGTTGCAGCTCACCTCTGACTGCAAGGATTCCAGTTGTTCCCCTGTCCAGATAACTGACTCCTTAGAGCATTTACCAGGTCTCTGCTAGTCTGGACCAGAAACTATTTGATTCAGCTATGCTCCAACCTGGGAATTGCCAGTGAACCAGAAGAAATCTCAGTTTTTGTCAGTACAGGTTTTGGAGTTCATAGGAGCTCATTTGGACACAACCATTGAAATGACAAGGTTACCAGCGAATGGTTTACTCACTCCAAGTAACCAGGCTGAACAACTCTTTTCTTGTCAGATGCCACCTACCAGACTAGTTGTTCAACTTCAAGGATCGATGGCAGCTTCCATTACTTTGTTCCCGCTGGCAAGGTGGTACATCAGATCCCAGTCCATGACTTTTCCAATCCACAAAACAAGGATCTGCAGAAATCAGGTAACTTGGTGGATTCAGTCTCCACAGGTGCTTTGGGACCATCCCTTTGTTTCTCCCTATTCCAAAGCCTCAGTGACCATGGATGATTCCCACCTAGGATGGGAGGGGGCATTACTTGAGAAAGATGGTACAAGGCACATGGTCCCCATTAGAGGCCAATCTTCACATCAGTGTCATAGAGATGAGGGCAGTCCTTCTAACATTGCAGGCTTTTCAGAATGTCCTTCATCTAGGGTTGTTTTCTATCTAGACCTAGAACATGTCAGTAGTCTGGTAGCTACAAACAAGTAGGAAAATGCTCCCATCCACAGTGTTGAGAAGGGATGAGAGTGTGGTAGTGGGCAATATCTTCCAACTTCACATACCAGACAAACATTCTAGCAGATAGGTTGACTAGATCTGTTCTGTACCTCATGTGAGGTCTCTCAGTCCAACAGTGGTGACACAAATCTTTTGTCATTAGGGCTCTTTGCTCTGAATTTCATGGAGGGAGAGTCCCAGGAGATGCTTTGATCCAGTATTGGCCCTCCAGTCTCCTATAAGCCTTCCCACCAGCTCCCCTAATTCCAAACTTCCTGCAGAATCCATTACAGTGAAAGATCACCACCATCCTCATTGCCCCATTCTGGCCTCAACAGGTGTGGCTTCCCTTCCTTTGGTCTTACCTAGTATACCGCCCTTGGGTGTTGGGTCCAATTCCAGATTTCCTGTCTCATCCATCCAAATGCCTCATCTGGATATCTGAGCCTGAAATTAACTGCATGGTTTCTCCAGTTTCAGTGATGGCTAGTCAGTTCATGTTTTCATCACAAGTGGTCCATATTCCTGCATCTTCTCAGAGACCATCAACTAGGAACTGAAAAAGATTATCCAAGAAGGCTTTACACAGAAATTTAGATCCCTTTACAGGCCCTGTATCAGCAGTATTAGATTTCCTTGTCTCCATTTTCCAAAATGGTGCTAGTTATTCAACTGTCAAGGTTCAGTTGGTGGCGATCTCATACTTTCATATTGGAGAGAATCACATTTCCTTAACCTCACTTAATTTGTGTAAAGCTTTCCTGAGAGGTACTTTTCTTCTTGGACCCCATTTCAAGGATCCTACTCCCCCTTGGGACATACTGTCTTACTGCAAGCCTTCTGCTGCCAAAGTGAATTTAAAATTTGTGACTTGGAAAATCCTCTTCCTGGTAGCAATTACTTCAGCTAGAAAGGTTTAAGAGCTCCAAGTCCTGTCTTGCCAACCTCCATTTATTGTCTTCCACAAGGACAGAGTTTCTTTACATACTAATGCTTCCTTTTGCTCAAAATAGCTTCTTAATTTTCACTCAACTAAATTATTAATCTACCAGTCTTCTTTCCAAATTTTTCGAATAAAAGAAAATGCATGCTCCATGTATTGGATGTGCACAGGCAATTATGTTTCTGCCTTCATTGAACCAAACCTTTTAGGAAGTCAGATCAGTTGTTTGTTTCATTCTAAAGCCAAGGTGGGTCAGGGCATATCAAAGGTTACCTCAGCTAGATGGTTGATTGGCTGTATCTTCTATGTATATAAGCAGAAAGGTTTGGCCTTACCTAGACCATGAAAAACACACTCAATAAGAGCTATTTCCACTTCTTTAGTCTTCTCTTTTCTAGGGCCTCAGTTGATGACATTTGTGCTGCTGCCACCTGGCCTAATGATCATGCCTTAATTTCCCATTACAGATTGGATTTGCTTTCCACAGATAGGGCAGATTTTGGTTCTGCTATCCTCTGGAACATCCTTACATGAGACCACCCATGGAACCCAGTAGCTGACGACTCTGTCCCATCAGTTGGGGAATGGATGGAAAAGACAACACCAGATACAAAAGTTATGTTTTTTACCATAAAGATAAATCTGTATTGTCTGTTTCAGTCCTTCCTGAACTCCCCTCCTTTGCACACTCTTGCAGCAAAACATTGGGAACTGTTTTCCAGAATGCCCAGTTGTCTGGATGTGTTTGCTAAGACCTTAAAATTCAGATATAAAAGAGGCCCAAACTTAAAAAATATTTTCGAAAGGGTGATGGATCAAAAACCAGGGAAAAACAAACATGGTACTTATAAATGTGGGGCTTGTGCCCGGTGTGAATATATAGAAAATAAGGATGATATATCCATTGGAGACAATTTAAGAACATTGGTAGGGAAGAGATACTACAACTGTAATACAACAGGAGTAGTATATATAGCTTGTTGCATACAATATCCATCATACTGCATTGGGAAGACAGAGAGAAAGTTGAAACAACGGATAAATGAACATTCCTATGAGATTAATAAGCAAAAAGAAACATGCTTTATACAAAACACACTTTAACTTGCAAGCAAGCCAAGTTCAAGTTTTGGGTGTTGGAAAAAGTATGCCTTCCAGAAAGGGGTGGGGACTGGGAGACTTCCTTCGAGTATAAAGAATTGATGTGGCAGCTGAATTTAGATGCTGGTACTCCACCAGGTTTAAACAAATACATTTCACTAGTTCCTGCTCTCAAAAGGAGGGCTTTGTTACTGTGACATGGTTAATGCAAATGTATTTCATTTTATTTCTATATATATTTTTTTTTATCTGTAAATGTTTTAGAATGCAGTGTGTGTATTTTACACTTGGTGCAGTTTTTTAGACTATACCTTTAAATGTGAGTCAAGTGATTATTGAATGACTTTGTTAATTAAACTATTAGAGAGTTAAAAGTGAAGAGCAGTCAAACAGTAGTTATTCTGAAGAAGTTCCCTTGTGAGGAATGAAAGCGCTTAATCTGTGTTTTGGAACTTGTGATTTTGGTGTTTGTACTGGAATAAACTACTTTGTTTTTATCCAGAAGACTTCAGTGTGTTAACTGGTGAACTGTCTGGCTTTATTGGACCTATTGAGTGTCACTGAGTGGGTTGTTGTGTTTCTTAGGACTGATGCAGTATCCCATTACTCCAACAGGATTTCCTGTGCATCCTAGTTTCAAGACTTCCAACAACATTCTTAAATAATGTCACATCCAAAAAAATCAATCAAAGCCAAAGAGTAATTCAAAGTAAGCTTTAAAAAACAAGCTGTAGTCTCTAAATCAGAAATATATAACAAAAATTCATTTCTTGGATCTATTAAACATTATGCCAGATTTGTGGATGATATCTTTCCTCTATGGTATGGGGATGTGCAAGATCTCCTAGGATTTATTTTCATTCCAGTATGTTTCTATTATTTAAAATTTTGATTATCTTGTGTGAAGAAGCAATAACTCTGCAAAAGCGCTAACCATACAATAAAGAAGATTTTTTTCTCGTTTTAATCCATTTTATTTCCTTGTTTTCACGGTGGTGGCTGATCTACGTTTTCTGTCCAGTGTTTGCTTTCTGGGGTGGGTCTCTGTTAAGCAGTGAGGCTTTGCTTTTTAGTTTTATTTATTCAGCAAGGTAAAAAGACTGCTCATTTGATATGTAAACTGGATTGGTAAGAAAATGCATTGCCAGGAAAAGACCGACAAGTTTTTAATTTGTCTTGAGTACTGTGTTACCGATGTGCAGTTCCACCTGATAACTCAGTGCTTTATCATGTTGAAAGATGCTATTAGTACATGATTTGTCTTGGTAAAAATGTATTTTAAAATTTGATTTAGACTTTGTAAGATAATGCATTGTTTTTATAGCACTTCCTGCTTTAATTGAGTTTTATATGAGTTTTATATAACATCTCAGCTCAAGTTTTATTTTAGTGCTGTATTTTAAAAGACTTTACAAAATGGATGAAATTCAAACAAGGAAAAGGTAAGAAAATATATAAATGAGACATATCTGCAATAGATTTCTGTTGATAATATTTTCTTCTTGTATAAACAAATAGTTAAATGTCTACAAGCTTTCTACCAAGCTCAAGAAATATTTACGGACTGGAAAACATCATGTAAAAGTTTACATCAAATTAACATGGACTTGCTTTAACTTGGAGCTAGATTTTTTATGTTGTATCCAATTATAGAACTTATAGAACTTGTTACTTGATGTTTTTAAATTTTTACAGATTAATGTGGTTCTTTTACTCTCAGTTAACTAGTACAAGTTTTCTTTGTATATTTGGCAATCAGGTGCACCATTTGTGTGCACACATGTGTATTTTGCTTGTAAAGAAATTTGACGAAGTGGAGAACATTTGTCTTTGGTCAAGATCTGGAATTTGAGTAATCTAAAGAAATTATATACTCTGGATTGGAAAGCATTATTTTTGTTTTGGAAGCACTGACTGTAAGACAAAACTAGGTTAAATAACCATAAGACATAAATAAACTCTTGCATATGTACTGGCAGGAACCAAGTTAACTGCATAAAGCAAAGTAGAGTGACCATCATATTGCATGCCCTTTGTCAAGACACAGTGTGCTGAAGTTTTCCTAACAAAGATAGGAGTCCTAGTACTGAACCTTGAGGTACTTAATCTGGAAATTTATTACATAGCTAGAATTGTTTATTTCCATCTAAATTCATGTGTTCAATATGTGGAATAGTTGCTAAGCTATTTTAGTGCTTTTTCAGGGAGGTGGTAGTTGACTTAGCAGGGGAAATCAGAATGTTGTGATCAACATTGTTGAAGACCTTAGACATATTGAGCCTACTAGGTCACCTGTGTTAAGATTATTTCTAATGAATTCAGGGTAATCCATTAAATCTGTGCACCATGTACTGGGCAGAACTCATGCTGATGATTTGTTATTATTATCTTGTGACATTTAGATGATCCATTAGATAGATTTTTTTCTAATATCGTTGCAAGAGATCAGAACAGTGTGATTGGACAGAAGTTTATAATGTCTATAGAGATATTGCCTTTATGCATGAGGACTGTGATTGAGGATTTCCATAAAATACTCATAAAACCACAGTTGTTTGATCCATTAATAAGTAGGTACTAAGATGGAGTATGTAATGAAATAATCTGTGGTTATTAACTATTTCAGGGGAATAATTTTAGTCAGTGCAGAGGAAGGTTTTAGTTCGAGACATTTCTTGTTAATGGCTAATGAGGCTGTGGATATTTTGTGGGGGGGATATCAATGGTCATGAAGACTCATTAGTGGTAATAGTAGAGGAAACAGGGGATATTTTTGAGATGAGCTGATGTTGCTAGAGATTGTTGAATTCAAATCATATGGACTGCCATTTGTGTGGGGAAGATGGTGTGTGAGATTTTGCCTGGATTAAGTAGTTCACATGTATTTTCCCAAAATGGCTGTGGCTGTTGTCTGTGTACTGTTTTTTGCTTGTAAAAAAGTTTATTTTTCTTCACGATAAATTGGGATTTTATCAGATTGTACAGTTCTTTGTGTTGGGTTAGGTGATTAGTAAGAATGTAGCAATAATATATTTTACACAATTAAGCCTGCTGTACCATAAAGGTTTTATCTTTTCTGTTATCTGTGAAAGTCTTGAGATTTCAGTTTTTCTCCTCATTGTGTCCATAAGGATGTGTGGTACAAAAAGTATTAAAGCAGACTGCCTTTTCCAGGGCCAAGTGATTTATGATAGGCCAGTTTGTTTGTTTTAAGGTTGCTGTATATAAGAACAGCTGGAGCTTATTGTGTTCACAGTATTAAGATAATGTCAACCTCTTCTGATGTTGCCTTGTTGCCAGATTGCGAACATGAATATGTGATCTCTAAAGAAATCTGGTTGGATGCTAGAAGCCTTGATAAGGTGGTATATTTTTATTGACCTAGTCGAGGGTGGTTAGTTCCTGTTTAATGTTGAAAGTTAACCAGTAAAGTGAATCTTTCCAGAGTCAGGAGGGATATAAATGCAGCTTGTAACAAGATTGTTAGCACTTTGACAGGTGCGAGTACAGCTTCTGTAATGAACTCTTAGTGAATTGCTGTTCAGAAATGGAGCACTATAGCATTATTGGGATAAATATGACAACTCTCCCTTGCTTTTTGTGTTTTCAGTCATTTCTATAGATACTATTATAAAGCTGGAAGGATGTCCTTATCTCTATATCAAGGTGTAACCATATTTCTGATGCAACCAAAATGTCTGGTTTAGAAACAGTTAGCCAACCGGGGATATTTTTGAGATGGGTTGATTTTAATAGAGATTGCTGAATTCAGTATATATGTGAGCAGCATCTATATATGATCCTTTAAGGCCATGCAAGCTGGAGTAGATGGGGTCTAAATGATTGCTAAAGATGCAGTTGAGTTGGGTTTTGGTGAAAATTACCAAGAAGAAAGTTGACCTAGGATAAGATCTCTCCTTTTGCAGTTTGGGATCCATGCTATATATCAGTTGTACTTTTCGTTAACAGTAGCATGATCTCATGTTTATTTTGAGTGATATAATTTAGTTTCAATAGGAATTTTTGTGAAAGAAGTGAAAAAGTACACAGATGGTTCAGTAGACCTGGGTTGGATGTAGTGATAAGCATCTGTTTTACGAATTATATCAACAGATACAAAGGGATTAAAGACAGCAATGGAGTTAAGTAAGTTCAGAGATGCAATAATTGTCAGATAGGTTATTGGTAATATAGACAGGAGAATATTATGAAAAAACAATGAAGTGTTTTGCAGCAAGTTAGCAGGAAATGATGTCCAGCTTGGATTCTATTGGCTGTGTTATGCAGGGTGTGTAAAATTAAACTAACTTACCAAGGAAAGTGGTTAGTGTGAACAGAAGGGCAAAGCTGTATATCCCTCTACACTCAGGTATATATGCCTGATGCACAGTTATTACATTTGCATCAGTGTACTCCAGTCCTATGACATTTGCTCCATTAAATTTATTCAAGTCCTATAGCACATGCTCTGTGAACCTGAAATGAGGCTTGTTGCCCTATCTGACTTTTCTAATAGGATTGTTACAAGGAATTCATCTTCGTGGAGAAATGCAGAGTGGGAATGTTTGTGTTTTCAGTGAAGGGTAGGCTTACAAAATGCCATACATTGTTTTCTTACATCATGCGTCATAAATATGTTTCCATTTTTTCTTCTTACAATACAGAATAAAGTATTTTCTTGCATCATGCCACATAAATATGTTTCCATTTTTTTTCTTCCTTGTGTGAGTGTACTTCCTGACCTGGCTAGCAGACTAGCTTGCGTACTAATTTGATATTGTTATTCTCTTAAAAGATCTATGAGCATAAAGAAATGTGGACATAAAGTTCTGCATCAACATGCAGTGTTTCTAGTTACACTGTTTTGCAGTATTGATACTAGTCTATTTCCAGAAAGGATTTAGTTTCTCTATATGCTTATGTGAGTGATTGATATCCTTTTGATCTGAACTGCTTTTTTAGACTGACAGTACATTAAAGATAAATGCTAGCTTTTCAAACAATACCATTATGCAAACTATCTTATTCAGAATGGGAGTATTTAAAACAATATCTTTTAGCATTAACTATAGTATACTTATTTATGTGCAGCTTGCCTCAGTTACATCTGGCTGGATAAAAAGTACAGGCTGTTTATGAAGCCTTGGGGGTGAAGTCCACATTTGCAAGCAGCATGTCTCAGAATCGATAGGATGTCTTGCTGCTTTTCTGATAGATACAGGATATGAGCTTGCAGATGCAGCAAATAATTATTAGTGTTATCACACTGAGAAACACCAGTGCTGAGTTTTTACACTGAAGCCCTAAGATGCATAATTAGATAGTATATAAATCGCACTAACAGTACATCTAGTACAATAACAGAAAATAGTGCACAGATGTAGAAAAAGAGCTAACAGCAGACAACCAAGTTAAATTTTTACATATTGTTAACCATTTGTGTTTCTCTGTCTAGCCTGTTTGTAATAGCACAGTCATGCATAACCACATGGCTTCCTTTATCTGCCTTGATTGTAAGAGCTTTGGTACAGCTGTAACAATATTTTCAGCACCATAGGAAGCAATAGGGAATTGTGTGCAGCTGCTAGGGACTTTGAGTTGTAATGTGCATTTTTTTGTCTATTAGTACTAAGAGCATCATATAACATAGAGGACTGTGATTGGGCATCTGATCATAACCAGATTAAATGTTTAAGAAATTTATGCCAAGACATTCTGCTTAGTAGTGAAACTTCAAAGTTGAACTCCTTGACCATTTGTATAACACATAGCAAATGTTTGTGACTGGAGACCCTTCATGAAATTTTAACTGCCTTTTTATCTGATAGGTACCAGTTTAAAAAAAAGTTCTGCAGCAGTGTGAGGTGTACAACAGCTTTTAAATCTGTTGGTTGATTATCTGTGCACTACTGCTATAGTTTGTGTGACCAGTCAAAGTGTGTTGCAGTTTTTAAAGCTGCTGGTTGCTTCTGATGCAGTTTTGTGGTTACTGCTGTCTGTGGAGCAGTGCAACGTTTGCTTAGTTTTATCACACTGAGGTATAACATTGCTGTTATAACAAGGATATTCATCATTAGATCACTGTTGCAGTAGCATGATGTGGCATATCCTGCCAAGGATTTTGGACGACCAGCCAGTATAGCACAAGAGCATGCTGGTATTAAATAGGATATATAAATATAGACTTTCTTGACATTGTAGCATTTAGTCAGATGTTTCATCACCTCAACTTTTCAGTGCCAGCAGTCGGCTTGCAACTGAAGTTTTGTGGGTAGATAAGTACCCCGTTGTGGACCATACTTACTTTAAGTTCAGTGTTATTCAAACAGAAATGTGTGTGTAGTAGCAGATATCATACAAGGACTCCCACGTTGTCTGCATTATCTGCTTTGGAGAAAGTCATGCCGTACAGTCATATGACATTTTTTTTTGTTTTATTTTTTTTCCTTTTTTGTTTTTTGCCCTTCACCCCAAAAACAATTTGTAGTAGGCTTAATAGCATTAGACATTTCTTAGAAAAACCATCATTTGGTGGTCTTGACTAGAGAGTCTATGTCTGCTGATTTGCCTTCCTGAGATATCCCCTTCAGGCAAAAAAGAAAAGTCTGTAAAGAGGGTTTAGAAGGGATGCTGTTGTCCACCTCTTTGTCTGGGACTGATGTATCTGTGTTAGTCTCAGAGTCCTTGAACCATCACTCCAATATTCTCCTCCCCTCTACCAGTGTTTTGTGGTTAGCCACTGGTGGTCATGATTCCAGCACATCCAGTCAGACCAAACATTAGATGTCAGCAGTGAAGGAAGAATCCTGCTTTATTCTTACTGAAGAAAAGGACAGAGTGCTGCAGGTTTTGATAGCAGGTTCACTCTTGGAGGTCCAAACATCTGCATCTTCTAAGGCCATTCAGATTCAGACTCTGAAGAAGATGATGCAAAAAACTAATCATTTTCATTATATTGATCACTGCTGCAGTAGGCTTATATGGGTTATATCCTGCCATGGTTATAATAGCTGGTCAGCTTCCAAAGCTTCAGGACACCTTCTACACACGCAAACTGTCAGGCAGTTAAAGCTGAGCTGAATAAAAGATAAGTTAGTGCGTGAAGCCCTTCAGAGCATTACTGCTGCTGAAGATTATGCTCCTGTGTCTTTTAAAGGATCGGCAGTCAGCTTGTTCACAGGCTCATAGGTAGGTACTAGGCTATCGGCCCAAGGGCCTACGTAAGCCTAGCCAGCAAGGTTCCCTGGCTTACGCCACCCAAGAAAGTTATTTTCCTGAGCCACTGTTGAGCAGAGACACAGAAGTGATCTCCGGGATATATTTCCTATTTCCCATCCACTCATCAAGATTTTTCTTGAAGAGTGCTAATGAAAACCTTTGCTTGACATAGATGGGTAGCCTGTACCAGAGTATGGGAAGTCTCTGGGACAGGAATCTATTCCTCCAGCATTTCCTGTTTATTGTGGCGACAAGATTTAGGTCCCTAGAGCATGTAGCTCAGAGGGATTGGGATTTCTTTAGGTGTAGCATGTCCAACAGCTCTGGGTTTGACATAGCTTTATATGTTAGGCAGAGATCACCTCGGAGTAGGCAATATGCTACTGAGTAAAGCTGGAGTTTTTTGCGATGGTCAGTGTAGGGTATTTGTTTGAGGCCAGTAATCCTCTTTGTGAGGTACTACTGTGGCCTTTCCAGCTGTTGCAGATGTCTTGTGAGGTACATTCCAAAAGGGGTACTCTATAATGGGTCTAATGAGTGTCGAGTAGAGAGGAACAATGACCTCTTTTTTCCTAGATGAGAACCCTTTTATGATGAGGTGTGCCACGTAGAAGGACTTCCTGACTACTGTGGCGATATGATTTTCGAAGGAGAGACTACTGTCCACCTGGGTCCCAAGGTCTCTTAACACACATTCGGTGTTAAGTAGATTGCTGCCTATGTGGTAGTTCATGGGTACAGAGTTTTTACCAAAGTGGATGACACTGCACATTTTGGCATTGAGCTTCAGGCCGTGGCTCTGACACCAGGCATCTGTCTCAGCGAGGCCCTTCTGTAGGATGTCCACATCATTTGGGGACTTGACTATGGCTCCTAGTTTGCAGTCATCTATGAACTTCATTAGCCAGAGGCCTTCTGTGTTAGCCTGTACTTCAGAGAAGTAGATACGAAACAGGAGATGTCTCAGGATGGAACACTGTGGTACTCCACTTGTCACTGCTTTGAGGTCAGATTTGGAGTCTGCAACTTTTACAGTGTGGGTTCTGTCAGTGAGCCAGTTGGCAACCCATCTTGTGACATAGGAATTTATACCTAGTTTAGTGAGTTTAGTTATAATTCCAGAATGGGGGATGGTGTCAAAAGCCTTGGCGAGGTCAAGATAGGCTGTGTGAACCACCTTACCCTCATCTATGGCTTTGGTGACTGCCACAAAGAAGTTGATCAGGTTCTGGAAGCATGATCTGCCTTTCACAAACCCGAACTGGGTGGGGTCCAGAGTTTGGAGGTTACCAATGTCTTTGTTAATGAGTTCCATGATGATACGTTCCATGGCCTTGCAGCCGAGGCTCATTAGGCTAATAGGTCGATAGTTCCCAGGATCAGTGGTGGCTCCCCATTTGTGGAGTGGGATAACTGTTGCTGTGCACCATTCAGTGGGCGCAAAGCCTGACGCGAGGCTATTATTGAACATGGTGCTTAAGTGGGGAGCCAGTTTCTTCTGAAGTTCGTGTAAAACACAGCCTGCGATGTTGTCCGGTCCCATGGATGCTGTGCTTTTGGCTTTAGAGAGTGCAGCTTTTACCTGCTTAGTTGTGATTACAGGGACTCTGCATTCTTCCTGTATAGATATGGGCCCTTTAGGGGGTGAGGGGGGGTAAAGTTAGCACTGAACCTATCTGCCAGGATGTTGGCAATATCAGTTGGTTCTGTAATTTTCGTGCCGTTGTGCTGTAACTCAGAGCAGATCTGGGTGTTGCCATCGAGATTCTTGGCATAGCTATAAAATGCTTTGTGGTTGTCCTTAGAATTAGTGGCGATTTTGTTTTCGTAGCTAGCTTTGAAGGATCTTATAAGGGATCTCAGCTTCTTACTGAGACTGACCAGGGATCTCATCCACTCATGGGATTTTACTCTCTTTTGCAACAGTTTCTTCTTTCTGTTGCACAGTTTGTTTATGGCAGGGGACCACCAGATTGGCTTCCTTTTTTTTGGAGGATAGCATCTTGGTTCTGTTTGGGATAGCACGATCCATGCACTCGTGTAAGTGCTTATAGAGTGCATTTGTGTAGGATTCAGCAGTTGTAACTGTATTGTCCATCTGCATGGGTGTCATGAAGTTCACCACTTCTGTCTTAAGAAGCATGAAGTTGGCTTTGGAGAAATTTTTTACCGTGGTTTCCTTAATGGGGGATGGGGCAGGATATGGATATCAAGGGTGATTAGCTTATGGTCAGATTGGACCAACGAGGAGTTGACTTCAGGTGTGGAACACCGGTCACTCATGCTGGTAATGACTAGGTCTAGGATATTGTTGTCCCTGGTGGGGGTGTGGATAAGTTGATCCAGGGCATTGGAGTTTATGAATTCCAGAAAGCGTTGAGATAAGGAGTTGGTACACGAGTAGTTTTCCAGTTAATGGTGGGGTAGTTGAAGTCGCCCATTATTAGGGTGTTTGGTTGAACCCTAATATTTTCCAGTACATCAAGAAAAGAGGAGTGGGAATCCTGGGGCATGGTAGGGGATCTGTAGCAAGCTACAATTTGGATTGCAGTTTTGCCCAGAATTAGTTGCACTTGGATAACCTCGGATGCATTATGCTGAGCAACTAGCCTGGAAGTGTGGATATCCTTAATGAATATGGACACACCTCTGCCTTTGGTGTTTCGGTCCAGGTTACATGGCCGAAAAGTGTGGTATGAGTTATAGCCTAGTAGTGCAGGGGTGCTCTCTGGAGCCTTGAACCAGGTCTTAGTCTTGTGCTTTTCTTTGCTGGGCAGATAAGTTCCCTTTGGGGAAAACCTTCTGTTTTCTTAATTTTTTTCATGTTTTATTACTTTCCTGTTCAGGAAAGTTATTTTAATTTTTGGAGTGTTGTGTTTTAATGGACTGTTTCAGGACGTACTTTTAAACTGAGCACAATTTTTTTTCTGTCACTTTAAAGTGGTGTAAAATAACTGAAACCATTTTGTTCTGTGGAGAAACTGTATTCATTTTACCTTTGTGGGGCTGCCATAGTGTTGTAAGTGCTTTTTAATGTGTTCTTCTGTCAAAAAAGGAACTTCTGTAGACTGATAGTGTTTACTGGTAGTTGATATTTGTGTTCCTTGGGAAAGAGGCACCATTTTCAGCTTGACCATGAACCAGACTACTGGTCCCACAGTTAGTCCTTCCAGCCACAAAAAGAAAAAAAAAATAGCAAACAACCTTTGCCCCCACAGCAGGCTAGCAATTTGCCTCAGCTGCAGGTGGTTGACTCTGTTGCAACCATTTGTTGTATCTCAGCCAACTCATCTTTTACCCGCGGATTCCTCTGGTGTAGCGCCTACAGCCACAATGGACCTGGAATTAACCACATCCTCTGTGGCTGTTAGGGTCCCCTCAGTGGGCAACAGAGAGCCACTTTTGTCAATCTTGGAAGAGGGAACAGGGAAGTTTGCCCTTTTGTGACAGGCATCCCAGGGGAAACATTTGCTGCTGCCATTAGTAACATGGTTGGCATAATTTTTTCCATCAGAAAGAAACAGAAAAACAAGCATATTCTGCTCATCCTCAATTTTCCTTGGATAGGAGTATTTCACTGGGTCTAGCTCAGTCTTTAATTCAGGCTATTGATCCTTCTTGTAAAGTGGTTTCTGGTAAAAGAAAGGGATTCCACTTTTCCTGAAGATATTCAAGATTCTGAATCTGAATAAGAATATGCAGGGACTGTTTTTTTCCCTCAGATTTCTGATTCAGACTCAGAGGAGAGCTTAGTTTCTGATTCTCCCTCTGGGTTTCCCTTCTCTGAGACTATTTCTAGAATGTGTTTATGTTTCAGTCCCTCAGAAAATACTATGAGTTGTTACGGAAGGATTTTACAGAACCTACACCCATTCCCCCTGTTCTGTCTGCTTTAGAGGATGTGTGTTACTTCCTGCAGTTTTGATGACAGTCAGCCAGCTGCCCCTAAAAAGATAGATAGGATGTATAAAGTTCCTCATCTTTTACATTTTTATACACTGTTCCCAGACCAGAACCAATAGCTATAGCTTTAGTTGATCCCACTGCTGCTAAGCACTTTGTTAATTCAAATCATACTCTTTCAGAGATAGAAGATTTTTACAGCCCTCTTTTTCCAAATTTTCCAAGGGATTTTCTTTCTTCTCAACCAGTTTTGGCAAAACAGAATAAATGGTCTCAACAAAATACAGGTAAATAGACTTTTAAGAAGACATGGCAAAGGGACTCCAAAAAGAAGTTTTAGGCTTCTCAAAACCAAGGACAGTCCAACAAATCTGAATGACCATTCAAGAGACCTTGTGAACCACCACCTCCCCCTTTTTTTCTTTCAGAAAGTCTGAATCTCTTTGGCAACAGATAGTTTCAGACTATTGAGTTCAGAATATCATTTGCCAAGGTTACAGGTAGCAGTGGGAGGAAATTCCTCCTTTCCAGCAATGTCATTCTTCATCCCTCAGATCAGATTGTTTTGTTTCCAACTGTTTTTTATTGCATGTTGTCTGAAGGAGTGATAGAAGAAGTTCCTTCTTCCCATGTGGGGAAGAGTTTTTATTCAAGGATGTTCCTAGTGGCAAAGAAAGAAAGAAAATTCTTGGAAACCAATTCTGGATTTTTCTTTCCTAAACCTATTTGTGATAGTTCTCAAATTCAAAATAATATCTCTTCACTACATGTTACCTCTTCGTCCTCTTTCAAGTTTCCTGGCAATACTAGGCTTAAAGGAAGCGTGTCATTACATCCTATTCATTCAGACCTCAGAGATTTTTTTAAGATTTTATATGTCTAGATTACATTATCAGTTCTCTACTTTACTCTTTGGACCACCCAATGCACTAAGAGTGTATACAAAGTGTCTAGCTCCAGTTGTAGCTCACTGCAGGCTAAGGGTATCCACATTTTTCCATATTGAGATGACTAGCATATCTTTGCAGAGTCTTTTTCAAAGTGTCAAGAATCTCTTGGGTGAGAGATCCCTTACACAAGCTGGGATTCCAAGAGAACATTCAAAAGTCTTTCTTTACCCCTTCACACAGGATTGTGTTTCTTGGATGTCAACTAGACACCTAAGTTCAAAGAGATTTTCTTCCACAGATAAAAACAGATCATTATCTATATCTGTTTCTAAGGTTTTCCATCAAGGCTTCGGTCACTTTGAGGGAATGCCTTAGGATTGTTGGTCTCATGGAATCTGTGATTCTCACGATGCCTCTGGCAAGACTCCACATAAAAAATATACACTGGTATCTGAATTCTCTTTGGTCCCAACATCAACATTATTTATCTTTTCAGTTCCCAATGCTGGGGCTTGTCAGAAGAGAAATCTTTTGGTGGAGAT
This sequence comes from Protopterus annectens, assembly GCF_019279795.1. Lineage (NCBI taxonomy): Eukaryota > Metazoa > Chordata > Ceratodontiformes > Protopteridae > Protopterus > Protopterus annectens. The sequence continues at coordinate 862,953,062 of NC_056731.1, read as the reverse complement.
AACAGATATCCCTAAATCGAGGTATTTGCTTCTCCCTCCCTGCTCCAAAGCAGTCAGAAACCACAAACACTTTGGACTTTGTTTGTGAGGGCAGTTACAGGAGGGATAAAAGTGTAGAGGGTGTGGGACACCAGTGACAGACACAGGGACATAAATATGAAGATACCTGCCCTGATCAAGGCACTCAACTCTTTGACCCATCTTTGATCCCCTGGACCTCTTTAAATAGTTATAGACAATACCACATTTGTGGTAAATCAACAAGTAAGGGTGAACCAGATCATACCCCCTTTGCAGACTAGCTATGTTTGCTGGGGCTGTAGCTTCATGGCATAGTCTCCCTCTACTGGCATCCTGCATTCTGTCAGAGTAGAAGACAAGCCGAGTTGGACTAAGGCAGACCCTCACAAATGGAAACTAGATCAGGGTTCTTCCAAGATATGCTCCATCTGTGGGGAGTTCCTCAAGTAGACCTTTCTGCGTCATCTCTGAACAATCAACTGCCAAGATTCTGTTCCAGGATTCCATACAAGAAGGCCCGGTCGACAGTTGCCTTTTCTTTTCCTTGGACAGGAATGTTCCTGTATGCTTTTCCATCCTTTCCACTAATATCCAAGATATGTCTGAAGATTGAGAAGGAATCCCCCAAGATCATTGTGGTGATTCCCTTCTGGCCCTGGCATCCATGGTTCTCCCTTCTTTTGGAAATGGCCAGGGTAATTACCACAAGCTTCCCACAAACTGGATTACTCACACAAGAACAGGTGTGTTTGATACACCCCAGCATCAACCAATTTCAATTGACTTCCTAGATGTTAGGGTTAATTCCTTTTAGGCACCTATTTATTGAGGATGTGCAGCATATACTAATGGAGGAAGAAAGCCTGTACTAGAAAATCATATATAAGCAAATAGAAAAGGTTTTCTAGTTGGCGCCAACAACATAACCAGTACCCATTCAGGTTAGTTGTTCTCTGGTTCGACAATACTTGTGTGAGTTACAATCCTACGGCCTTTCTTATTCCTCTGTCAAGGTTCATTTGTCAGCCATTTCAGCCTATCTGCCCTTGGATCCTCCACTTTCAATGTCGTGTCATGTCAAAATGTTCGTAAAATATGTTTTGCATAAGAGACTTCCAAGAAATCTGGTGGCCCCTCCTTGGAATCTTAATTTTTGCTAAAACTTGCTCCACTTGAACCAGCTAATCTGGCTGAATTAAAGTGCTTAACATGGAAAACAGTTTTGCTGATTACTCTGACCTCTGCAAGAAGGGTATCTGAGTTGCAAGCTCTTATGGTGAGTCAATCCCATCTCATTTTCCATATGGACAGGGTTTCTTTGAGAACTAATACTTCTTTTATTTCTAAAGTGGTATCCAAATTTACTTTAAGCCAAACTGTCTACCCATTTTCTTTCCTGAAACTAAAAAGTGAAGGAGAAGGGATACTCCTTACCCTGGATGTCCACAGACAAAGCAGGTACTATCTTGACAGAACTAAATCTTTCAGATTTCTGATTGTGTTCATTTCCTGTGAAAGTAAAAAGGGACAACAATGTCAAAACAGACTATTTCAAAATGGTTGTCTGAGACTATTACCTTTGTTATACTCACCATAACAACATTATTCCAAACCAAGTTAAGGCCAACTGTACCAGGGCCTTGTCATCATCTATGGCTTTTTTGAAAGGGTTGGATCCTAGAAGTATTCTAGAAACTGCTGCTTGGTCCTCTGTACATACATTTATAAAACACTATATACTTAATTCCTTCTGTAGGTCCAGATAAAGCTTTAGTAGGACCATTCTCCAATAGTTCCTGGACTCTTCCCCTTTCACCTCCCAAATGCAGTAAGCTAGGATAGTCTACCCATATTGCTAAGGTTACTGCAGCAGTGATCAATATGATGAACATAGTACAGTTGTATAAGTAAAACTTACCATAATGGTAAATGTTCAAATGATCACTGCTGCAGTAGTCAGGGTGTGGACATTTATTTTTTGTTGTTCTGAGCATTGTCCTTTCAGGCCAAGCATTGTCCTTTCAGGGCTCAGCCTCCCTCTGTCTGGTGGCAGAAAACCTCTTAAGAGCTTTGCATTCAGACTTGTCTTTTAGTCAGCTCAGCTTGACTTGCCTGACAGTTTGGGCACATATAAGGTGCCCTTTGGAAGTTGGCCATCTGTTGTATCCTTGCAGGATATAACCTATATAGCTAAGGCTACTGCAGCAGTGATCATTCAAATATGTATTGTTATAGTAAGTTTTACTTTCACATCTATTCTTTTAAGTCCTACACCTTTCATTAGAAAACATTTCAAGCCAAGTTAGCAAATGTTCAGTAAACAACAATTTAAAAATGAAGTGGCAAGGTGAATCAAAAAGAAAGGGAAGGACCCCAGGGGTCTTTCCAATGCAAAAAAAGTGCTCGACTAATTGTGCACCTCTTTGCCCTCCTCTTCTTCTCACCTTGGCCATTCATTCATTCTCTGCCTCTCTCTCTATCTCTCTCTCTCATTCCCTGCACACCTAGAAGACAATAGTACATTCTTGGGTACTAAGAATAATTCAGGAGTGTTGCAAATTACAGTGGACTTTCTTTCCTTTTCAAACAAGGATCCACCAAAAAAAAATACTAATTTTTTCCCTTGGATTTTAACAGACACACTAACTCAAGGTGTAATATAAACTGCCCCCCCCCCCCCAACAAGGGAAGGGCATTTACTTAAGGATTTCTCTTGTACCCAACAAAGGAGACACTTGAAGACCAGTATTGGATCTTTCAGTTCTGAATTCCTTTTTCATACCAATGTTCAACATGTAACACTTCATCCTCTTTTTCCTCTTCCACCCAACTCTTACCTACCCACCCTGTATTGCAGCAGCGCATATCACCATATACAAATTCTCAAAGACCACATGTTATCTAAGATTCTTTGTGTCAAAGTTGGATTTTCAGTTTACATCCTTACCATTTTGTCTCTCTACAGCCCCAGTAGTTTTCCTTAAATGCCTAGCTGCAGTCATTGCCTTCTGCAGACACCAGGGAATCCATATTTACCCTTACCTGTACAGTTGCCTCATCTTAGTGGATTCCTTTGAAGTTACCCAAGCATCCCTCCTATTCTCCATAAACATTTCTCAAAGCTTAGGATGTAAATTAAAGCTACAAAAATCTTCCCTAGTTCTGTCACCCAGGTTAATCTGTCTGCAATGTCTTCTGGACACTTTCTGCAGAAAAAAACTCTCTTTCTACCATCTCCATTTCTTGGAACTGGCTTACCAGTCCATTTCCACAACAAGGGATTTCCTTAAAAATCTAGGTTACATAACTTCAGCTTTCCTCATTTATTTATTTATTTTATTTTTATTTTATATTTGTTGACCTGGCTAGTCCAACTGGATACATGTCCATTTTCAGTAGAGGCCCGGGGAGAAAAGCTCCAGAGAAAAAAACTTACAAAAATTTAAAATGTAACATAAATGATTACAAAAGGCATCGAAAGGCAGTAATACAAAATTGAGTAAAAATGTTTACATAAAAAATAGAGGAAAGAAAATAAAAAATTGACTTAAATATTACATAAAAAATAGAAAAATTGACTTAAATAGACAAATAAGGAAAATAGTAGTCGAGACTCAGAGACATTAGTATTTAAGTAAATATAGGTTAATATATAGAGTGTAGTATATAGAGGGTTTATTGGTAGGAATATAGTGGTTTTGGAGTGGAACAGTTAGTTAAGGATAACAGTTAGTCAGGGTTGGTACAAGAGCATAACCAGTGGTTATTGAGAAAAAGTTTTAGATTAGTTTTAAAGAGTGGGAGAGAAGTCTGAGATGTAAGATCATGTGGTAGTTGATTCCATACTTTACCAATGTAGTTAGAGATTAATGAGTCACCTGCTAAGTTTTTTGATAAGGTAGTATTAATCAACATTTTGTTAGAGGAGCGTAAATTCTTGAGGTTATTATATGGCGTAATGAGGGAAGAGAGAATTGGAGTGTTGCTGGGTTGGTATATGGTTTTGTGAGCTATTGTAAGTTGGTTAAATCGTAGCTGATTAAGGAGTTCTAGCCAGCCCAGTTGTTTTAGATTCAGACAGTGATGAGTCCTGAAAGGTGAGTTTGTGGCAAATCTCGCTATATTGTTATATGATATAGCCAGTTTGTTGAGGTTATTTTTAGAAAGGTTAGTATATATGGGAGAAGCATAGAATACGGTGGAGATTAATTGGGTTCTAGCTATTGCGGTCCTAGCTTCTGATGTAAGGAAAGGTTTGATTCTGTAGAGGGATCCTAGTTTTCTGTTAATTGATTTTATTGTAGTATTTATGTGGGTGTCAAAGTTTAAGTGATTATCAATTGTTATTCCTAGGAGTTTGGTGGTGGGGTCAGGAGAAATAAGTGTGCCATTATTGGATGTAATAGTGAAATGTAGAGGGGTGGATATATGGGTAGGTGTAAAGAGTAATAGTTTAGTTTTTTTCGGGTTGAGGAGAAGACAATGGTTAGAGAACCGTTGTTCTACAGTGCTGAAAGCTTTTTGTGTAAGAGAATGAAGTTCGGTCTGGGATGTGGCTGAACAAATTATAGTAGAGTCATCTGCATATTTAATGCAGGTAGAGAGTGGAGTGGATAGATGAAGGTCATTTATAAAAATGGAAAACAGTAGAAGACCTAATATGGAACCCTGAGGAACACCTAGTGAGATAGGAAGGAGATTTAAAAGATGATTTTGCCAGAGAACCACCTTTGTCTGTTTTCAAGGTAGGATGCAAACCATGTTCATAGCAAGAGTGTCAAGTGAGAGGGACTTCAATATGTGTAGGAGGAGTTGGTGATTAACATGTTGAAGGCTTTAGATAGGTCAACAAAGAATGCAGAGGAAAGAATGTTATTGTTGCGATTTTTGTTGATACAGTTAGTGAAGGATAGCAAGGCTGTGTTGGTACTATGGAATGGACGGAAACCATGTTGACAGTTAGCTAGTAGATTGTGATGGAGAAGGTGGTTAAGTAATTGTTTGTGGATACATTTCTCCATTATTTCAGCAAGTGGAGAGAGGAGAGCTATGGGGTGATAGTTGGAGAAATCATTGGAGTTTCCACCTTTGTGAAAAGGAATAATGTAGGAAATTTTCCAAATAGACGGGATAGTGCCTTCCTTTAAGGTTCTATTGATCAGTATGGAGATGGGATAAGCAATTGCTTTAGCTCCTTTTTGCAGGAATTCTGCTGGGAGTTTATCAGCTGAGGGGGTAGTGGGTTTTAGTTTTTGGATTAGGGAGCAGATATAGGATGTGGGTATTGGTTCTAGGTGGAATAATGGGGGAGGAATGGTATTAGGAATAGGCAGATTAGAGGTGTCAGGAGATAAATGGTTTGCAAGATTCAGTATAGAAGTAGTAAAGAAAGAGTTAAAGGTGTTGGCTGTTTGTGTTGGGCAGTCAGGGTTGGAGCCTAGAGGATTAGGTGTGACAGTTTTGCTTGGGTATAGATGTTTGTTAATACTAGTCCAAAATTTTTGTGGTTCTTTAAGGGAGGATTGTTGAAGTTGGAGATAGAAGTTCTTTTTATCTAGTAGGATGGCTTTTTTCATAGTATTTCTTTGTTGTCTAAAGGTTTGGTGATCAATAGTATCCTTTGTGGTATGCCATTTAGCCCAAGATTATTTTCTGCAAAGGATTAGTTTCCTAGTATTATTTGAGAGCCATTGGGCTGGTTTAGTTTTGTTTCTAATAGCGCGTATTGGGGCATGATGGTCCAGGATTGCTAAGAAAGTGGCATTGAAGTGTTCAACAGCTTTATTTATAGGGAGAGATTTTAGAGGTGACCAGTTACATTGTTTAAGTTCAGTTTGGAACAGTTCGGGGTCAAAATGTTTTTTGGTACGGACTGTTCTGACACTAATAGGGATAGTTAGGCTTGTTTTATGTCTGATAATATATATTAGTGAATGGTCACTTAGGTCATCTGGAAGGGTTCCTGTTGTGTATCTTTGTCGTGGGCTATTTGTAAGTATCCAATCTAAGGTGGTTTCTTTATTGTTAAGTTTATTTATTCTGGTGGGGGAGTTTATAGCTTGCAAGAAACCATACAGGTTGATCAGGGTTAGTGCAGCTGCATAAATTCCAGTCTATGTTAAAGTCACCAAGGACTATGGTTTCTTGAGGGAGGTTAGAAGAAAGCCAATTTAGAATGTATTCGAGTATACTGTGGTTATTTCCTGGGGGAAGATAGGAGCAGATGATGTTTATGGATTTGTGTGAGTTAAGCTGTAGTTTAGAGATAATTATTTCTGCACTATTATCTGAGGGTAGGTTAAGATTTAGACTGCTAATTTGTAGTTCTGCTTTGTAGAGAATTGCTACCCCTCCACCTTTTTTGTTTGTGCGGTCGCGACGAATGATGCTGTAACCTGGGGGGATGATTTCATTGTCTTTAATTGTGGGTTTAAGCCATGTTTCTAATAAACAAGGGATGTCAAACTGATGTACATCTAGAAGGGCATGAACTAGAGGTATTTTGTTGCAGATACTACATATGTTTAGATGGGCTATAGAGAGTGAATTGGAGGGCTTGTTTGAAGGTAAGGGGATTGTTTTGTATTGGTTGCAGTTTGTGGTGAGTAGGGAAGGGTTTGGACCAGGGTTAGGATGAATGTCTCCGTCTATTAGGGAGTGGAGTAATATAAAGTTGTTGAATTGGAGGGGCTTAGAATGGTAGTCAAATAATTTTTTATTATTTAGGATGGTATATGTGATGTGTATTACACTGTGATATTTAGCTAGAAAGTAGCTGGGTTTGTATATGACATTAAGGAAATTTGTAGAAACAGCTAGTGAAGGTGATAGTGTGTTTGGAAGGGAAGGTAAGGGTAGAGAGTAGGGGTTGATCATAGGAGGTTAAGAGGTAAGTGGTAGTTAGAATAGGTAGGAGAGAGAGTACTACTAATATTTGGCATTGGAAAGACATAGTTGAGGAGAGTGCAATAGGTGTTAAAGAGGTGGGAATTAAGAGTTGAGTCAGGAATTATAGGAAGGTAAAAGATGAGTGGCAGTGGGTGGAGTATATCTTCTGAGGGGATTAGAGATAAATTATTAGTAGGTGTGTTCTAAAATCTTGAGGCTGGGTGTGGCAGGATGATTATGTGATTGGAGTATGATAGTGGGGGGTGTTTATGGAGGTATAAGTGTAGGACTGCTGGGGGTGGGTGGAGATTGGGGGCAGGGTGGGGGAGCGGAGTGAGCCCAAAGGGCAAACGGAGCGGGTAGAGACAAGAGAGTGGACTACTGAGGATGACAATCTATAGAGTGGGAGAATACAGCAGGTAAGTCAGAGAGTGAGAGAATGTAGAAATGGGTTAAGAGGCTAATAAGAGGAAAGTACACTTTCTCAGAGGGTAAGAGTGTGGTTGAATTCAAGGGAGGGACGGTGGAAAAGAAACAAGTCAGATAAAAGCCTAAGTAAAAAAAAAAACTTAATATAGGAGGTCTAATGGGGAGCTAAAAATAGTATGTGTGATTCAGAAAGGCTTGTGGTAAGGTGCCACCTAGTGGCCAGTTACTTAACTGTGGTGACTGTTACCCAACCAAGGGGGCAGGCTACAGAAGAGAGGGAGTAAAGGTACTATTAAAGAGAAAGAGGAAAAGTCTAGCTGAGAGAGTTAGTGAAATAGAGCAGAAATAGTAGAATGGGGGTGGGGGGGTTATTGGCTACTGGCTATCCTGAGTGGGAGGCTTGCCTAACGTAGGAAAGTCTCTAAAACTTAAATAATGATAGACAGAACTGATAGCTGGATCAGGACATACTTTCACTGTCTTAAAAAGGTGGTCTCTTAGGGAGCTGGTGGATGAAATTCAAGGTTGGATTAATTTTCTGAGGCTTCCAGGAGGGTAAAATGCAGGTTTTTTGGTGCAGGAATGTACCGGTTCACCAGGCTAGTAAAGAGTAGGAAGAGAGAGAGAAGGTAGTGAGGCAAATAATATTGATAATAGAAAGCAGGTATGAATGTAACATATACAATTACATGTATTTGCCACAAACTTCAAGAAATGTAACCACGTTTTAAATCATCTAGAGAATACATTAAAGAAAACACAGGTACATCGATGACTCTAACAACTGTATCATATTGCATGCAGGTGGCTAGGATAGAAATAGCTACACTAGCTTTCCTTACATGGTGTTACTTAGAGAGGTTATCAGGATATGTTCACAAAAAAATAAAAAAACCTTGTTTAACTCTAAAGAGCTTAACTAGGGCTAAATGTAGGCTAAGTAGAGCAGATGTCCCATATAGACTTAAAATAAAAATAAAATAGGGGTGGATTGTTTAATTTTAAAAGGAGTAATGAGCAGAACAAAGCAGTGTAGATGTTTTTGGCGTTCCACGTGCAGAGCGCTGACTATGTGTAAGTGAGCTTGATTACCCTAGTGGTGTTTAGTAGGTTTCCAGACCCTTGTTCAAAACCCCATTTATTGTGTAATTAGCTAAAAACTAGGCAGTCGAGACGCTTATAGCGGTCAGTGTGCAAAACGCTGACTATTCTTAGTGAGCTGGAGTACTGAAGCTATATTTAATAAGTTTCTACACCCTTATCCCATACCCAGAAAATGGCATAATAGACAAACTAGGCAGTTAAGTTGCTTATCGCGATCCACGTGCAAAACGCTGACTATTCTTAAGTCAACGTGATTACCATAGCTATGTATGTTAGGTATCAAGTACCCTTCATAAAAAACCCCCCTGTGTGTAAATTGTGGTATAAAAGGTGATGTGGGTTTGAATATCTAGTTGTAGCTTATTTGTAGCAAAGCGTTTAAAGGTAGACCCTTTTTATGTGTTATAAAGAGATTAACTCAGTCTCCAGGCGTTCTGTGTAGAAGAAATCGTTAGAACCATAAGAAATCTATTAGGATAGTGGAGCGCTATTCCGTCGACACCTATATTAGCCTCCAATTAGCAATATATATAAAACCAAAGTCAGACCTATAGTAGTGTTCCCATATGTTCAACGCTGTGTGGGAATAAGCATTTTCCACAATAGCATAAAACAAGTGCAATTTCTTAGTACAGTCAACAGTTGTAGAACAAAACTTGCACAAAACAGCAGGGCACTAGGCAAAGTTAAACAGTTTCTACAGTAGGTGAACCTTTCAGTAGTAGTCCCGCATGTGCAGCGTTGCAAAGGTGTTAGCGTCTACAGCAAGAGTGTTAATCAAAAAATACTTTACACAGCTGTTGGTTTTAACACAGGAGGGAGGTTCAGCTACAACAATATAATCCTATGTCGAGCATTTAGTTATAAGCCCACGTGCAGACGCTATGCTGGTAAAAGTGATCATCGGCAAAAGCTTTCTGCTAACCGTCTAAAAACCTTACACAGTATGCATTATAGGGCTGAGATTAAACATTCCTATATAAGTAAGCAGGCATTCACAAACGGTATATTAAAAAAGAAAATAATGCTTACTCTCAATGTAGTTCAAGCAACCGAGACAGAGTGCACAGCAGCCAAGTAGAGAGCAGGGTAAGAAAGATGGCGTCCCTATATTATGGGGTATATTTATAAGTTGATAGAGGACGTTGGGGGAGGGTGGGAGGGGAGTACACCATAAATGCAGGTGTGAGGCAGAAGTCGCGAGATAAGGAGCGTTAGGTTTGGAGTCAGTGGGAAGGATTAGTGAAAGGGGAGGAGCATAGAGGTATAGGTATAGGTGTAGGAGGGGGATGAGAAAATAGAGATGAAAAAGTAGAAAAGGTAAGGAGAAACTAGAGTGGGTAAAGCCCTATGGGAGAGGGAGATACCAGGACGTAGGAGAGCTATAGTGGGTCAAAGAACTAGCAAGTTAGGAGAGTTATAGTTGGGTTAAAGAACTTACAGGTAGAGACAAGAGAGTGGACTACTGAGGATGACGATCTATAGAGTGGGAGAATACAGCAGGTAAGTCAGAGAGTGAGAGAATGTAGAAATGGGTTAAGAGGCTAATAAGAGGAAAGTACACTTTGTCAGAGGGTAAGAGTGTGGTTGAATTGGAGGCAACCAAGGTCAAGGGAGGGAAGGTGGAAAAGAAGTAAGTCAGATAAAAGCCTAAGTAAAAAAAAAAAACTTAATATAGGAGGTCTAATGGGGAGCTAAAAATAGTATGTGTGATTCAGAAAGGCTTGTGGTAAGGCGCCACCTAGTGGCCAATTACTTAAATGCGGTGACTGTTACCCAACCAAGGGGGCAGGCTACAGAAGAGAGGGAGTAAAGGTACTATTAAAGAGAGAGAGAGGAAAAGTCTAGCTGAGAGAGTTAGTGAAATAGAGCAGAAATAGTAGAATGGGGGTGGTGGGTTATTGGCTGCTGGCTATCCTGAGTGGGAGGCTTGCCTAATGTAGGAAAGTCTCTAAAACTTAAATAATGATAGACAGAACTGATAGCTGGATCAGGACGTACTTTCACTGTTTCAAAAAGGTGGTCTCTCAGGGAGCTGGTGGATGAAATCCAAGGCTGGATTAATTTTCTTAGGCTTCCAGGAGGGTAAAATGCAGTTTTTTTTGGTGCAGGAATGTACCAGTTCTCCAGGTTTCACTGTCTTAAAAAGGTGGTCTCTCAGGGAGCTGGTGGATGAAATCCAAGGTTGGATTAATTTTATGAGGCTTCCAGGAGGGTAAAATGCAGGTTTTTTTGGTGCAGGAATGTACCGGTTCACCAGGTCTCAATGTAGGTCAAGCAACCGAGACAGAGTGCACAGCAGCCAAGTAGAGAGCAGGGGAAGAAAGATCATGGTTCCTCTAGCCAGATTACACATAAGGATGAATGTTAAGTTGTCAATCTCGCCTTCATTCTTGCTTGATGGGTTCGGAGCCGATCCCTCGGCTCCGACTCGGCACTTGCTAAGCTCGAGAGTCACTTTTACCAGCTCGAGGCAGCCCCATATCCCATGATGCAAGGCGGTAAGTACCCAGATCTCGTTTGCCGCTAATGGTCATACCAACAACTTCCAATGCGTCACCAGATTCTGGTGACACAGACATGCAAAGAGCATCTTGCTTGGTGGATCACATCTCCTCAGGTTCACCAAGGCAGGTACTTTGTACCCCCATCCCCGATAGCCACTGTCACCATGGATGCCTCCCTGATCGGGTGGGGGGGTCATTATCAGGGCAGGATGGTTCATGGGACGTGGCAGCCGTTCGAGTACCATCTGCACATAAATGTCCCGGGGATGAGAGCAGTGCTTTTAGCGTTGCAAGCCCTCAACGACTTTCTTCCCGTAGGGACAATTGCAGTCCACACAGACAACATGTCTGTAGTTTGGTATATCAACAAACAGGGCGGAACCAAGTCCTACCCTTGTGTCGAAGCGCTCAGACTATGGCAATGGGCGATCTCCTCTCATCGGTTTCTGGTAGCAACGCATATCCCTGGGAAAACCAACATTGTAGCGGACAGATTGAGCAGAGCTATTCGCATGCCTCACGAGTGGTCTCTCAAGCAATCTATAGCGGAAGAGATTTTTCTGGAATGGGGTCGTCCATGCTGCGATCTTTTTGCTACTCCCCAAAACAGCAAATGTCCAGACTTCTTCTGCCTCTTACCTCCATCAGGCCATCCCCCCAGAGACACTCTGACCCAGGATTGGCCCCAGGGACTTCTTTATGCCTTCCCTCCATTTCCTCTGATCCCTCAGGTTATCCAGAAAGCTACCGTTTTGAGAGCCAAATTGATTCTCATTGCCCCTTACTGGCCTCGACAAGTTTGGTTTCCGTTCCTCCATCATCACCTTTTGGTGCAGCCGTGGCATCTGGACCCAGTGCCAGATCTTCTGATTCACCAATCGGGTCAGCTGCGGTCAATCCCTTCTCTCAACCTCACAGCATGGTTGCTCCACTTCCTTCCTTAGCCAGGCTTCCTTTGATCTCTAACCCAGTTAGAGACATCATAGTAGCTTCGCTAAAATCCTCTACCAGGAGGATTTATACAAGCAAATGGAAGCGTTTCTCTTATTGGGCTAAGGCCAAAAATATTGATCCTTTTACTGCCCTGTTCAGGCAGTCCTGGACTTCTTAGCAGAGATTTTTCATGCAGGCTCCTCTTCTTCCACAGTCAGAGTTCAATTGGCTGCTATTTCCAATTTTCATGTCGGTATAGCAGATCATAATATTATGTCCCATAGGCTCTGCAGGGCCTTCTTGAAAGGAATTTTCCTCCTAAAGCCTCCAATCAGGAATCCTCCTCCTCAGTGGGATCTAAATTTAGTGCTGACATCCTTGATTCTTCCCCTTGAGCCAGCTGTTTCTTGTTCCCTGAAATATCTTTCTTGGAAAACTTTATTCCTAGTGGCTATTACATCGGCCAGGAGGGTGTCTGAACTTCATGCTCTTTCGGTTCGACCCCCCTATTTGGTTTTTCACAAAGACAGAGTATCTTTGAGAACTAACCCAACCTTTTTGCCTAAGGTCGCTTCAAAGAACAATTTGAATCAATCCATTGATCTCCTGTATTTTCCTAACTACTCAGATAGAGCTGAACAAAAGCTACATTATCTTGATGTCCACCGTCAACTTAGATATTATTTGGACAGAACAAAACAATTTAGAAAATCTGATCAACTATTAGTTTCCTATGCGGAAAATAAAAAGGCCTTCCTGTTTCTAAAGTGACCTTGTCCAGATGGCTTTCTTGGTCATCTCTGAAATTTATCTGCTCAGGGGAAAACAGCTGTGCTCAAAACCTAAAGCACATTCAACTAGGAGCTTAGCTACTTCTACAGCTTTTCAAGCTAGACTTCCTTTAGACACTATTTGTGCAGCGGCCACTTGGGCCACTCCTCACACTTTTGTTTCCCATTACAAATTGGACTTGGCCTCCAGGGACAGAGCCAGTTTTGGCTCTACAGTCCTCAAGAGTTTGTTCCATTGAGCCACCCAGGATAGAGGTGCTAGGGAGCTGGTCCCATCAAGCAAGAATGAAGGCGAGATTGACAACTTAACATTAAGAAGTTATGCACCTACCATAACGTTCCATGTTAGTTGTCTTCTCTCACCTTCTTTATTGCGACCCTCCCTCCTTCCCCCTGGCCTGGACAGACTTTGTTATAAGAAACTGTTATGCTGAAGACCATTCAGACCTGGTCCTTCTTCCATCTGTAAGTTTTCTTTCTTCCCTTTGGAAGTATTTTATGCTTGGTGCTGTTGCCCTTTGTCATCAAACGAGATCTGGGTACTTACCGCCTTGCATCATGGGATATGGGGCTGCCTCGAGCTGGTAAAAGTGACTCTCGAGCTTAGCAAGTGCCGAGTCGGAGCCGAGGGATCGGCTCCGAACCCATCAAGCAAGAAAGAAGGCGAGAAAAGACAACTAACATGGAACGTTATGGTAGGTACATAACTTCTTATTTAGTGGTTCCTCAAACCTATATGGAATCACCACTAACACCCTTTCCTGTTCCATTTCTGAGCTTCATCAAAAAGGAATTCCTCTGTTGGGTTAATCAGATTCCTCTGATCCCAGATTTTTCTGTTTCTTCTCCCATTACAAGTCAGTTTCTCACTACAGATGTCTTGGACTTTGCCTGAGGAGCAGTTTACAAAGGGATTAAAGTTCAAAGTATTTGGGATCCTTATTTCTGGGAAGAAAAGCACATAAACTTTAATGAGATAATTACCTGATAAAAACAACAAAAGCATTTTTCCAACTATGGACTCCGGGACCACTGTTAGTAATAACAGACAATTCCACAGTAATGTGGTACATATACAAATGGGAGGGACCATGTCATAATCCTTGTGCAGGCTAGCCATGATTTCTTGGTACTGACATCTTAGCACAGTCTTTGCCATAATGCAACCTATATTCTTTCAGAGCAGAACATAAATTCAGACTCTCTGATCAGATCCAGGACAGATCCTCATGAATGGATGTTACACCCAGATGTCTTCCTGGAGATTTTCCACTTGTGAGAAACTCCCCAAGTAGTCTGTTTGTATCCATTTGCAACTGACAGTTACAGAAGTTCTGTGCCAGGATTTCATGCTTGGAAGATAGAATCTTTTCTTTCACGTGGGCAAGAATCCCTATACCAGGATGCCAAGTTAACTTGCTTTCATGACACTTGGTTAAACCACCGCCATCATACATTATTGTATCATTGTAACTTTCAGTTATGTTATTGTACCTCCCATCTCTTCCTTTAGCAAAAGATTTCCATCTGATTGCATATATACTCCCCTATTTGTATATACTGTATATACTGTACTAATTCACAGTAAATGTTTACAATGTTAGTATCGAAGATACTGTACATTTGTAATGTTATGTTTACCTACTTATGTTTCTAGGACTGTGTTGCATCGCTTTAACTGGTTTTACATTTGTATACCCAGATTGTGATGAAAATGGTCACTGGACCAGCTCACTCATCTGGTAATAAAATTGTAAATAAATAAATAATTGTTCATTTATGTCTTTGTCCCCTTTATTCTTACTATCAATAAAGAAAGAATTCCCAAATATACTTCTGGTTGTTCCCTTTTGTCCCTGACATTTGTTGTCCATTCTCATACACCTGGCCAGTAACAGTTACCAAAACCTTTCTCACCGAGTGGACCTACTCACACAGGACAAAGGCTCTCTCATTCATCCTGGCATTCTGAGCCTAGACCTGACACTATGCATGATAGGTTTTTGATTTCATTAGGCACCTCTTTACACAGGAAATGCAGCATGTATTAAAGAGCCTAGTAAACATAATATTAGTAAGTTATATTTAGCAAAATGACAGAGATTTCCTAATTGATGCCAGACTAGAACCCAGCCCAGGCAGGGGCATGGTGGTTCTCCAGTGCCTGTGTGAACTGCTCAAATTTGGCCTGTCTTACACTACTGTCAAGGTACATGTTTCACCCATTTCTGCTTGTCTGCCATTAGATGCCTCCTTCCTTTTTTGCTTCAAGTCAGTTCTTGAAAGGAGTTGTATATATCAGACTACTACTAAAGTAGATGGCTTCATCCTGGAACCTTACTTTTATTTTGGAGAAGCTAAGTTTATTCCATTTGAACATGCAGCTAGCTCTTCTTTGAAGTTCCTTACTTGGAAGATAGTTTTACTTATTGCTCTGATTTCAGCTAGATGAGAAGCTGAGTTGCAAGCCGTCATGTTTTCTCAGCCCATTTTGCTTTTCCATAAAGATAGAGTGACTCTTAGAAAGTTATTGCTGAGTTTACTTTAAATCAATCTAGTCACATCTCTGTGTTCTTCCCCCACTCGAAGAGCAAAGTAGAGACATCTCTGTTCACTGGATATTCACAGACAACTTGGACAGTACCTAGATAAGACAAAAGATTACAGATTGACAGACCAACTCTTTATTTCTTTTGATAGTAAGAAGAAAAACCAATCACTTTCCAAGCAAACCATATCCAGATGTCTGTCTCAGGCTATTCAGTTCTGTGTTCTTACCATGGAAAAATCCCCCATCAGAATATTAAGACACACTCACTAGTGGCCAGTTCTGGGACCTTTTTGGAAAGGTGTGGACTCTACAGCTATTCTAGTAACAGCAGCACAGTCCCCTGTGCAAACTTTCAATAAGCAATGCAAAACGGACTCCTGTTCCAGAACCAGAACAAGATTTACTAGATCTTTTTTCTAGTGTCTTCTGTACTCTGGTCTCGCTTCTACCATTTCTGCCAAAGCTGTGGTAGTCATTCCATACAGCTTTGTGCTGCTACAACAGTGATCATATGATGATTATACATTAATATTCCAAAAATCAGCGTGCCCATTATAAATCAGACGTATACTAATGGAAAAAGGTCCGGTCGCCCAGACTTTTTCCATTAGTATGTCTTTTTTTTTTTTTTTACAGCAATGGAGAATGCAAGATCTCCGTTTCTTTTTAGAAAGTGTCTCGCTATGTTAAAGGAGTTTAACATAGCGAGATAGCTTAAAAAAGCAACGGAGATCTTCCTTTCTCCGTTGCTTTTTTTAAAGCTGTCTCGCTATGTTAAGCGGGTTTAACATAGCAAGAAATTTCTCTGTTGCCTTTTTTAAAGCTGTCTCGCTATGTTAAACTCCTTTAACATAGCGAGACAGCTTTAAAAAAAACCACAGAGAAAGGAAGATCTCTGCTGCTTTTTTTAAAGCTGTCTCGCTATGTTAAACTCCTTTAACATAGCGAGACACTTTCTAAAAAGCAACGAAAATCTTGCTTTCTCCATTGCTTCCACACACAGCTCTGATGTACTGCGTAAGCATACGCATGCGCAGTACATCAGAACTGCCGCAGAATACCAGACAGCTGCGGAAGGGTAGCACGGAGGCATTATATTATTTAAGAAAAGTAAGTATTGTTTTCTTAAATAATGTCATTGTATAATAGCAATAACCCACTTCTGGGTGTGGGCAATACTGGATTTACCCACGGTTGTCTTTTTTTGGCCACTCGGGCTTCGCCCTCGTGACCAAACCGCACCAACCGTGTGTAACTCCAGCATTACCCACACCCAGGCATGGGTTATTGCTTAAATATAATACAGCTGTGTAAGTGAACTTACCATAAGAGTAGATATTTGAATAGATCACTGTTTGAGTACTAATGCCCTCCCTCCTTCCCTCTTCTTTTTACTTGCTCTTTACCACTAGCTGCAGTTGGGTCCCAGTCACGTTTGTCCCCTTGTTTCTGACATGTTTCATTTCTTATACCAGGACATGACATCCCTTTGGATTGCAGCATTCATTTTTGGGGCAAGAAAGCTCTGAAATTTGACACCCATAAATCCTATTTATGCAAGCTTGGTCTCATATTTTAGCAGAAATACAGTGCACAAGGAAGGCACCAAAAAGGTTTAATATACTGGCCAGATGTCTGACATCCTTGGCAGGATAAGTTCCATAATGCTACTGTAACAGTAATTTATTCAGGCATCTACTGTTACGGAAAGTTTACTTACACAGCTGTACTTTCTAGCATGTGAACCTTGCTATAACATGATTATTCTTTCTTGGTTTCAAAGCATAATTTGATCACTGCACACATTACAAACTTTTTTGTTTAGTTAATTTTTTGAAGCAGTAATAGAGTTAGCTTTGTAATTATGCTGCTTTCAAGCATAGTCATTGTGTAGGTATATGCATGATTTAATAATTTTGTTTGATCTTACAACAGCTGATAACAGACTGTGTTGTAATAGACAGGCAACAACTTTATGTCTCTTTAGAGTACTGTGACGCTGCTGTTGTGGTGGTTGTACATTAAACTACTGTAACAAGACAGTGCTGATTACTGACATAGGCATTAATGCTGCAGTGCCAGCCTGTGCCGTGCATAGCTTCCATTCCATGTATGGGATTAAACAGTCCTGCCTGGGTCTGACTGCTACTTTCCTACTTTATTTTTATCATTCTTATTAGAATATGTGCAGAGGAACTAAACTAAAAGGATCTTAGCTCGTAAGGAAATGTCTTACCCACATTATTTAAAATTCTTAAGTCATTATTGAATTACATATCATTACATCAGTGGTAGACTGTGCCTTGCACATGATGTGCTTCATGATGAAGACCTGAAGCTATTGCTGAGCTTATGTAATAATAACATTTTTGTATCGAACAGAAAGTCTAAGATTGCCAAGAGGAGCAGATATGTCTCAATGCCATTTGCTATAAATTCAAAGAAACTTCCAAGAGCATGGTCTGATTCCACCTTATGCTGTATCTTTGGATAGGACAATATAGCAATAACCCACGCCTGGGTGTGGGTAATGCGGGATTTAACCACGGTTGGTGTGGTTTGGTCCCGGGGGCGAAGCCCGAGGGATCAAACACAGACAACCGTGGTTAAATCCCGCATTACCCACACCCAGAAGTGGGTTATTGCTATTATACAATGACATTATTTAAGAAAATAAATAATTACTTTTCCTAAATAATGGCATTGTATAATGCCTCTTTGCTGCCCTTCCGCAGCTGTCTGGTATTCCGTGGCAGTTCTGATGTACTGCGCATGCCTACGCAGTACATCAGAGCTGTGGGCAAAAGCAACGGAGAACGCAAGATCTCCGTTGCTTTTTACTGTTTCGCTATGTTAAATGGGTTTAACATAGCGAGACAGCTTTAAAATAAGCAACGGAGATCTCCGTTACTTATTTTAAAGCTGTCTCTCTATGTTCAAGGCATGTAACATAGCGCGACAGGTTTAAAGCAACGGAGATCACAAGATCTCCGTTGCTTTACTATTGTCGCTATGTTAAAGGAGTTTAACATAGCGAGACAGCTTTAAAAAAAGCAACGGAGATCTGCGTTGCTTTTTTTAAACCTGTGTCGCTATGTTAAACTCTTTTAACATAGCGAGACAGTGTTTTATACTAACGGAAAAAGTCCGGGCAACCGGACCTTTTTCCGTTAGTATATTGAGGGATTTACAATGGGCACACTGGTTGGGCTGGCCAATCAGCGTGCACGTTTTAGAGGAAGAATTGTATAATCTGGCTTTATACCTTGGTCTTCAGTCCCAAACACAGGAAACTAGAATCAGTGAAACTAACAAGAAGTTACATTTGTGAGTCATACAAGCAGTGAAGTTGTGTATTGCAGTACTGGTTTATTTCTGAACCATCAGTGAATAGCTTCCCTAGCTTTTTAGTTTTGTGTTGCATAATTGTAACTTAAACTATATGCAGTCAGCAGACACAGCAGAAAGCAGCAGTACAAAGGAAGTACAGAAACAGATGCTTGGTGCCAGAGCCATAGGCTCAAGCTTAATGCCAAGAAATATATAGTTATCCCCTTTGGGAAAAAACATGTACCCATGAATTACCACATAGGTGGCAGTACACTAAACACCGAAAGTGTGATGAGAGACTTAGGGACACAGGTGGACAGTGGTCTCACCTTCGATAAGCACATCGCCACAACAGTCAGGAAATCCTTCTATGTGGCACACCTCATCACTAAGGGCTTTTCATCCAGAAAAAAGGATGTCATTGTCCCACTGTACTCATCCCTCATTAGACCCATTATAGAGTACAACACCCCGTTTGGTGCGTACCTCACAAGACATCTGCAACAGCTGGAAAGGCCGCAGAAATACCTCAGTAAAAGAATCACAGGCCTAAAGCAGATGCCCTATGCTAACCATCTAAAAAAACTCCAGCTATACTCTGTGGCATATCATCTACTCAGAGGCGATCTCTGCTTAACATACAAGGCCATGTCAAACCCTGAGCTGTTAGACATGCTTCACTTAAAGAAATCCCAATCCCTCAGAGCCACACGCTCCAGGGATCTAAACCTTGTCATCACAATGAACAAAACATGCTGGAGGGATAGGTTCCTGACCCAGAGACTCCCCATACTCTGGAACAGACTGTCCATACATGTCAAGCAGAGCACCTCCTTGGCCCTCTTCAAAAGGAACCTTGACGATTGGATGGGAGATAGGAAATTCACCTCAGGGATCACGTCAGTCACCCTGCTAGACAGGGGTCCAGGGAAGTAAATATTGTGGGAAGAAATAGCCAGGGAATTGTTATGGCTAGGCTTGCATAGGCCCTAGGGCCGATAGCCTAGTACCAACATATGAACCTATGAACTACATCATTCTCCAACTTCTTTGACATCATTATCATCATTAATCTCATGACAACATCATAAGTCAAGTGACAGCAGTGAGCTCTTTGCTGTACATATGAAAGTAGACCATAAGGAATCAAGCTAAGTAGTGCATATAAAGGAAACATTACTTTAATATGTCATTCTTCATCTTGAACAAAACAGATTGCATAGCTCACTATGTAAAACTGTAGTGGGTAGAAAATAAAATTATAGTCTGTTCCTTCCCCAAGGACAGGTATTTATCTCCCCTTGGAAGCTGCAGAAGATAATCCCCTACAATGATCTTGTTTGCACATACCTCCAGCCTTAAAGCAAGACTGTCCCCTTCCTAAACTGTTACTCATCTCCCACACTGGTGAGAAGACATCCTCAGTCCTCATCCACCCCACATAATTTGTCTTCCATGTAATGCTCTCATATTCACCTACACACATCACTGCATTATTCCATTACACAATATTATTTTTATGTAATCATCACCCTCTGATTCTTCTTCTCCACCTTCCTTTATTACACAGTTCACTGATGACAGCATTCATATAGTCACAGTCTTTCCTCTTTTGTCCTTCTTACTCCCGTCCTTATCTTAAAGTATCATGATTAAGATATGGTGCTGTTTTACTGATCCTTTCTTGCTTCCATTCCTGCATGTTTTTGCAGACTCCCCTTTCACCCAGCCTTCCATTATTTGTAATCTGGTATACCTTGATCTGAAGTAGTTAACTTCATTTATCTGCAACCTGTGGGTATTCGGATCCATATTGGATCCGAGCCGGCAACATTTTATCAAGCATCTGCTCCAAGCTCCAAGCTCCTCCCCTTACCCATAATCCCTCACATCTCCTACCTTCCCCCAGATCTTGTTTGCCGCTTCATGCATATGCATCATGGGCTCTATAGCTCCATGTTCGGTGTGGTAAGTGGAACTTTTGGTATATTTTTAGTGTATGAATGTAGTGTTTGTGAGCAACCCTTCTTCCCCTTTGTCGTTTCGTCGGTTGTGTGTACATTGTTGGCTTAGTGTTTGGGTGAGTGGAGTGTGATTATGGCTGACCAGCCAAAACCAACATTTAAAAAATGCACAGAGTGTGGCCACAATCTTTCACCAGCGGATGGCCACACTCTATGTGTTATTTGCCTAGGCGTCCCCCAGCTTAGTCTGCCATGTAGTGTGTGTGCAGGGTTCAACCCCAGAGCCTTAAAAGAGAGGAAGGCGAAACTGGTAGCTAAGGGCCTGCTACCAGTTTCTGCTTTAGATACGGCAACCTCGACATCGGCTCCAGTAGCCGACAAACCCCCCCTCCCTCAGGCTGGGACTCAACCTCCCTCCAGCCCTGCTGAGACGGGGACAAAATCAAAGGATAAGGACAAGAGAGAGAAAGAGAAAAGGGCGGAAAGGCACCGCAAATGATCTCCGGAGCGGGAGCCATTTCCCAGTCCACCTTCAAAAATTGTTAGGACCACTTCTCCTCTGCTCCATTCCCCGAGGTTCTCCCTAGAGCCGACGGAGCCTTCGGACCAGAGGCCTTCTTCGAGGTCGTCTCACAGAGCCAGATCCGAGTTGGTCGCCTCCTCGCGGTTGACTCGGAGTCTTTCGGAGCTTGACGTGTACAGGATGATGCGGAGATTCATTCGGACCCAAATCCAAATGGGAGTCTTGCCAGGCCCCTCCCCGGCCAGAGAGGGGACCTCTATGCCCTTCTTCCATCCTATCTCTCCTTCCCTGATCCGACCTGCGGTTTCTGGGTTTACTGATCCAAGGATCCCTGGAGCTGGGGTTTCAGTGCCGACGGTTCCTCCAACCTCGACGCCGGCAATTACCTTGAGTTCCTCGGATCAGACTTGTTCAGATCCGAGCAACTCTCAGGGCTGAGAACGGGAAGCTGGATTCGCAAGGGAACGGGGATGTCTTCGGCTCTGACTTTGTTGGATCTGAGCCATTCCTTCGGAACCCTAGCTACCTTGCCCTCGGCTCCGATCCTCACGACGGAGCCAGGGAGAACTTCTTCCTTGTTGTTTGCCAAAGGGGTGCTCTCTCCTTCGGCCTTCGACGTGGTGGAGAGGGTTCTCTCCCAGGGATTGAGACCTCAGCCCATTGACTCGGACTCCATCGCCATGGATTTGGTCACAACTCCCATCAGCTTGTCCCAGGGGCAGCCCGTGCTAGGGGACCTCCAGGTGGATCCCATTGTGGAACCCCCCCGTGACTTACGAGCCCTCTTCAGAGAGTCACACTGAGGAGGCTCCCGATTAAGCATTCATGTGAGAGGAGGCACATGGACTCCCCCAAGTCCTTCACAGAAGATACTGACTTGGATGAAGATGTGGGTTCCCCCAGGTCACCTCCCAAGAATGTCTCCTTTGGAGACATTATGGAAATCCTCCACCAGAGGGGAGGTTGGTCAGCTCCAAAACCCTCTACAGATGAGTCAGTATTTTTGGAGGTCTTTGGCATGGGCCCATCTACATCCTGGGTGTCCCCTCCTGCAGATCCATTAGTGGATCTTATTACCACGCGGGCATGGAAGGAGCTTGACACCATAGAGCCAATACCCAAATGCCCAGACAGGATCCTTTCTCCTCCCACTGATATACAGGCCAGGTACAAGGGATCCCCTGTGGATGCTATGATGGTGGCAGCTGCCACCAAGAGAGAACTGGCTCAGGAAGGTTCTTTGGTCCACCCTCCGGACAAGGATTCTGGGGCAGTGAATCACTTTGGGAAGCGAGTCTTTTCTTCAGCGAAGTTTTCCATATGAGCGCTGAATTATTTGGCACATGTCATTCGACTCCTGAGAGATCTAGTCACGGAATTCACTGTGTTGCTCCCAGAGTCTTTGTCGCCAGAAGACAAGCGACTGTTCTCAGCGAAAATGTCGACTCTGAAATCCGTTTCGAACACATCCATGTGTCTTCTTTCCCATGCCACAGAAGGATTGGCTAGGGCAGCTGGGACCGGCGTAGCTATGAGGATGCATACTTGGCTCAGACTCTGTCAATTCGCGGACCCCTTCAAGGTGTCATTCACAAATTCTCCCTTTGACGGTTCATCCCTGTTTGGGAAGACAGTTCGTGACACCCTGGTCCAGAGCGAGAAGGACAGGATGACTCTGTCTGCCGTCGGAGTCCGCTTCTCTAACCCTCAAAGATCCTTTTCTAGGACTCAGAGAGGACAGAAGAAGATGTGGTTCCGAAAATCTCAGTTTTCCCAGGACACTCAGGACAACTCGTCCCCTAGGGGTAGAGCGGGACAAGACAGATGCCGCCCCAGAGGCAGAGGGTGCCCGAGGAACTTTGGGTCTAGGGAGACCTTCTCGGACAGACCCACACAGCAACCCTGAGGGGTTGCCCAACTGTCCTACTCTGGAGACAGTCGGGGGAAGATTGTCATTGCACCTAATGGCTTGGGAGTCCATTACAATGGACCATTGGGTGCTCCAAAGAATATCCAGAGGATACTCCATCCCGTTCGTTGCCCTACCCATCCAATCAAAATGCCTCCTGGATGTTCCACCCGGTCCCCCCAGATCAGTCTGGATCAGGCATTTAATCCAGGTTCTTTTTAGTGCCAAAAAGGATGGGGGACCTCAGGCCCATATTGGACTTGTCAACCCTGAAACTGTCTGTAGCCAAGCAGAAATTCTGGATGGTCACCTTGCAGTCCATTCTACCTTACCTCCGAGAATGCGACTGGATGTGCTTGATAGACCTCCAGGATGCTTACTACCACATCAAAATTTGCAGAATCTCCAGGAGATTCCTTTGCTTCCAGCTGGGAGCCAATCATTTCCAGTTCAGAGCCCTACCCTTCGGTCTCGCCACAGCCTCCAGGGTGTTTACCAAGGTTATGGCAGTTGTAGCAGCTCACCTGAGACTTCAGGGAATTCAGGTGTTTCCTTACTTAGACGATTGGCTCCTCGCTGTTGCCACCAAGCGTCTACTTTGCATGGCCAGAGACTCCTTCCTGCATCCTGCAGTCAATCTAGGGATTACCATCAACATCTTTAAGTCCCGCTTGAACCCGACACAGACCTTGGAATTCATAGGGGCACGGTTGGACACTCTACTATTGCAAGTTTTTTTCACTCGGGACAGGGTCCAGAACGTACGGGCCCATTTGTCAGTGATCCTAGACCCCAGGGCGCCTATGGCGAGCAATGTTCTCTGAGCCCTAGGCTCCATGGCAGCAGCAATTTCAATTCATCCATGTGTGCGTCTTCACATGAGGGTGCTTCAGTGGACCCTGGCAGTTCAGTGGTCTTGGTTAGACCTCCCCATGGACTACCCTATACGAATCAGCTGAGCCTGCCTGATTTCTCTTCTTTGGTGGCTCCATTCGCCGGAAATCTTGGCTGGTCGTCCCTTCTTAACAACCCCAGCCCAAGCCACAGTGACCACGGACACCTCCCAGCTCCGGTGGGGAGGGGCACTCTTTGGGAAGGATGGTCCAAGGCATCTGGTTCCAGACCAAGACCAGATTGCATATCAATGTTCTGGAGATGAGGGCAGTGCTTTTAGCATTACAAGCCTTTCACACTGTTCTTCCCCCGGGGACGATTGCAGTTCACTCAGACAACATGTCTGTTGTCTGGTGCATCAACAAACAAGGAGGGACCAGATCTTACCCTCTCTGCCGCAGTGCCGTGAGAGTATGGGAGTGGGCGATCTCCACCAATCGGTTTCTGATTGCAACGCACATCCCGGGACGCTCCAACATTTTAGCTGACAGACTAAGTCGGGCTATTCTATTGCCATATGAGTGGTCTCTGAAACAGTCAGTAGCAGAGGAGATCTTCCTTGCATGGGGTAACCCTTGCTGAGATCGCTTTGCATCTCCTTCCAACGTGAAGTGCAGCAAGTTCTTCGCTCTGATCCCCTCACCAGGGGACTCCCCCAGAGATGCTCTCATCCATGCTTGGCCTCCCGGGTTACTGTATGCTTATCCCCCATTACCTCTCATTTCGAAGTTTCTTCAGAAAGCTTGCCGACTGGGGTGCGAAGTGATCCTCATTGCCCCATTCTGGCCTCATCAAGTGTAGTTCCCCTTCCTCTGCTGTCATGCTCTAACTCCTCCACGGATTCTGGATCCCTGCCCGGATCTCATCTCTCATCCCTCGGGCATCAGTCCGCCAGATCTGGACAGCCTCAAGCTGACGGCTTGGTTGCTCCAGTTCCCTTGATCGCTAGGACTCCCGGTCTTTCATCTTCAGTAAAGAGTATTTTGGTGGCATCCCACAAAGCTTCCACTAGGAAAGTTTATCACAGCAAATGGAAATGTTTCTCTATTTGGGCTTCTCAGAGAAACCTAGATCCATTTACAGCCCCGGTTCCTGCAGTATTGGAGTTTTTGTCCTATATTTTCCAACAAGGGACTAATTCCTCTACAGTGAAAGTACAACTGGCAGCCATATCTAATTTTCACATCGGTGAAAATCTGAAGGCTCTGGCCTCTTTGAGATTGTGCAAGGCATTTCTAAAAGGTACCTTTCTTTTGCGTCCCCTGATTAAGATTCCTTCCCTCCTTGGGACCTTACCCTAGTTCTACAGGCGTTGGAGGCACCTCCTTTTGAACCAGCAGTGTCAATAGATTTGAAATTCCTGTCCTGGAAGACAGCTTTTTTAGTGGCCATTACCTTGCTAGAAGGGTTTCTGAGATCCAAGCTTTGTCTGCCATGCCCCCTTACTTGATCTTTCATAAAGACAGTATTTTGCTCTGTACGAACCCTTCTTTCTTACCGAAACTTGCTTCTGAATCTAATATTAACCAGATGATTAATCTGCCTGTGTTGTTTCCAAATTTCCAGAACAAGGGTGAATATAAGCTGCAGTTGCTAGATGTTCATAGACGGCTTCGTTTCCATTTACACAGGAGTAAACAATTCCGTAAGTCTGACCAATTATTCCTACCCTTTTCCAGACCCTTTTTAGGCAAGGCCATTTCCAAGGTCTCCTTAGCTAGATGGATTACACAATGTATACTGCAAGTCTATAGAGATAAAGGCCTATCCCCACCTGGTCCTATTAAAGCTCATTCTACCAGATCTATGGCAACCTCTACTGCCTTTTGGTCTAGGGTTTCTCTGGATGATATCTGTGCAGCAGCGACCTGGGCAAAGTCACATACATTTATTTCTCATTATAAGTTGGATTTGATCTCTAGAAGGAGAGCATCCTTTGGCTCTGCGGTGCTCAGGAATATCCTTCCATGAGTGCCTCCCAGGAGGTTTGGTAGCTGGGGACTCTGTCCCATAGGTTGCAGATAAATTAAGTTAACTACTTCAGATAAAGAAGTTATGTACTCACCATAACGTTCCATCTGAGTAGTTATACTTCATTTTCTGCAACCGTCCCTCCCTCCTTCCCCCAAACCTGCTCTAGGTTAGTGTTATTGAGTTGCTAATAGTTTGATTAGTGGCAAACTCGATCTGAGGGAAGGTAGGAGATGTGAGGGATTATGAGTACGGGGAGGAGCTTGGAGCAGATGCTTGATAAAATGTTGCCGGCTCTGCTCCAATATGGATCCGAATACCCACAGGTTGCAGAAAATGAAGTATAACTACTCAGATGGAACATTATGGTGAGTACATAACTTCTTTTTTATCCTACTGCATCCTTTCTTTTACAATACCACTTTCCATTCTTTACTTCATCTTGATGTTCTAAGTCTTTTGCTTTGCACATCAGTGCTGATGTAATTTTGATGGCGCACGTTTCTCACCTGTTTGATGTTTTTCTTCAAATGTCTTCAACACTTTAATAAAATGTTCTGTATTTTGATTGGTAATTTCCCATTTGGTTACCACTTGGAGCTCTGTTTCTTCATACTTTCTGTTCTTCATCTCCTTTTAAAAATAAAAAAAGTTTGATAAGAAATAATACAAGATGGGATGTTAAACTTACCAAAGGTGAATGAATCATCTAAGGAAACTGCAAAATGTTGTGAAAATGTAAACATTCAGTTTTACAATTCTGGTAGAATAGTAATATTCAAATGACTCCTAAACTCAGGGATATGAAGTAATTATCAGAATTGCCAACATTTCCATTCTGATTTTGACGCATCCAAAAGATAAAGCTTTCAGGAGCATGTTATTCTTTGCAGTTATAACAGATCTAGGGCTGACAGTGGCGGAGAAACATATTTTAGCAGTACATAATCAAGTTAGTTCCACTATAACAACAGCTAATTTGGTTCCCAAATTTAAGGTAACATTATTTTGGTTATAAAACCTTTGCAAGGACTTAGTTTAATATACAGCAATAAACCACAGTGAAACAGCAGGAACCTATTCCAGTATCATTGTCATCCCAAAGCCAGTCTATGGATAGAAATCAATGATGCATATTTTTGCATGCATTTGTAAAAAACTTCAAGAAGGTCAATAGAAAAGAAAGAGAACTCCTAACATAGCCTGTAAAAAAAGTGTTTTTTATAATGCGACCACAGTCTTTCACCTGTCTGAATTCAGATAAGGAAAATGTTTTCCTCTCAGTCTTCAGGATCTCCCTTAAGTTTGTGGGAGAGTTTTTCAGTTTATCTGTAGACATGCCTCGTCTTCTGAGAAGGAGTATAGCTATGCGGAGGCTCCCAGATAAAAATTTGATAAATACCTCTTCTGTATTATAGTTTTAGGACATTTTAAAAGCAAGTACTGGGAGAGTTGTAGTGATGTATTTCGTAAATAATCAAGTTTTATCAGTATCAAGTATTGGCCAGCTACTTTTGTATTAGAGCATTATGGGTTAAAGATGTATTCTTGAAAGTGATCAAAGGGAAGCAAGAAACAATATGTTGATGTTCATAAAAAGTTACATTGCTATTGCTTCAGCTAGTGTTTAAGTCAAATAGTTGTTACCGATTTTCATGCTTCAATAAAAGTAATTGTGGGTAAACAACACACAGTCCTTTTTTCCTTTAATAAAAGGCATATTACTTTCACAAGAACTGTTAGAAGTGCTGTCAAATAAAGTAAAATGATTTTATCTGAACCAAGCTGAAATATTCTTGCTTTGCAGTTTTTTTTGCGATCATGGAGAACAAAATACAGCATTTTAAATTATCTTAGGTAGCAATATCCAGATGTTTCCGGTACTGTTAAAGTCAAGCTGAAATGTTCTTGCTTTGCAGTATGTGATTGTGATGAAACAACATTTTAAAATGCCCAATCACAGGGAGGCAAAGTACAGCATTTTGCTATTGATAAAAATATCAACTACATTACTTTCATGGTCACTGCCAGAAGTTCTAGAAGCTAATTGCAGCCTATTTACCTGAGTCAAGTTAAAAAGGCCTTGCTTTACGGGTATGATCATATAGAAGCACATGCAGAATTTTAGAATGAAAAGAGGGAAGCAACAAACAACATATCAGCCTGAATATTCACTCCCATTACTGCTGCCTGAACTGAAATTAAGCATTCTTGCTTTGCAGTTTATGATTCTGGTGCAGTTTATGATTCCAGGAAGCAATGTACAGCATTTTAAAATGGTCTTGGGAAGGAATATGCAGCATTTTCCTCATAAAATAGAAAATGCTTTGCATTCATGAGTGCTGCCAGAAGCTGTGGTAGACAACTGAAATTGATTTTGTATGCTTCAAAGAAAAAGATTATGATTCTGGAGAAGCAATATACAACATTTACCTGATACTGAAATGGCAATTACTTTGTTTTTATGAGAGCTAATGAAAGAGCTAGCAAATAGCAGACACATGGTTTAATCAGACTGAGATGAGGCATTCCTGTATTGCAGTTTATACTTGTATGGAGGTAATAGACAACAGTTTAAATTCACCCCAGGGAAAGAGCATGCAGTACCTTGCTGTAAATTTAAAACAAATTACATTGTGTTCAGAAGTGCTATCAGAAGTACCAGCAAACTTGTGAAACAAATGTTATGTACTGCAAAGAAATAAATGTAGCTCACATATAGGCCTTTTGTTCTTTGTAAAAATGTAATTATTTTTCTGTCACAAGTGCTATCAGAAGTGCTAACAAACAGTAGAAACTGAGTTTATCTGAGATGAGCTGAAACATTATTGCTGTGCTCTTTTTGATAATGGGGAAGTTGAGGTCTTTGCTAATTTTAATTGATTTACATTCACAGTTACTGCTAGAAATGCTACAAAACAACTGCTAGAAATGCTACAAAACAACTGACACAGACCCAAGACTTAAGCATTAATGCTGTTCAGTGGGAAATGCTTTGCTTTCACATAAGCATTATCAAACAGTTGAAACTGTGTGCGAGTCAAATAATCATCCATCCTTGTTTTGACTTTGTAAACTGCTTCTTGAACTAAACATTGTAGCATATTTTTGCATATGTACATATGTATGTGCTTTTTAGCATATCCTTGTATGTGTGAATATGCTTTGTTAATTTCTTACGTAAGCCTATTAATCTGAGCTGTGCCTGCAAATGGTCCATTGAGATCAGTGTACTACCCTGATAAACAAATGTAAATAAATACGTAAATGAATGCATAGATAAAATGAAAAAAAAAGATGATTGTGAGGAAGCAATGTGTAGTATTTCTTTTGGGAAAAAGTCAATTAAATTGCTTTCACTAGTAAAACTGAATTTACCAAGCTGAGCTAAAATGTTCTTCACCTGTAAATTATGAGTACGGCGAAGCAACTTGTAAATTTTCTCTTTAACATGTTTCTGTGAAAACGTATCCTCTACTTTCTGTCTGTTTTACACTTGTATGTAGTGCTGTAGGTGGTCACAGCCACACACACACTGTTGTCTTCTTTCCCTGCTTTTTATTGCTTAGTAATCATATTGGAAATAATGGAGCAAAAAGCTGCCAAAGCAATGGAACTCATGAGAATGTTGAAGAACACATGCCTTTAATGCTAAGGACAGGTGCCCTCTTCATATTTACTTCATTAAAAAATAGCTCAGTGCTGCTTATCGGACATGCAACATGTCAGTCAGAGTAGCCAAGCTGTGGTCAAGGATTTGAATCCTTCAGTCTGCATTTGTCTGCAGTCTGATTCTGAGCAAGTCACTTAATCAAAAAGTGCCCCCAAGCTGAGTCTTTAAAAAGTTGATGTGGATCACTGCTGTACCCAGTTAATAAATGTAAAACAAAATCCCTGCTCCAAACACAGAGGTACATCATTGTATTTGCATGTACATGCACAGCAAGCCAACATAAAATGAAGATGGGATCTTTAGGGGAAATTCCAGATGTGGCCATTTCAGAGTACTCCTTTAAGAATCTCCATACTGATCTGTCTACAAGATAGTTATCAGATCAGTTGAGTAATTCTTTTGAGAAGCCAAATTACCATAGACAAATGAGAAGTAGAGTGTGAGCTACCTGGTCAAATACATGCTTCAGGTCAACAAAGACTGCTTTTGAAGAAGGTCTTTGTACTGGTTTAAAAATATGATATGTGGCGTGGTTTACTACTGTGCTGGTGTTAAAACCAGATTGAAAACTACATATAGAATTGCAGACTAAACACTCTCCCTGTCTACAATTAAGAATTTGGTATAGAGAAGTCCATCCTTGGCAGCAGCTGACTAATGCAAGTAGGTGTTAGGACAACTTGGCATATACAACTTTCCAGGCTACTTGTCCTTTACTGTATTCAATAATGCAGTGCAGTGTCATTCCTCTACAGCTCTCCAAATCCTAGTATTTTTTTTAGAAGGATTTTACTAAAATTTTGAGTAATTATTTATTTTTCCTAAGACTGATGTCTTTGTCCTAGTCTAAATACTTTCAGACTTTTCTTTGGCAAGTTTTGGGTGTTTCTCTGTAACTTTTGTTCCCTATCCCTAGACCCTTCCATTCAGTATATTCAATGAAGTCATTTTACCATTTATGACTGACAACTTTTTTTTATTTCATAAGAGTTTCCTTTCTCTTTTTTCATTTAGATTCATGTTTTAAAAAATAAACTTAATAAGCTTTTAAACTTTTATGTTGTTTTGCTGTTGGTATTACCACTACTGGTATCCCCCATTATTCAGTGACCAAAAGTGGAGCAATCTAATGATGTACGTTTGAGACTGGAACAAGCTCCTACCTCAAGGCAAACGTCAGGCTTGCTTAATTTGTTTTGGGGAAGAGCACAATATTTTTAAGTGGTGTATTTGACACACACACACACACACACACACACACACACACACACACACACACACACACACACACACACACACACACACACACACTACCTTTTGTAAGTGAAAAAAAAATAAGACTACATATGTATAACAACCCCATCTGCCTAAAACACAGTTCATTAATTCAGTGCCAAAAGCTTCCTTCCATATCTCCATCAGAGCTAGTATCAGTATTAAAAACTTCAGAATCACCAAACCTGTCAAAACAAAGTGCCACAAGACCCACACATCAGAAAAAGTCTAGACCTTCATCTTCATATACTAATTCTACAAGTAGAAAAAATGATTGATGAAATGCAGATTGTCATTTTGCATGTAGTTGAGTGCCAGCATGCCTGGTAAGTTTCAAAATAACAAAGCATGACATATTTGGCTGACAAGGAGGTGAGTCAAACATTAACTCCCAGACCAACCTCAATAACAACTTTGCTTATACATTTTCCACTGTTTACCTATGACAAGTCTGTGGATAATCTTGTTAGGTCTCTGAATGACCTATTTGTGACTGCTTCCCCATTTGTTTTGTGGTGGATAAGGATCACTTTTTCATAATTTCTCTAGTGAATAGGTCATATGAATTTTCCTTAGCAGTCAACATCATTTCCAAAGTTATTGACTTTGTTCCATGCAACACCAGTGTCAGTGGTTGAAGATCTGTAGATAGTAGTGATGTTGCTAGTGTCAGTGTCACAGCCATCAGCATTGATATTGTCATAGTATACTGTGCCACCAGTTTTAAGTGGTTTGATGCTGTAGGCCTTTTGGCCCTGATGGTGGATTCAGAGCACTTGTCCCATACTTAATCCTGAATTTATTGGTATCACTTTTTCAGGTTAAGTCTAACAACACAGCTGTCATTGCAGATCTTTTTAGCACTGTGCAAGTAAATATGGTTAACCATGACACTGGCTTTGCAAACACTCTTGCAGTAGCCTTCTAAGATGTCTTTTGCCATCAGGTGTTGACATCAGTTCAGCGTGCAGAGCTTTCCCCATTGTTAAACAGCGTAACACTGGGAGCAAAGGTCATTTGCAGACTTCCTTCATGATGTTATGTTAGTGTTTTTCCTGTTCATTTTCAAACTCAAGGAAATGTTTATGAGGAATTACCCTGTCTCCCTTATCAAGTCTCCCATGTCAGACAGCAGTGATGAGAAGGATGCAGGTTCAGACCATCCCTCTGGTGAGGTGAAATTTAGGGAGATGTTAGAGATAACATGTCAGAGAGTGATAGTCACTGGACCCACATCCTCTCCACAGAAAATACTGCAGAATAACTTTTTGTCCAAACAACAATCCAGCCATGTGATTCTTCCATTACTATACATGTAAAAGGTGCCTATCTATGCATCATGGAAAAGACCCAATACTATGACTCCTGTTCCAAGGAAACTTACCCGGATTCTCCCTAATGTTGGAATGCCTGGTAGCAGACTCTGAAGCCATATACAGTCATTATAGCGAAGGCTTTTACTCTTCAGAGCCTGACAATACCCACAGTAAGGAATTAAAGACCGTGTACAACTTTGAGAAGCATGGTTATGCATTCCCTATGTTTTCACTGAAAGCCATAAGCTGTCTGAGCCACATGGTTGATTTCCACTGGGAAGAGCACCAGACACTGTAAATGTTACATGATGAACCTGTCAAACAGAACTAGCAACTGCCATGTCAGTCATAAAACATTATAATGAGAGTAAAATATAATTCTTGTGAACACTTGGTCTGTAGTGCTGGATCCTTATGTTGTGCTGACATTTCTGGTCTAGGCTGACTGATTTTGGTAAAGACACAGAAATGTCATTTACAAACTCCTCCTTTCAAGTTCCCTTGCCTCTTTGGCCCTAAAGTAAAAGCACATAAAAGAACGTGAAGAAAGAGGACAAAACTTGGCATGTACATGTGTGAGACTGCAGCACTGAGAGAGAGCATCTTCCTATAAGTCATTTTAGTCTGGATTTTGGCTGAAATTTCTAAATCTGTTATAAACTGTGAATAACTGCTGTAATATATATTTCATTAAACCATTGTTTTTTATATATTTCATTAAACCATTGTTTTTTAAAGTCTGTTAAAATAATTAACAGTATAGTTATATTAAAGAGTGTGTTTCAAGATGAAGGGGCAGTCAGCACCATTGACAGAAGTTGTGAAGTGATTAGAACCATTTGGGAAGCCCTATCTGTTGTTTTACAGAAAACGGCAAAGAATATTCAAGAAATAAAGCAAATATGAGCTACAGAGCTACATTTGCAATAGGTGCAGCAAACTAAAAATCTGTATCAATATGAATGTAGGAACAATGAGCCACATTGGGAATGCAGGTCAAAGAATTGCAAAGTTCTGATTTGTTGGAAAATAAGTTAGATGATTTGGAAAATCATTCCAGGTTGAATAATTTAGCAATTTTGCATTCACCTGCCAGAGTAGAAGGAGCACACCAACTTAAATATATTAGCAATAATTTTCTGTGCTGCTTAAAGTTTCTAGCCCACACAATCTTGAGACAGTACTGAGAATTCTATCCAAAAATAAAAACTCTAGTGTTTCCAAGGCATTTCATATTGAAATGTTTGAATTATATTGACGGAGAAATTATAAAAAAACTAGAGAACTAGATCCAAATGTGACAATTGCTGGGCATTCTGTTAAAGTTACTTCTAACTTCTGTATATTTCATTGATTAAAATGAAAGCTTTGGCACCTTTATGAAGAAAGGCGAAGGCAGGATTTTGCATATAACTGAGATTTTGTGGTATTATTTCAATAACTAAAGGTACTCCAGTGTTCTTGTACTGAGCACAGTGGTGGGAAAAACTTTCTAGACACTGAAATACTACAGAACATTGTACACTTCAGACCTCTCAACTGTCCAGATTTTTGCAGAATGTCCAAATTTTTGGCTCATATTTTTTTGTCTGTTCCTCATACAATTTGTGGTTTTCTGGCAAACCACAGGGATGATTTGAGGATTGAAGTCACTAAATAATGGCTGGAGAGACAGCTAGCATACTGTATGGACTGGAGGGACAGCTAGCATACTGTATGGATCATGGAGCAAGGGGTTTGGTACATTAAAGGAGATTTTCCCATTGATATTTGACTCCAGAATATTTAACCAATGATAATGAAACCAGGCAAAGACAAACTGGGATTATTAGATAATATATGGTAGGAATGCATTGAAGTAGAGAGTTTAGAAAGTTTTTGGAATAAGATTTTACATGGTAAAAATACAAAATTTAGTGATGCCTGATGGTGATGTGGGGTGGAACAAGTGAACTATAGGTATATGACTTGGTACTGCCATGAAGTACCATCAAGTGCAGAGGTTATGGCAGTTTGTAATCGACACAATTAGACGATCCACACGTTATGCTCCTTTGATAATGATACAGTATTTTGTTTGTTCAGAATTACTGATGTTAATTATCCTTTCTTTGTCTACAACTTTTTTATTTCAGGATCAGAACTTTGGTGGACACATTCATTGCATGCATTTTCAAATGGTGGAATTTTTTTTCCTGTAGATTTTTGGACTAATTTTTATATCTGCTCTTTAAACATTTATATGTGGGGCTCTCGTAAATTAAATATAGTTGAAGGCAAGAAGTGGATTCCATTCTTTGTTAGAAGTGCATTCTATTCTTTGCTATGTATTTTATCTAATATAAATAGATAGTGTGGATTGTGGAATGATGAGTGCTGGATTTTATAAGTTTGTATTTTTTTATTAGCAGCTGTTACATTTTGTTCATGTTGATGTGGATGTTTTCAGCAAACATGCTTTTGGAGAAAGATGGCAAAGTCCTCTCCACTGTTGATGTAAAATTCCATTCACTGTATCAGATTAGGTTTCAATAAGAGTAACACCAAGAGAAAGTTATGCAAGCCTAGAAAGGTGAACTAGAAGGAAAACTTATGTCCAGGGCAGCTTTCAGGAAAGTAGTCCCTCCAGAGAGAAATGTCCCTGGTAACAGCAAAGAGACCACAATTCAGCTTTAGGTGGTCATCAGCAAAATCCATGGGGCCTTGCCTGTGTGTCCCACTCCGGAAGAGGTTAGGGGATCATTTGTCCCTCTACCTTCCAGCATGACTTTCAGTCACAAACGACAAGTCCATAATGACAGTCTTATTCAGTTCAGAGAATATACAGTCTCTGCTCTTGCCTGACATTCCACCCAATCGAAAAACAGAATCAAGATGAGAATTCAACGACATTCTAAGAAAGTAAAGACATTCTAGAAGTCCCATGAGGCCAGAAGGGCTCATGGTATTTTACCATATTCTTTTTTGTGTCAAAGAAGACAAAGAATCTCAGGCTCATTCTGGAATTACAAAATATAAACATCTTTATTCCCAAGGAGGTACTTAAGTTGATCATAATGCAGTCCCTCCTTCCATGCTTGTGTGAAGAAGACTTAATGTGCTGTTTGGACCTTCTAAATCCCTACCTCTGTGTCAAGACAGCTAAGAAGCCCAGTAAACAAATTTGCTTCTAAGTAAGAGTTAGTCACTACCACTTCAGGAGTCCTCCCCACAGCCCCAGTGTGGTCACAAAATGTCTATTTGTCATAGCAGCTAGCCAGAGGCTGTAAGGAGCTGTAATTGTCCCTTAATTGGATGGATGGCTCGTAGCTGCTCCCTTCCTTCCTTGTCTGAACTGATCTTCTGTCAGAAGTTTCTGGTGAGGTGTTTCAGTCTTTAGGATTAACAGTGGATCTTGTGATGTCTCAGTTGGAACCTCCAAGCTACTCATATTCACTCACTGCTGTCAGGATGCTGTAAGACATATAACCTATTTCACTCAGGAGTGGGTTCAGCTTCTTCATTTCAAGGTATTACAGCTCTTATTTCCTGTATCAAGCACTGCTCATCTTTTCCTCAGAATGTTGGGCCTGAGGGCAGCAGCAATCCCCATGGTGTCATTCACCAGGTACCACATGAGAGCTTTGGAGTAGAAACTTCATGTGTAGTAGTCAAAGTTATTGGAGCCAGTGTCTCAGCAAGTCAACACTTTTAGACTTTGTAGGAGATGTCTGTAGTAGTGGATGTATTTACCCAGTCTTGTACAAGGCAGTCCTTCTCAGATTCTCATTCCACTGATAGCAGTCACCTTTGACAATTTTGTCATAGGATGAGGGGGGCATTGCAAAGAGCAAACTGTCCAAGGTATCTGATCCTCTGTAGAGGCCAGTCTTTACAGTAGTGTAGTGGAGATGAGAGAAGTCCTCTGCACTGTTATTTCTGGATTTTTTACCCAGGGGTGTCACAGTCATCCACTCCAACAGTATGGAAGCAATATGGTACATTAACAAGCAAGGAGGAATCCACTCCTACCCCCTGTGGCAAGAAGTTACAAGAGTTTTGGAATGGGCTGTGTTATCCAACCACTTTCTAATAACCAGTCATACTGTGGAGGATGCCATTTCATTTGCAGACAGGCTTAGCCATTGTCTGCTGATACTATACAAGTGGTTCCTGAACCCCTTGGTGGTATGTCGGCTTTTCTGTCATTGGTGCTAGCTCCACTGTATCCTCTTTGCCTCCCCAACCAGTAGAAAGTTCAGCAGTTTCTACTTCCTTAATCCCTGACTGGAGGGATGCCCTAATGATGCTGTCATTCAGAAATGAAACTGTGTTCTTCATACGGATCACCAATGCATTTGGCATTGCATACGCTATATGGGTATATCTTGCTGAGGATATAACACAGAAAAAGAGAGTTATTACTTTTTTCAATTGTCTTACTTTAAGATTTTTTCTTGTTATTAGTGTTGTTATACATATTACATGATGAGTGACAAACCTGCAGGTTTCAAGAAATGTTCCAAATGTGAACATAAGTTGCCTCTCTCGGATGCACACTTGCTTTGTGTGTACTGCTTGGGTCCGTT
The DNA here is from genome assembly GCF_019279795.1 of Protopterus annectens. Lineage (NCBI taxonomy): Eukaryota > Metazoa > Chordata > Ceratodontiformes > Protopteridae > Protopterus > Protopterus annectens. The sequence goes on along the minus strand of NC_056731.1, from coordinate 862,916,415 downwards.
ACACTTACAGGAAGATTGCTCGATTTGCCACGGATTTAATCTGTGAACATTAACTGAACATAAATACAAGTTGATATTAAGGTCTCCTTCCTTCCTTTTTTGGAGAAGCCATATCCCAGTCTCCAAAGTCGAAGGCTTCCACCTCATCAAAATCTTCCTCGGACTCTTCCCGGAAAATGAGTGCTAAACATCCAGTCTCAACCCTGGATCAGAAAAAGATGAAAATTCAGGATCTGCCTGCTCTTTCAAATCCTGTGACTTAAAAAACAATTATAATGAATCTGGCACAATCCAAGTCGGATCAGACAAAACCTTCAGATCAGACACAGCCTTTGGAGACTCTATACTGTCCTCGAACAAGATATTCTCCATTGGTTGACCCAATACCAGACAAGCTTCCATCTCTTTTTTTGCAGAAACCAGCATCCCCCTGCATTTACTCCACTCATTCTTCCAGAAGTCATACAAAAGTCGATGTGGAGAGAGTGGTGAGGAAGATCCTCTTGGCACAGGCGTAGATTGGTTTTTCTTTGATGCCTACCCCTCTGGGTCAGGTTACCCAACCTTCCACCACATTACCCCTGCAAGTTCCTCCTCTGACACCACCTGATGTCTTAGAACTTCAGGATCCCAGTCGTTCAGATCCATCAGTCTTGGTTCAGAAGACTTCCATGTCTTTGGATGCAACAGCATCTCTGAGACCTTCAATCTTTTTAGATCCAGAGAGCTCTCTGAGCTAAAGCCTGTCTGGCAGGCCTGGGGGGCAGCAATCGACTCCGAAGTTTTTAGAGCCATCTCTGTTCCTTGGCACCTTGTCACTGGACAGTTTGGCTCCGTCTTCCTTCTCAGGGGTGGTGCTGACAGATCTAAGAGAGGGGATGATTCGGAAACCTGGTTTTTCAGATCAGAGCCTCTCTCTGGGTCCTTCAAGCTCTGCCTTCAAGGCTGCAAATAGAGTGCTCACTGCCTCAGCAGTCCTGACAGAACCTTCCCCCTCAGATCATACCTATTCTACCATGATTCCCAGTACCTAGAGCCTCAACAACTCTCTCCATGGTGATACCCTGTACTGAAACCTCAGGCTTCCTCTCATGGAATTTTGATTTCCTCTTCCAAGACGTCCCCAGAACATCTCATTGAGGAAGTACCCAGGAAAAGGACATGCAAGAGGAAGCACCTAGAGTACCCACAGGAGTCCGTCACCGTAGACACAGATTTTGACGAAGGTGAAGGGTCCCCATGGTCACCTCCTGAATATGTTTCCTTCGGAGACATCCTAGAAATCCTGAAACAGAGAGAGAGAACTGGGCATTCTCCAACCCTACACTGGATAAATGTGTTCTCCTAGAGGCTTTTGGTACAGGACCCTCTACTTTCTGGGTGACTCCGCCTGCTAACAAGTTCATGGACATGATCTCTGTGTGGGCATGGAAGAAGCCTGACTCCATAGAACCAATACCTGACAGACCGGACATGATAATAGCACCACCTCCGGACAGACAGTTCTGGGGGAAAGGGGTTCCAGTTGATGCCATGGTCATTACGTCAGCCACAAAGAAGGAACTAGCCGATGATAGTTTCACTGTCCATCCCCCCAGCAGGAAGTCATGGGTGATGGAAAGACTAGGGAAATGTGTCTTTGCTTCAGTGACCTTTGCCTTGAGGTCGCTGACTATCTGGCACGTTTTGTTAGACTTCAGCGTGATTTGACCAGAGAATTATCAAATACTCCCTCAGGAACCATCTCTGCAGAGGTTAAAGATTCACTAACTTCTCAGTTGGCAATCCTACAGACTATATCTAATAGTTCCATGAGGGTAATTTTCAGTATAGCGTAAGGAACCTCAAGAGCTGTGGGTTCAGGCATTTTCATTAGGAGACATGCTTGGATGTGCTTGGATGATATTGCGGAGCCATTTAAGTCCAATTTCATCAATGCTCCCTTTGACAGAACCACCTATTTTGCCCTAAAGTGAAAGAAACACTGTCCAGGTGTGAAAAAGATGGAAAGACCTTGTTTGCCGTGGGCGTACGTTCCCCCCCCCCCCCACCAAACATCCTTCTCCAAGAATCAGTGGAGTAGCCAGAAAATGTGGTTCAAAACATCCCAAGGTCCATTTCATGACACATGTGGAGCAAGTGCCCCAGAGGCAGAGAGGGGAACTACAATGGACTTCATTCCCCTTGTGGCAGAGGTGGCCTGCAAAACCAGGGTTCATCAGAATCTTTCTTTGATAAACCTTACCAGTGCTTTTGAACAGAGGCCTTACTGTTCACCTCTGGAAACAGTCCAGGGAAGATTGTCCCTTCACCAGAGAGCCTGGCTAGAATTAACAAAAGATACTTGGAAGGAAAGGATTATATCCAGAGCTTATATAATACCATTTTCCCTACCACCTCCAATTCCCAGGAAAATCCCCAATGTTCTATCCAATCAGGGGGATCAGACAGCAATTCAGATTCAAAAGCTTCTAGAAAAAAGAGTCATCCAAGAGGTCCAGCCAGACCAGATAGGATCCAAAATTTACTCAAGGTTCTTTTTAGTGCCAAAAAAAAGACAGTGGACTGGAGGCCGATTTTGAATCAAAGAACCAAATTCCAGATGGTCACAGTTGAGTCCATTCTCCCTTTTCTGGGCAAAGGCAACTGAATGTGCTTGATAGAGCTTCAGGACACCTACTATCACATAAATGAACAATCAATCCAGAAAGTACCTGCGTTTCTGACTGGGAGCCAGTCATTACCATTTTAGGGTACTGCCCTTTGGACTCACCACAGCCCCCATGGTGTACCAAATGAATGGCAGTAGTAGCAGCAGCATACGTCAGACTGCAGGGATTCCGGGTGTTTCCCTACCTCGACAGTTGGCTCATTACTGCTCAGACCAGGCATCAACTCATACATTCAGGAGATCAGGTACACCTGTGCTTTCCTTGGAATAAGCATAAACTATAACAGATTTCAACTTCAGCCAACTCAGAAACTGGAATTTATTGGAGAACTGCTCAACACAAAGACAGCCATTGCTTCTCTTCCACCACAAAGAGTTCTAATTATAAGGTCACAAGTCAAGAAGGTTGTAGACAACACATCAATCTCAGCCTACGCAGTTCTTTGAACTTTTAGGCCTCATGGGGGCAGTGATAACCTTAGTTCCATTGGCCAGGTTTTACATGCGAATCCTACAGTGGATGTTGGCTACTGAATGGTCAGTCTTCCATCAGTCAATGTCATATCAATTAAAAAATACCAACACTTGTAGAAGATATCTCCTTTGGTGGATCTAGTCTGATCAACTGCTCCATGGCTGTATATTCATTCGTTAACAACCCAAGGCCATAGTGACCAAGGGTTATTCCCAGGGTGTGGGGGCATTATTTGGGGAAGACTGCCCAGGGTACTTGGCCCTCCGAAGAGGCCAATTTACATATAAATGTTCTGTAGATGAGAGCAGTGCTCTTGGCAATATGAGCATTTCAAGATGTTCTTCCCTCTAAGATGATTGTGATTCAAACAGACATGTCAGTTGTCTGGTACATCAACAAATGGGGAAAACCAAATCTTACCCATTGTGTCGAGAAGCACTCAGGGTCTGGCAGTGCGTGATCTCTTCAGACCGCTTTTTTTTTTTAGTGACACAGTCTGGGGAGATCCAACGTAATTGCAGACAAACTGAGCAGGTGCATACTTCTTCCACATGAGTGGTTCCTCAACAAGAAAGTGGCAGACAAGATTTTCCATAAGTGTGGCCAGCCATGCTGTGATTTTTTTGCTTCTCCCCTAATCAACACGTGCAGCAACTATTTTGCCCAATTCACCCCAATGGGGCAGTCACCAAGGGATGCTGTACTTCACGATTGGCCCCTCCGGTCTCCTTTATGCCTTCCCACCAACCCCATTGATCCCCAAATTTCTGCAGAAAGCTGCCAGATCGAAGAGCACAGTAGTCCTCATTTCCCCCTCTTGACCTCGACAGATGTGGTTCCCCTTTCCTCTGGCCTCGTCTGTTTCAACCACCATAGAACCTTGATCTAACTCCAGACCTCCTGTCTCACCCGACGGGCTTGTCACACCCAGATATACCAAACTTCAAGCTGACTGCTTGGCTTCCCCACTTCCCTTAGTAGCCAGACAATCTATGCTCTCATCATCTGTCTGACGTATAATTCTGTCTACCCATAAACCCTCAACAAGGAAAACATATTCAAGTAAATGGAAAAGATTTGCCATTTAGGCTCAGCAATGTAAACGTGACCCCACAGCTTCTCACAAATTGAGCAAGGCTTTCTTAAAAAAGACATTCCTTCTAAAGCCTCCTTTTAAAGACTCAACACCTCTATGGGACCTAAATTTGATGCTTCATTCTCTCACACAATCTCCCTTTGAATTAGCAGCTACATGTGACCTTAAATACCTTGAATGGAAGACTATTTTCTTGGTTGCCATCACTTCCGCAAGAAGAATTTTCTGAGATCCAAGCACTATCTTCTAAACCTCTTTACTTGGCTTTTCACAAAGATAGAGTGAACTTACGTACCAATTGGTCCTTTCTTCCAAAGGTGGTGTCAGAATCCAATATCAATTTGCCAGTATTTTTTCCTAAATTTACCAACAAAGGAGAATATATCTTACATTTACTGGATGTTCGTAGACAATTGCAATTCTAGCTACATAAAACAGAAAGAATCAGGAAAGCAGATCAACTATTTGTTTCCTTTTCTAGACCAAAATTGAGAAAAAGTTACTCTATCAAAGTGGTTGACAAATTGCATCTCCTTTGTGTATATTAAAATTGGCATTTCTCTTACACACCCATTGAAAGCACACTCCACTAGATCTGTGGCTACTTCCATGATTTTTCAGTCTAGGATGTCTATGGATGACATTTGCACAGCAGCAACTTGGACTACTCCTCATACCTTTATCACTCATTACAAATTGGATCTGATCTCCAGAGGTAGAGCATCATTTGGTTCTACGGTGCTCAGGAATATCCTTCCTTGAGTCTTCCCTGGATACAAGTAGCTAGGGACGCTGTTCCATTCATTGAGGATAGAAAGAAGATGGACAACATCAGATAAAGAAGTTATGTACTCAACATAATGTTCCATCTGTGTTGTCATTCTTCATTCATCCTCAACGTCCCTCTCGCCTACTCCCGTCCATGACGTCTGGAGGAACAAGTATTTACATGGTCACTCGATAGGAACGTTTACATACAAATATTACTCTGGATATGGCTTTCTGTAATTATTTTTCATCCTTTCTGCTATAATATAGCAGCAAACAAGATATGAGGTAATTGGCAGTATGCTTTGTGGGTAAGGGAGACCATACCTGTCAACCTCCTAGAGCAAAACAGTATGGACAAAACCATAAATAATGGAGGGACAAAGGCCCAAAAATAGGGAAACTACTTAAATATTGTTCTTACAAACTTAGAAAATTGATGGAATAACAGGTTTCTGAAGGGTATAAAGTCTGAAACTCAAATATGCCATTTTCTGACTTCAACCCCTCAATTTGCTAATGATTTGCCAGAAAACCACACTTTTATGAGAAATGGACCAAATGTGAGACAAAAATCTGGACATTCTGTGAAAATCTATACAGTTTAAAGGTATGAGGGAGATGCTTATGAGATCTGGTGGCTGCAGGCTTTAGCATCGGCCAAGTCGGATCCGATGGATGGGATCCAAACCCATTCGTTAAGGATAAATGAAGATCAACAACATAGATGGAACATTATGTTGAGTGCATAACTTCTTTTTCTCTGAAACTATTTCCAGAATTGATCAATTGTTTCAGTGTGACAGCAGTATTTCCTATAGCTTCAGGAAGTATTATGTTGTGCTTCAACTGGAATTTCCAGAATCTTCTCCTATTCCTCCCATTCTTTGTGCTGTGGAGGATGTTTTTTCACACCCTGTAACTTGGCTGACAGCAAACTTGCTGCCCCCAAGAAAACAGATACTCTAAATTTCCTCAAGTTTTTGAGTTTTTATATAATCGTCTGGGATCAGAACCAGCAGCTATTGCTGTAGTAATTTCAGCTGCTGTTAAACATTTGGTTAATGCATTCCTTCTCCTCCTTCTGATGAAGATGGGAGGGCTTCTGATAGATCTGTGAAATGAGTGTATTGTTTGGCGCTTTGCTTTTAAAAATTTTTAGTTGTCAAGCTCATATATCAAAGGTAATGTTGCCTGTTGTGAGAATATGAAGAGTGTTTTGACATCTGCTTCCTATTTTGCGGAGAAATCTGCTTTGTCTGTCTTGGTTGTTTCTGTGTCTTAAGTCACTATGAATTGTTTGAAATGTATATATGATCCTGTTGATGCCACTGGAACTGTTGTGAGGAGTTTTGCCTTACTGCATTCTCAAAACCTCCTAGATGATATCAAAAATTTAATTTTGAATTCTCCCTTGGATAGTTAGGTTTGGACCATCGGCTGCAGAGGTCCTTGTTAAATGTAATGAGAGGTATGCTGATTCCTGGATCTCTCAATTTTTCAGCTTTCCTTCTCTAAGTTGGCCGAGGGAATTTTGCTCCCCCTTCTACTTTTTTTTTTTTTAATGGAAAATTTAACTGACCCAGCAAACTGCTGGTAAGCAAATGTTTAAAAAAGTATGGAAAGAGTTTCTAAAAACTAGAACCCCCCCCCCCCGATCTAGGATTGTAAAAGTCTGTATTACTAACACAGGCTAATAAATCTGTATTATTACTTAGAAGACTCCCCCACCTCCCTGCAAACCCTAAATCCATCAATACCACTTTTGGCAGTTAGAGTCCCCCCACCTTTTTGATGGATTCTCCCCACGTCACTCGCCAGGCTTAACTCTTCTTTTCCCCTCCTGTTGTAGAGCATTATTTGTCTCGGGGGGTGATAGAATAGGATAAGGCTTTTATTTTAAAATACTTATTATCCCAAGTTCTAAATATTATCTCTTCTCATTTTGTTATCCCTTATTTCCATTTGAGTTTTCTGGTAACCTTAGATTTAAAAGATGCATATCATTACATTTCTAGATATACATTTCAAATGGTTCTAGAGGTTTTTCTGTCTGGATCCCATTATCAGTTTCTCTGCAGAACACTTTGATCTATCCACTTCATAAGGGTATTTACAAAGTGTCTAGCTCCTGTGATAGTCTGCTGCAGACTGCAAGGTGTTCTCTTTCTCCTTATTTAGCCATTTTCCCTTTCTGTGCGGAGTATTTTTCAAGGTATCAGGGATCTCTTAATGAGGCAAGGGATGTCTTACACAGACAAGGATTCCAGGAAAATATACAGATTTCTTGTCTGATTCTCACAGGTTTGTTTTTCTAGAGTGCCTTTGAGACACCTCAGTTTAGAGCTTTTCTTCCACAGGAAAAAAGATTTGTATATAGAGCCATTCCTAAGTTTTTCCACTAAGACTACTGTCTAAGAAAGGAAATTCCTCCGGATTCTGGACTCGTGGCATTCATGAGTCTCATGATACCTTTTCCTATACTCCATATGATAAAAATCCATTGTTACCTGTAATATCTATGATCTCAACATCTACGTCCCCCGTCTTTTCAGTTTCCAATGTTTGGGGTTGGTGAATAGATTTGTTTTAAAAAGAAGACATTATATTTATCAAAATTCAGGTCTCACATTCTCCTTTCCATCTCCAGTATGATCAGTCACTACAGATGCTTCATACTTTCTTTGGGGAGCAGTGTCTGTGAGGATAGAAGTGCAAGGTCTTTGGAACAGTAAAGACAGGCACTTATAAAATGTTCTCAACTCCCTCATTCTCTTTTGGGTCCTTGAAATCTTTACAAGTTTACAGACAACACCATAGTTACATGGTATATAAACAAACAAGGGGGAACCATTTCTTACCTTCTTTGCACACTAGTCATGGTAGCAGGGATATAGCTTTTCAGCACAATCTCACTGGCAACTTAAATACCATCAGTGCAAAACTGCACGGCAGACAAGCTGAGCAGGAACAAGACAGACCCTTGTGGGTTGTGACGATGTGAGGTATTGCCAGCTATGCCAGGAGAAGTAGAGTAGTGGATTTGTAACATATGCCAGCACAGCTAACTGGAATTTTGTAAAGAACTATATGTCATTTTTATATCAGACTGATTTGTACAGATGCTTGTGTTGGAAAAATGCATTTGTAAAGCTGCTTGTGTTAAAAATGTACCAAGAGTAGGTCCTGACTGTATTGTAATTGATTAAATGTATATGTTTTAGCAGAGGATATTGGAAGAGGTTAATCTCAGTCCAGCTAACTTTGAAAAATAGTAAGAAATTAAATTACTTTAATGTAGGACTATGTTCTTCATCTGTAAATATGTTGTAAGTAATTGCTATGTAAATTGTTATTCACTATGTAATCCAATGTATATACTGTCTGTTTATTTTAACTGTGGAGCTTTTCTCCCCAGGCCTCCGCTGAAAATGGACCTACGTCCAGTCGGACACTCCCGGTCAACAAATTTAAATAAATAAATAAGTATCTTACAGTTCTGATTGCAGCCAGAGATGAAATGTCTGCAAAAACAAGCACTAGGAAGCCTTCTGTATTGTCTCTAGCAGGGAACTAATGGCTACTCTGGAAGAGTGGAAGTGTCTTAGGGTTTTATGACTTCCAGAAGCTGCAGCAGACCTTAGCAAGGCCTATGTGTGTGTATTATTGACACATATGTGATACGTCCTGGCAGCTTCTAGCCAAGGGAGGTAGCATGGGAACCAGAAGTTGGATGACCAGATGTATGTGATGTCATTCTGTAAGTCATCACTGAAATTATGTTTTCTAATACTAAATGAAACTGAAGTCTCAGAGCAGTCTGTTTCTTGGAACCTGACATAGAAGGATCTCTCACCCACTTCATCTTGCCTTGCTCTAGTAAGTGAACCAGGGAATAGTAATTCTTTAGATCAGTCAGGAAAATATAGTGAGATTAGTTAAGTACTGTTTTTCCTGTGTCTGTGTGAATCTGTTCATCTGTGTTATTTTAATATTTCCTGTGATTGAAACTCTGGTGTTTATTGTAAATAGATATTCCATATTTTCATGTTTGTTTATTAGTTATTATTAAATATACTTAAAATGTTCTTTGTGGCTTGTCCTTTAGAGAATAGTTTAACCTTTGAGAGTGCTTATATCTATTTAGCGACTTTGTGGACACTCCTGAAAGCATTACTGTATTGGTCAAACACTACCACTTGTATTAATACTAATTTCAGTCAGTATAATTGGTACCCTTGTAAGAGCCTCAAAGTAGCTGGCTTTGGAGTGTCTGTTGGCAGTAACTACCTTATAACCTGGGCAGAAAGGGGCATAGCTAGTAAATCTGTGCCAATCTTTCCCAGGTGTGTGTGTGTGTGTGTGTGTGTGTGTGTGTGTGTGTGTGTGTGTGTATACGGGTGTGTGTGTGTGTGTGTGTGTGTGTGTGTGTGTGTGTGCAAATCAAATCTCCAAGAGTGTGTGTGTGTAAGCTGCTTGGAGTAGGGAAGCGAATCACTGGTTTCACAGAGAGGGTGCTGGAGGACTTGGCTTGGACACTCGGTTGAGGAATCAACTCTACAGCTGTGCCAGTGGGGAGTCTTATTGGGGACCTAGAAAGACAGAGTGAGAGAGACCCCGATGCTGGACTGAGTGTGTCCCATGTGTGCTGTTAAGGGAAATTGCTCTTGATGCAGAGAGCTGCATGTGGATATACTGTGTGTCTCTATTTTGTTCCAAGAGAATGTCCCACTACAGGGTCAGTGGTGAGGATTCAGGCTCCTTGATTACTGGTCGAGCCAGGGAACATCACAGTGGTCTTCCAAGATTTGATCCTACTGTGAGGAGCACCTCAAATACATATTTTTGCCTCCACTGTTAACCATCAGGTGGGGAAATTCTTCTCCAGGTTCCCACTGTTGAAAGCCCGAAAAACAGATGCTTTTTCGTTTCCTTGGATGGGAAGTTTCCTGTATGCTTTCCATCCTTTCCAGTATTATCCAGGGTCATTATGAAGATTCAGAAGGACTTTCCAAAGATCTTTGAGGTGACTCCCTTCTGGCCCAGGCAGCAGTGGATGTCCAGATTGAATGACCATTGCACTATTCTTAACCAGTGGGTTGCAGCTCACTGACATCCGGCAGGGGTACCAAAGCTTTACCCTATTGGGAACCTTCTATTTTCTTGTATATTTTGCTTATAATTGTTAGATGTCAGCTAGGAGAGGTACGTGTGAGTACGGTAGGCACATTCTGTATAAAGACTTGCACACTAAGAGCTTGTTCTGTCTATGCACCAAACACGACTATAAATCCTGATCCATCTGCCAGTCATTCATTCAGAAAACCTTCCGATCTATGTTGTCCACTCTTAATACCTTTTTTGTGACCCAATGTCTAAAACACTTGCCCCAGTCCACTATGTTAGAAGGTCCAGACATAGGCCTCCCTCCTAAGAAAAAACTTGAGACCTAGACCTGCTCTCATCTTGGAATAGAACATATCCGCTGAGGTTGTCAAGCTCACGGTATGCCCATCAACTTCTCTTGAGTTCTCTACCATAACCCTGCTGGAGGCTGATATGGCTCCTGAGGCCTTGCAGATGGCTGAGTCTTCTGGCAAACTGTGAATCATTGTACTGGAGGACACATGAGGAATTCATCAGATCCTTGTGTGGGAAGAGATCCCAGGAATCCTCATTGAAATGCTCAAAGTTCAGAACCTCCTAAGCATGTTCAGGCAGATGTCACCCCTAAAAAGGAAAAAACAAAAACTTAAAAAAACTTTCGATATTCCCATCTACATCCAGGTAAAAAGATTAGTTTGATTTTTCTTAGGGGTTCTTCAAGGCAATCATGTCTCTAAAGCCTCCTTCCTTTGTGACTTCTCAAACCACTGTACATAAACAGACCTTAGATTCCTCTCCCACTGTTGAGAAACTGAATATGGATTTTGCCAGATGAGGGAGATTCACTCTCTCCAGAAGCCCCCCCAAAGAAGCCTACTTTGGAGTAACCTTACAGAGCATTATGGTCCCAAAGAGGAGCAATAGGTTTCTATGGAGGTTTTAGGTGTAAAACTCTCCTTAGGAAAAGTTTAACCTCTGTCCTGGACATGAGAGAAGGCTGCAAAGGAAGGCAAGCATTAATGGCCAATAAGTGAGCCTTAATGGCAGAATAGGCCAACCGTGAGTGAAATAACAACCATAACTGTCTACCTAGATCATAAAACGTCTTAATATCTTTTTGGCACCTTTTGGTGAGTAAAACAAAAAAGCATAAAAACAGATTTCCAAACCAACTCGTTAAAAAACTGTTGAGTGCTTTCATATTTTTATTTTCACAGAATTCTTCAGAATATAATATTCTACAAATAAAAATCTAATAAATACATCCAGCATAAACCCACCCACATTTTGACCCAACAATCAAATCTTTTTTCATTTCACTCAGTTTTAAAATGCACTTAATATTTATGCATTCATTTAAACAGGTGGGGAGTTGACATTTAAACTAATTTACCATGCTAATTTTCTGTATTCCAAAAAGGAATCAGTGTCCCCACCTTGTAATGTTTCTTTAACCATTTCCAAATAATTAAAAAGGAACGTTGTATCTTTACAAATAATTGCATGTTTTCTAAAAGCATTTATAGATGCTTTGTTTTTAATAGCATTCAAATGTTCTGCTATCCTAGCAGATACTTTCTTGTCATTTCACCGATATAAAGTGATTTGCATATATAATAGGTTGCAAGATACACTGCTGTCTCTGAGTTAAAAGTGTAACATCCCAAACGGGAAAAAACTTCCTTCACACCATTCAAAACAATGATTTTACTATTATTAATGTACCTGCATTGCAATAAACTTTACAGGCATAAGTCCCATAATCTTCCTTGCATCTCATTGATTTCCTCTTTTCTAAAATTTCTTTGATGTTCCCACTTCTTTTGTCTGAAAAAAAAAAAACAGCGACCCCCAATAATGCTATTTAAATCTGGGTTACCTTAAATAATCTTCCTATTAGTTTGACACTGTCTCTCATCAGAAACTCCTTAATACTCTTGCCTCACTAAACGTATCAAAGACTTCCCTCTCCTGGTTCCTAAGCTATCTTTCTGACAGACAACAAGCAGTATGATGGAAATCCAAACTCTCGCCACTTCTGCCTGTCTTAGTCAGAGTCCCAAGGATCCATACTAGGGCCCCTTCTTTTCACCATCTTCTCTAATGATCTAGACTCATCCACAACACATGCTAAAGTAGCTCAGTATGCAGACAATTCCACTCTAATCTGCTCAGCAGATACTTTACCAGACTTCCAAATAGTAACCCAACAAATTTTTAATGATATCAAAACATATCTAAGTAAATCACAACTAATCCTCAACCACAAAAAGACACAGTTAACGCTGTTTACCAGTAGCAAACAAACACCTACCACCCCTCCTTTCACCATTCTCTCAGCAAACAACACAGTCATCCAACCAGTTCAGCATACAAAACTCCTCGGCATGACTATTGACAACAAACTCAGATTTAACCAACACATAGCCATCACAATTAGGAAAGTTCACATCAAACTTGGCTCACTGTACAGAAGCAAGCCATTCCACACTAACAATACCAGACTAGTCATATCCAGAACCTTCCTTCTCTCTACACTCCTTTATGCTTTTTCACCTCTTTACCAACTTAAAAAAATCAGACGTAACCAAACTGGAAAATTGCTACAACAAAATAGTCCGCTTTTCAGCCAATTTTCCCCATCAAACCCACCATTGCATTGCTCTACATAAATTAAATTGGCTCAAGCTAACTAACCTTCTCCATCTCTGCCAACTTAAATTCACACACAGTATCATCTTCCATCCTGACAATTGCCCATCCTTCAAGGAACTTGTTCCCTACTCATGACCACAAAGTCTAAGATCTGCAGACAGAAATTTGCACACAGTAAACAAAGCTAACAACACTCACTGTGAAGCCCTATTCTCAAATCAAACAGAAAAATTATGGAACTCTGTACCCCACACCCTCCAAAACATACCTGAATCTACCAATTTCAAACAACTACTATTTGAACATCTGTCCAAAAAGTGGCACTGTTCCTGCCCCAACCAGACTGACAAGATATCTAGAAGTCTCTCACCATACTGTCCACTCCTCACCCCATTTTCCCCTTCTCCTTGGTGTTACTACTGCTTATATATATATATATATATATATATATATATATATATATATATATATATATATATGTTTGTGTGTGTGTAAATGTATATGGGTCTACTTTAGATAATCGAAATGCCACTTACCCGACTCTGAAAATACTGAGATGACAATACCAAAAATCCACTTAAATGAACACAGGCATTACTGACAAAATAACTACAGGTAAGTAACCATTTGGGTGCACCACAGCAAAGCACAAAAACTGAACCACATGAAACCCACCCATGTGGGGGACTTTGCCCCTCAAACCCCCCCTAACTAAATATAACAGTTCCGAAATCACAATACTGTGGGGAAAGAGGAAAAGATCACTGTGGTGGACAAGTGGTTACTTACCTGTAGTTTTTTGTCAGTGATTTCCGTGTTCGTTTAAGTGGATTTTCGGTGCTGTCGTCTTGACATTTTCAGAGTCGGGTAGGTGGCGTTTCCATTATCTCAAGTAGACCCATATATATATATATATATATATATATATATATATATATATATATATATATAAAATATGATGCCTCACCATTGGCCCAGTAATCAAGGATCCTCAATCCTCACCACTGGTAACAGTGGGGGACGTACACACTGGGAGAATGACAGGTACACACACACACACACAGTATTTCCAGATGCAGCTCTCTGCATCAAGTGCAGTTTCCCTTAAGAGCATACAGAGACCACAGTCCGTCTGGGGCTGGTTTCTTTCTCCTTCTCCAGATCCCCAGTAAGACTCCCCACTGGCACAGCTATAGAGTTGAGATCTCAGCTGAGTGACCAAGCCAAGGCCTCCAGCACCCTCTCTGTCCAACCAGTGCTACGTGTCCCTGCCCACGTAGCTGACACATACACTCTCTGAGGTTTGATGTATACACACACATGCAGACACACACACACACACACACACACACACACACACACACACACACACACACACACACACACACACCTGGGAAAGTCTGGCACAGGTTTACTAGCTATGCCCCCTTCTGCCCAGACTATAAGTTAGTTATTACTGCCACCAGCCTCTCCCTATCAGCTACTTTAAGGCCCTTAACAAAGGGTGTCCAGTCTTACTGTGTAATGTTACTATTAATGCAAATGGTAGTTTGACCAAGAGCAAGGCTATTAGGAGTGGTCCACAGTGTCACCAAATAAATATGAAAGTGCTCTCAGAACTTAAATATGTCTTACAAATATCAGCCACAATGATAGGTTTAAATATATTTAATAATAAATAAAAGAATAAGAACATACTTGGTAAACAATTACAGTTACATCAGAGTTCAAAATTACAAGAAATACTTAAAACAACATTGCAGGACAGTCTCAAATAAATAAAGAAAAACATCTAAATTAAGCTCAGCTATATTCCTGACTATATCTAAAAGAAATTGCTGTACCCTAGTAAACTTACTGGGCAAGGCAAGTGTGGTGAGTGGGTTTTCTTGTCAGGTGAAAGACAAAATACAGAATGCCCAGTCTGTCTCTCAGAGAGTTCTTAAATTACTTTATCAAATATTACTGCTGGGGTAGGTTGCAGCATGACATCACTTGTTGTCATCAGATTATCCCAGGTGAAAACCCCCAGTGATTCAGCTGTTAGCATTCAGCATATACCTGCGAAAATACATAAACAAGGACTTCTCTTAGATCTTTTGGTGAATGGTGGAAATTGTAAAATAATTTACATTCCACCACATTTAAAGAGAATACAAAAAACTTCTAGTTCTAGACATTATGTCTCCTGTTGCACTGAAACTGAAAGATAACATCTCTTTTCTTTATGGCCCAGCCATAAAGTAACTCAACCCTCAACCATTCTTCTGACGTTTTGCAAGATAATCTTTTGTGTTTCAGTCTCCCCTATTAAAATAGGTACATCTAAACAGTTACAATAGTGCATATATATTTCTGCTCAGTACCTTACAAAATATATCTTCAGCACACAAGTCTGTACAAACCATCTTATATCACATACAGTTCTAATACATTTGTAACACAAGCATATGAATCATGTTGATATTCACAAATGACACATAACCATTTACAAAATTCCAGCTAGCTGGGCTGGTTGTATCTCCTTTTGTGACAGTATATATAATGGAAATATCATTTGTTCATAAGTATTATTTAATATGTACACATTACTAATTTTATTATTCTCGCAGTGATCCTTACTGAAATGCTTGTGGGATTTTCTTTTTTGAACTTGTATCTACTAGAAAACAGTATTGAATACTTTTTTATATAGTCTAACTGGATGATGTGTGTTCCGCATCTTACTAGATGTATACTATTGTACTATCTAATTATTGTATTTTGTTTATATTTCTGTGGAGCTTTTCTCCCCAGGCCTCAGCTGAAAATGGGCTTCTGGCCCAGTCAGACTTTCCCTGTAAGTAAATAAATAAATAAAATAATTTCTTTAGGGGAAATAGAGTCTATGCTCTATCCAATTGGGCATGGTCAGAGCTGGATCATAGTCAAATGGGGCCCTAGGCTGGGTAATGGACTGCCGCCACCCCGACTCCCCCGCAGCCATGTTATATCAGAATCCAATTACTTAGTTGTGTGTTCAAATCTGTCATACTTTTTTTTTACTTTTACAATAATCACAGATTTGTATTTAATTTAAAACTTTTATTTCATATTTTATAGCAAAGCCTCTAACAGACATTTGCTAAACAAAACAAGACAGTCTCACATTGAAAGCTGACTTAGCATGAGCAGCAGTAAATTTCTCTTCCCACTCTTATTTACTGAAAAAAAATGCATCTGACAACAAGTTAAACCACAAGAAACGTGATGGGACTCATAGTAAAACAGTATGTAGCAAAGCACTAATTACTGACTATGTGAACGGTGCAGGAATTCAAAAGACAAGTGTATAATGCATTTGCTGATAGCTTGGGGCAGCCCACTGGATGCAAGTGTCCCTTTTCAGAGGCGGCCCAGGAACATTATCTGGTAAAGTGACTTGTCAGAGTCCCACAACAGACAAGTGAAGCCAAGAAGGATCAAACCATGCACTACAGAAGAAGTTCAATAAGAGCCCATAGCCTTACTCATCTGAACTAAATACCAGACAGACTGATGTAGCTGAATAGAGTGCATTTCACATACCTGTGTGTCTGTAAAAAAGAAGCTAAATTAAAACATGTATTCATACATTCAGGCTTGTAATTGCTTTAAAGTGCTGTCTGGTTAACTGACTTGCTCAATGTCATGCATAAGGTAAATGAAGAAGGAAAGATTCAAACCCTGCACCCTTGCCACAGGAAGCAGCTTTTTGACAACTCTTGATCTTTTGAGGTAACTGCCAGAGTAACAGTTTTTAATGAAATTCAGAAATTCTTTACAATCCAATTTTGTAGAGAAGACTATATTACAGTAATATGCAGCAATAATTACATAATAAATACTGAAGATCAGATGGTTCGGCTTTTCACTCCAAATAATACAGACTATGTGACCTTGCAAATATCAACCCCTTTGCAATTGCTAGAAAATGTAAAGAAAGTACTGCAAAATATATTACTAAAATGCAACATGTTTAGGCTGTTATTACACAATCCAGACCGATTAATGAATGATTTCAATCTTTAGTGCAGAGAATAAATGCTGCAGAAGCTTATGATCAACAACCCACGTGTCATTCACAAATCAGAAGTATTACTGCACCCAGCATACTGTTTTGGGAGCGGGAGAGCTTACATAGATACTTGCAGGACACCTACATATATGTTTTTTACCTCCCTCCATCTGTCTGTCTGTCATCAAAAATACCTGTTCCGTCTCACATTACACAGTACAGGTCTGACCTACTTGAATGGCTGATAATGTCATACTGTTACAGTATGTACTTTCAGGGCCAACAAAGCCAGATCATGGACAAATGGGTCCCTGTGCAAGGTAATGAATCAGGCCCTTGCCTGCTGTAGCATTAACCCATTAATTTTCTGTTTCTTCTCACTTACCATAAATATTATTCAAATCTGTCAATGTACATACTATTTTCTTTACTTTTACAATTATCACAGAGATTTGGATTTCATCTAAAACCTTTATTCCAAATTTTACATAAAAACACTGACTGCCATTTTCTAAACAAAGCAAAACACTGTCACATAGAAAACAGGCTTAGTATGAGAAGCAGTAAGCTTCTTTTCCTTTTAAAACTCACATTTAATGAAATACATCTGGAAATCTATTAAACTACAAGAAAGGTGCTGGGATTTACACTCCAGTAGCTGCAATGAAGTACTAATTAGCAACAGTTTGAAAGGTGCAGAAATTCAGAATACAGATGTATAACTCATTTACTAACAGCCTCGGACAGCCCACTGTGCACAAGTATCCATTTTCAGGAGCAGCTCATACTGCATGGCAATGTAACTTGATCTGAATCACAAAGAAGACAAATGAAAACTGAGAGAATCAAATATTTTTCTACAGGAAGCAACTCTTTAACAGCTCCTAGACTTACTCATCTACATGAAGTGCTAGACAAACTATTGTAGATCAAACACAGTGCATTTCACACCTGTGTACTTACAAAAAAAGCTAAATTAAAAAAAGTATTCATAGTTAAAAAGACTTCATGCTTTGCAGTGTATTCACAGCTAAATAATAAACACACTGTCAGCATTTAACAGAAAGAAGCCAATGATCACATCCAAAGAACATTTCTTCTAAAGGTGGAGAGGGCCTAAGCCAAAAACACACAGACTGTGTGAGTCAGAAAACAGGTGTCTTCTGAACACATTTTCCACATTTCTTGAACCCTGCTGGGCTCTTTTCCTTGTCAGGCATAACAAAAAAAAAAAAAAAACAACCAAACACAACAAAGAACATGGCTCATATGATATTGCTCCTGTTTGCTGCAACTATTTTTCTTCCTGTACACCATAAGTGAGTAACAGTTCGGGGGACTTGAGGAGCCTAGCCCAAATTTCCAGTTGTACAAAAGGCCTGTATAGATTCACTCACTTCTCTTTGTATAGAAGTACTTGGTTTAACTGGTGAGCTAACTATGCATGGCTTACCATATGACTTGTGCCAAGCATTTGTACTATAAACAAATATATTACCAATACATTTGGTAAAAAATATAAGTCGCAGTTCCCCCCACCAAAGAGCAGTAGTGAAAATTAAGGAAACTCTAGGCAATTGAAAACATATGTGCATGCAGTTACTGGTGCTGAAGAAGGAAGTAAGTTGAATGACTCACTGGAAGAGGAGTTGAAGTAGTTGTTAATAAACCCTATGAACTCCTTTATTGATAATTATTTTCGAGATGAGAAGCAACATTTGGTTAAAAACAGGTCTGTTTCTTTAAGGGATTCTGTACTATTGTTGGACTAAAAAGTGAAAAAGCTGAAGTTGCGTACATGGGGCAGTTTGTTTCTAGAGGCTAGTGTTCAAGCTAAGAGGGTTCCAAAGAGGTTATGTTTTTCAAATTTCTGAGTAGTATTACTGAAGATTGTGAAGCATATAAAAAATTTACATACCTTTTTGACAGAGCAGGTAATGAACTGGTAGACATTTCGATTAGGCATAACCACAAAGTATTGCCAAGAAGTGCAAAATGAAGTCAAAACACTATTGCAGGAGATCTTTAAAGAACTTTTGTTTCCAAGAGTACTACAATATGGTGTCTAAATCAAAGCTTTTGAGGTAGAATAGCAAAAAAGGAAAGAAAAGAAGTTCATAAGAGATATGGATAATTACAAAATCAACAAGAGTATTGTGATGTCTGGCCAATATCCCACTGGAATGCCACCAATTAATTGTGATGTCCCTTACTATCCTGGGTCAGTAACTAAGGAGCTTCAATCCTCAATACTGACTCCAGTGTGAGACTGCACTTAAACAGGAGCAATATTTCAAATTTTTCTCCTAAGAGCGTAACAGGAACACACTCAATAATCTCTGACTGGACTGTATACTTCTGTCCACCCCTAATGTAACTCTTTATTACACACTTCAGAGCAATGAGTCCCAGTTTAAGACCTCTGATACACACACACAAAGTAAATTTAAATCTCACACATCTAAATAATTCTGGGAAAGCCTGACACAGATTTCCAGCTGTGTTCCTTCCCCAAAATAATATGTTAATGCTGCCATCAATCAGAGTGTCTTCATGCCCTTCAAAAGGGGTGTCCAATTATGAAAATTAAATATCAAAATAAATGATCGCTATGACCAGAAGCGACCAGGCCTCTGAGGTGACCTGTGGAGTATCAGGTATAAGCACTCTCTGAACTTTAAAGAACACGCTGATTTCCAGCCACAGTGTAAAGTAATAAAAACATTTAATAATGAGTAAAATGATTACAAGATTGTAAATCAACAGCTTTCAATAAACACCAGAATTCAATAACCAGAAATACAAAATTAAACTGTAGGATAGAAGTACATCATTGTAGAAAACTCTGTCTGAATAACTAAATTTTGCTAATCTAATTGGAGAATACTGTCCCTGATGTAATCTAACATAGAACAGCAAGGCAAAGGCAGGCTTACAGTTTTTGGTGAGTTCTCTTTTCTTCGGCTATGACTACATAGCTCTGTAACTGACTGCAACTCTTCACAAACTGCTCAGCTCTTGACTAACTTGACCAGCTGCTCAGCTTAACAGTCTCAACTGTCTTATTAAAAAAAAAATAAAAAAATAACAGCTGTTTAAAAAAAGTTATTTTCCAGACAGCTGGTCAAATAATCACCTAGCAACCACGAACATTCTAATGACATCACCTACTGTTCAGCTGATTCTCCACAGTACTTTAGAGTTTCCCTCTCAAATATGTGCAATTAGAAATGTATCAAAACACTGGCAGATTCTTGAAACATTCTGTTTAAACAGGGAAATACACAACATTTAAAAAAATACATTTCACAATTAGAGATGCTGGCATGCAATACAATTTAATCTGTGAATATGCACAAGTCTCCTGCCTGACGTGCTAACACAGATGATAGTGTTTTCATTTTCTCCACATTTCTTCCTCCATTATGACTCAATATGCTTGAGAAAAATGGGTCTCTCTGGGAATATCAACTCACTCCTCCCCTGGGCAATTCATTTGCATTGGCATTATTAACCCCACTGCATCATTCTCATTCTGATGAAACTTGGCTAAATAAAACCCTCACACCATAATTTGAAGCATCTACCTGTACAATACATTCTTTATTGTAATCTGGGCTGGCTAACACAAGGGGTCATTCCAAAATCTCTTTTAGTTTTTGGAATGCCTGTTGACAATCTGTGGTCCACACTACCTTGACTTGTTTATTTTTCCTAGTTAGGTCAGTAAGGGGTGCAGCTATGGTACTGTAATTAGGCACAGATTTCCTATAGTATCCCGCTGTCCCTAGAAATGCTTTCACTTTTTCTTAATAACAGGAACTGGCCATGCTTGAATAGCTTCCACCTTGACAAGTTCGGGCCTAAATTTACCACTCACCTCTCTGTGGTCTAAGTAAGTGACCTCTGCCATACCCACTTGACACTTACTGGATTTAATGGTTAATCCTGCCCTACTTAATCTATCCAAGACCTCCCTCACACATTGGTCTGCAAATGCCTGTAGCATAGTCTTCAATGTAGAATTTAACCTCTTCATAAAACGTTTGGTCTGGTGATGGTAGGGGGTGGTCTTCAGATGCTTCACCCCATAACACTTCTACAGACAACCCAGCAGATCTGACATGAAGTTGGCACCTTGGTCTGTTAGTATTTCCCGTGGAAAACCTAATCTGCTGAAGATTCCTAACAAGGCACTTGCCACCTTTTCTACATCATCATCACCTGCAAAAGGAATATTAGACACTTTAGCTAGAAGTGGCAGATATTAGGCTCTAGGCTCTACCAACTGCTGCACTACCTCACCTTCCAGCCCTCCCTTAGGAGTCCACTCTTTATACAACAAACCTTTGTTCCCATATACAGACTCCTCGCTTCCTTGAGCCTCAGGTGCTTCCTTAACTATCTCCTTCAAGCTTTGTACTGTAGGGTTCATAAGTTGAGCCTGTCTCAGCTGTACATTTGTGACCCGCCCAAGCTCGGCTAGTATCTTCTAACAACTGCACCTCACTGTCAATCTGGGTATCATCACTCCTCTCCATCCATGCAATTACTGTGTCGAAAGGGAACATCAGTACCTCCCAGCAGCTGTGGCTCACTTTCAAACTTACTACTACAGGATAGCTCCTTCTCTGAAGCAGCCACTGCACTAGTCCCAGCTTCAGGTATGGGATCTGTCTGGTTCTCTCCCAGACTACTGGACCTACATGCCTGTCTCCCGGCCTATGTGTCACTGCATGCACACAAGGCACTGCATCATCACAGTCATTCCCTATCAGGACATATGTAGGAATATCTCAAACACAAGCTCCCCTTGCACAGGAAGCGTAGTCACTTCTGACAGCTGTGCCTCACTGTCACTCTGGGTACCACCACTCACCTCCATCCTCACTGTTACCATGTCCAAGGGAACATCATTACCCACCAGCAGCTGTGGCTCACATTCAGACTTACTGGTACCATATAGCATTTCTCTGAAACAGCCAGCATGCTTGTCCCAGCTTCAGGTATGAGATCTTTCTAGGTCTCTCCTAGACTACCAAACCTACTTGCCTTTCTCCAAGCTTGACTGCATGTCACTGCATGTACACAAGGTACTGCGTTATCAAACTCATTCCGTATCAAGACATCTGCAGATATATCCTCAAACGGGTCTACCTGAAAATGCCAAAATCGCAGAACGCCAACAACGAGAACACCGACACCGGAAGATTGGCAACAGAGAAGACCAACAGTTGAGAATCCTGACGCTGAGAACACCAGCATGTTAAGGTAAGTGTGCTATTTGGATGGATGTTAGGATCAGGGTGTGGGTAAGGTAAGTGTGTGATAGTGATGGAGTTGAGGGTTAGGGGCAGATTAAGGGAGTTAGGTTTAGGGTGCGAGTAAGGTAAGTGTGCGATAGTGATGGAATTGAGGGTTAGGGGCGGGTTAAGTGAGTTAGGGTGCGGGTAAGGTAAGTGTGCGATAGTGATGGAGTTGAGGGTTAGGGGCTGATTAAGTGAGTTAGGGTTAGGGTGCGAGTAAGGTAAGTGTGCGATAGTGACATACCTTAGGGTTAGGGTTTGGGTTAAGGTTAGTGCATAGATAGTTGTGTATGTAAGGTTTAGTGTAGGTTTGTAAGGTTTTTGGTGTGCTTGTGTTGTGTGTGTGTTTTTTGGGAAAGGTATTTCTTTTGTTGTTTGTCGGGATTTTGGTTTGTCGGGCATGTGAAGTTTCGTGTTTTTGAACTTTTTTTTAGATTATTTCGTGTCGGTTATTTCGTTGTCGGTGTTTTGGCGTGTTGGTGTTTTCAGGTAGACAGCCTTAAACACAAATACGTGCTTGCTTCCTCTGCCACTCTCCTAGTCAAGATGAACCCTAGCCAAAGGTATTTGGAACGGTATCCCTCCCAGTGCTCTGACTGGAGTGGACTGCCCAAACAAGTACTGCTCTTCTGTAACCACTGCAGACCTCAGAGTGGTTATATCTGAAGCTGTGACCCTCTTACTAGTTACCTGTTTACCATTTACTAAGGTAGGATATGTATTTTGGTGACAATTTTGCACCCCAGTTGTTTCTAAACAACTTACACCTGGCATTTTGTCATCCACACTTACTGGCTCCCTCACCTTCTTTTTCTCACCTTGCCTCAATGGACATTTGGCTGCTATGTGTCCCCTTTGGTTACACTTGAAACATCTAGTCTCTAACCATGCACTTGGATTTATAGCTTCCCCCATGACTGCCCTCCATAGGTTTCCTTATGTCCATGTACAGCACTGTGTATCCCTTTCCTATGTAGTGGTGCTGTGCTTGCCAAGTGGAGATCCCCTTTTCTCCCCAACTCCTCTGCAGAGTTGCACTCATGGTCTGCTATCCAGACTCCCATTTCATCAGGCAAAGTACTGAGAGCTTGTTCCCTCACCAAAAGGTCTGTGACTCCCTCAGAAGTGGTGATCTGATACCCACTCACCCATCTGTGAAACTAAGTACATAAGTCAGCAATCTTTTAAAAATTACATATAGAAGAAACAGCAATTTGAAAATGCTGTTGGAGAAAAAGCACCAACCTTATTCCAGTTCATCTAAAGGAATGTATAAATGTGGTGCATGCACTCATTGTTCTTCTATTTTAGTTAGTAAAGAGGTCTCTATTAATGAAGTAAGACACAGGATTAACAAAAGATATAATTGTGAGAGCAAAGGCGTTGTATATGCAGCATTATGTCAACAATGCAATGCTTTTTACATAGGTAAAACGGAAAGAAAAATAAAGCAAAGGATTTATGAGCATAAATACGCTATCTTTAAGCAGGACACTAATAATGCATTAGCTAAGCACATATTGGAGTATAGTAATCACAATTTTAAATTTATTATTTTGCATCAAAGGAAACCAGACCCAAGAGGTGGTCCATGGCAATTAACCTTAGAGTTAGATGAGCTAATGTGGCAAATTAGGACTAATGCTAGTGCATATCCAGGCTTAAATGATTTTATATCCATCAAATGTATCCTGAAATTATTAGCTCTTAATAGAACTTGAAATATTTTTCCTACTAATAATCTTGATAACATTCTTGGTTCTATACAATGAAAAAGACCAAGTAACATATTTCAAAATGTTAGCTATTATCATATATATTTTTAAGTCTACATGGTATAAAACATGCATTAATGATTTTAATAATAGTACATATCAATGTAAATAAAGTAAAATTAATAGAATTTTATAGTAATTTTTGTAATCACTTTTATTTATTTATTTATTTATAATATAACTTATAAAAACATATGTATATATCAATTTATGTAATTATTATGGATAAATATATATATATTTTTTATGATGATGATAAATTAATGAATCATAAATTTGATTTAATAAACATTGGTTTGTTAACATAACAAGTTTCAGTTTAAAGAAAATAACAAGTTTATTACCACCATTATTATTTATTGGTACATAAAGCGTATATGATGGTTAATGGTAATAATGACATATTATTTTACACAATTTCTTCATGCAATGGATATAAAGTAAACGAAAATAGTTTAGATATAATTTTTAATATTAATTCAAGTTTTAATTTTCATTTGTTTTTAATAACATTTTACTTCCTCTGATAAGCGATTGTTGAAAGTAAGTGCAGGGAAGTTTTTAGAAAGTAGATGCGCTTTCCAAAGTAGATGCGTTTTTAAGCTGCTGCTGTATATATTTGTGAAAAGTAGGGGCACGCTCGAGCAATTGTTGATGTAAAGACGAGCCCATTTGTAATGTAAAAATGTATTTATCATTTATTTTTACTTTTTACAGATTCAGGGTTTTGTTAAACATATGTAGAAAGTAAACACAGTTTTTAAATAGAATAGCGACATATGCGCATACATTTAATTAAACACACACAAACAGATTTAATGAATTCCAGGTGGTTTTGTTTAGTAAATAGAAGGAAGTGACGTGTAGTAATTATTTCAAATGTATTAAAAGTGGTGTATTTGTTACTAATTATTTTGTATTCTGAAGAAGGTGGTACATTGTTCCCACCGAAAGCGTTTTTACAATATTACTAAAAGATTTACCGCTCAATAAACCTGGTGGCTATCTTCCATTGGATTCGTTCGTTTCTTTCTTTTTACTTGGTTTGTTTTTTCGTTGTGTGAATTAAGTGTGCGATAGTGACATACCTTAGGGTTAGGGTTTGGGTTAAGGTTAGTGCATAGATAGTTGTGTATGTAAGGTTTAGTGTAGGTTTGTAAGGTTTTTGGTGTGCTTGTGTTGTGTGTGTGTTTTTTGGGAAAGGTATTTCTTTTGTTGTTTGTCGGGATTTTGGTTTGTCGGGCATGTGAAGTTTCGTGTTTTTGAACTTTTTTTTAGATTTCGTGTCGGTTATTTCGTTGTCGGTGTTTTGGCGTGTTGGTGTTTTCAGGTAGACCGCCTTAAACACAAATACGTGCTTGCTTCCTCTGCCACTCTCCTAGTCAAGATGAACCCTAGCCAAAGGTATTTGGAACGGTATCCCTCCCAGTGCTCTGACTGGAGTGGACTGCCCAAACAAGTACTGCTCTTCTGTAACCACTGCAGACCTCAGAGTGGTTATATCTGAAGCTGTGACCCTCTTACTAGTTACCTGTTTACCATTTACTAAGGTAGGATATGTATTTTGGTGACAATTTTGCACCCCAGTTGTTTCTAAACAACTTACACCTGGCATTTTGTCATCCACACTTACTGGCTCCCTCACCTTCTTTTTCTCACCTTGCCTCAATGGACATTTGGCTGCTATGTGTCCCCTTTGGTTACACTTGAAACATCTAGTCTCTAACCATGCACTTGGATTTATAGCTTCCCCCATGACTGCCCTCCATAGGTTTCCTTATGTCCATGTACAGCACTGTGTATCCCTTTCCTATGTAGTGGTGCTGTGCTTGCCAAGTGGAGATCCCCTTTTCTCCCCAACTCCTCTGCAGAGTTGCACTCATGGTCTGCTATCCAGACTCCCATTTCATCAGGCAAAGTACTGAGAGCTTGTTCCCTCACCAAAAGGTCTGTGACTCCCTCAGAAGTGGTGATCTGATACCCACTCACCCATCTGTGAAACTAAGTACATAAGTCAGCAATCTTTTAAAAATTACATATAGAAAAACAGCAATTTGAAAATGCTGTTGGAGAAAAAGCACCAACCTTATTCCAGTTCATCTAAAGGAATGTATAAATGTGGTGCATGCACTCATTGTTCTTCTATTTTAGTTAGTAAAGAGGTCTCTATTAATGAAGTAAGACACAGGATTAACAAAAGATATAATTGTGAGAGCAAAGGCGTTGTATATGCAGCATTATGTCAACAATGCAATGCTTTTTACATAGGTAAAACGGAAAGAAAAATAAAGCAAAGGATTTATGAGCATAAATACGCTTATCTTTAAGCAGGACACTAATAATGCATTAGCTAAGCACATATTGGAGTATAGTAATCACAATTTTAAATTTATTATTTTGCATCAAAGGAAACCAGACCCAAGAGGTGGTCCATGGCAATTAACCTTAGAGTTAGATGAGCTAATGTGGCAAATTAGGACTAATGCTAGTGCATATCCAGGCTTAAATGATTTTATATCCATCAAATGTATCCTGAAATTATTAGCTCTTAATAGAACTTGAAATATTTTTCCTACTAATAATCTTGATAACATTCTTGGTTCTATACAATGAAAAAGACCAAGTAACATATTTCAAAATGTTAGCTATTATCATATATATTTTTAAGTCTACATGGTATAAAACATGCATTAATGATTTTAATAATAGTACATATCAATGTAAATAAAGTAAAATTAATAGAATTTTATAGTAATTTTTGTAATCACTTTTATTTATTTATTTATTTATAATATAACTTATAAAAACATATGTATATATCAATTTATGTAATTATTATGGATAAATATATATATATATTTTTTATGATGATGATAAATTAATGAATCATAAATTTGATTTAATAAACATTGGTTTGTTAACATAACAAGTTTCAGTTTAAAGAAAATAACAAGTTTATTACCACCATTATTATTTATTGGTACATAAAGCGTATATGATGGTTAATGGTAATAATGACATATTATTTTACACAATTTCTTCATGCAATGGATATAAAGTAAACGAAAATAGTTTAGATATAATTTTTAATATTAATTCAAGTTTTAATTTTCATTTGTTTTTAATAACATTTTACTTCCTCTGATAAGCGATTGTTGAAAGTAAGTGCAGGGAAGTTTTTAGAAAGTAGATGCGCTTTCCAAAGTAGATGCGTTTTTAAGCTGCTGCTGTATATATTTGTGAAAAGTAGGCACGCTCGAGCAATTGTTGATGTAAAGACGAGCCCATTTGTAATGTAAAAATGTATTTATCATTTATTTTTACTTTTTACAGATTCAGGGTTTTGTTAAACATATGTAGAAAGTAAACACAGTTTTTAAATAGAATAGCGACATATGCGCATACATTTAATTAAACACACACAAACAGATTTAATGAATTCCAGGTGGTTTTGTTTAGTAAATAGAAGGAAGTGACGTGTAGTAATTATTTCAAATGTATTAAAAGTGGTGTATTTGTTACTAATTATTTTGTATTCTGAAGAAGGTGGTACATTGTTCCCACCGAAAGCGTTTTTACAATATTACTAAAAGATTTACCGCTCAATAAACCTGGTGGCTATCTTCCATTGGATTCGTTCGTTTCTTTCTTTTTACTTGGTTTGTTTTTTCGTTGTGTGAATTAAGTGTGCGATAGTGACATACCTTAGGGTTAGGGTTTGGGTTAAGGTTAGTGCATAGATAGTTGTGTATGTAAGGTTTAGTGTAGGTTTGTAAGGTTTTGGTGTGCTTGTGTTGTGTGTGTGTTTTTTGGGAAAGGTATTTCTTTTGTTGTTTGTCGGGATTTTGGTTTGTCGGGCATGTGAAGTTTCGTGTTTTGAACTTTTTTTTAGATTTCGTGTCGGTTATTTCGTTGTCGGTGTTTTGGCGTGTTGGTGTTTTCAGGTAGACCGCCTTAAACACAAATACGTGCTTGCTTCCTCTGCCACTCTCCTAGTCAAGATGAACCCTAGCCAAAGGTATTTGGAACGGTATCCCTCCCAGTGCTCTGACTGGAGTGGACTGCCCAAACAAGTACTGCTCTTCTGTAACCACTGCAGACCTCAGAGTGGTTATATCTGAAGCTGTGACCCTCTTACTAGTTACCTGTTTACCATTTACTAAGGTAGGATATGTATTTTGGTGACAATTTTGCACCCCAGTTGTTTCTAAACAACTTACACCTGGCATTTTGTCATCCACACTTACTGGCTCCCTCACCTTCTTTTTCTCACCTTGCCTCAATGGACATTTGGCTGCTATGTGTCCCCTTTGGTTACACTTGAAACATCTAGTCTCTAACCATGCACTTGGATTTATAGCTTCCCCCATGACTGCCCTCCATAGGTTTCCTTATGTCCATGTACAGCACTGTGTATCCCTTTCCTATGTAGTGGTGCTGTGCTTGCCAAGTGGAGATCCCCTTTTCTCCCCAACTCCTCTGCAGAGTTGCACTCATGGTCTGCTATCCAGACTCCCATTTCATCAGGCAAAGTACTGAGAGCTTGTTCCCTCACCAAAAGGTCTGTGACTCCCTCAGAAGTGGTGATCTGATACCCACTCACCCATCTGTGAAACTAAGTACATAAGTCAGCAATCTAATCATGTACACTTTCATCTGCCTTGCATCTATGTTCATGAAACTTTTTTTCTATAAGCTTCAGGTGTTAGTTTAAAACAATCTAGAAGACAGTTCCTAACTTTAACATAATTCAGGCAATCTACATCAGATGATTTTGACATGGTTTGAACAACTTTACCATGTAGTAATGGAGTTAGGAGCAGAATCCAGAGCTCATGGTCAGCATCATATTGTCTACATACCCTCTCAAAAATATGAATAAAGCTATCAAAGTCATCTCCATCCCTGTACTGAGGAAAATGTTTACTGACCTGTGTGACTTCTGGAGTCCATTTATTCCCTTCCCCATTACCTCCATGAGCCTCTTGAAGGGTTTGAAGATCCATTTCATGCTGATGCTGTCTCTCATTGTCCTCGGCTTCTAAACCCCTCAGTCTCTCTGCTTATTCCAATTCAAGATGTTTGGCCTCTAGTTCATGTTGACGTGGTTTTTCCTCAG
This sequence comes from Protopterus annectens, assembly GCF_019279795.1. Classification (NCBI taxonomy): domain Eukaryota; kingdom Metazoa; phylum Chordata; order Ceratodontiformes; family Protopteridae; genus Protopterus; species Protopterus annectens. The sequence goes on along the minus strand of NC_056731.1, from coordinate 862,887,408 downwards.
ACTCCAATTCATATCAGTGCTGTTTCTCCTCAGCCTCCAGACATTGGGTCTCCAGGAGCAATATCTCTTCAGTCTCTAGACGTCGCATTCACTGCCAGGCCTCCAGTTCAAATTGGTGCCGCTTCTCCTCAGCCTTCAGGTTTAACCTACTTAACTCCAGATAGATTATCAGGTCTTCATAAGAACATGTGGACTTGCCTGTCTTGGCAAGCTTCACATCACCAGCACTAAACTGGATATCCTATGAATGGCTGGTCTGAACTGTGGCTGCAACCATGGAGGAAATCATTGCTTTCTTTGTCAAGTTGGCATGCACTAGTCCTCTAGCTTCACACTCCTTAGCCAACTGGAGCTTTGTCAGCTTGCTAAAATTTTCTGCTGACATCCTTGCCTGCTATCCTTGACTACCTAACTAAAAAAATAAATAAAACTGTAGTGGATTGAAATTCTGAATGTTTACCTTGTTGCTGACAAGAGTGCACACCTTAATGACAACTACCCACAGGCTGCTGGAATCCAATTAAAAATCTCACACTGCTGACACCAGTTAATGTGACATCTGGCCAATATCTCACCAGACTGCCACCAATTAAATTTGACATCCCTTACTATCCTGGGTCAGTAACTAAGGAGCTTCAGTCCTCACTACTGACTCCAGTGTGAGACTGTCACTTTAAAAGGAGTAGTATTTCACAATTTTCCCCTAAGAAAACAACAGGAACACTGTCTGGGACTGGACTGTATATTTCTGTCCACCCCTAATGTAACTTCTTATTACAGACTTCAGAGCAAAGTAAATTTAAATCTCACACATCCAAACACTTCTGGAAAAGCCTGACACAGGTTTCCAGCTGCATCCCTTCCCCAAAATAAATATGGTAATGCTGCCACCAATCAGAGTGTATTCATGCTGTTCTAAAGTGGTGTCCAATTATGAAAATTAAATATCAAAATGAATGATAGCTATGACCAGAAGTGACCAGGCATTTGATGCACTCTCACTCAAAGTAAATTTAAAGCTCACACATCCAAACACTTCTGGGAAAGCATGACACAGATTTCCAGCTGTGTCACTTCACCAAATTAATATGGTAATGCTGCCACCAATCAGAGTGTCTTCATGCCCTTCTAAAGGGGTGTCCATTTATAAAAATTAAATATTAAAATAAATGATAGCTGTGACCAGAAGTGGCCAGGCCTTTGAGGTGACCTAGGAAGTATCAAACAGGTATTAGCAGTCTCTAATCTTTAAAGAACAGACTGATTTCCAGCCATAATGTAAAGTAATGAAAAACGTTTAATAATAAGTAAAATGACTACAAGAATGTAAATCAATAGCTTTCAATAAACACCAGAATTCATTCACCAGAAATGTAAAACTGAACTGTAGGACAGAAGTCCATCATTCTAGAAAAACTCTATCTGAATAACTAAACGTTGCTAATCTAACTAGAGAATACTGTCCCTAATCTACTCTAACATATAACAGCAAGGCAAAGGCAGGATTACAGTTTCTGGTGAGTTTTCTTTTCTTCAGATATCACTGCACAGCACTATAACTGACTGCAACTCTTCACAAACTGCTCAACACTTGAGTAACTTGACTAACTGCTCAGCTTAATAGTCTCAGCTATCTTGTTTTAAAAAGAAAATAATAGTTGTTTGAATAAGTTCTTTTCCCTGTCAATCAGCTGTTCAAATAATCACCTAGCAACCAGGAACATTCTAATGATATCACCTACTGTTCAGCTGATTCTCCACAGTACTTTAGCATTTCCCTCTCAAACATGTACAATTAGAAATGTATCAAAACACTGACAGATTCTTTAAACATTCTGTTTAAACAGGGGAAATACTCAACATTAAAAAAAACATATTTACATTTCACAATTAGTCATGATGGCATACAGTACAGGTTAATCTGAGAATATGCATATATCTCCTGTCAGACATGCTAACACAGATGACAGTGTTTTCATTTTCTTCACAAGTATATCCAGTAAAGCACCATAGCATTACCACTATAAGTCTGACCAATAGGAAAACAGACATAGTTTTTCATCAACAGGAGGTAGAAAATCATGAAAACATTGGAGCAGTTGTCACTCAAAAAGATTGTCTCAGAAGGTACAAAATAGGTTTCAAACAGGTCTAGGAAGGAAATACAGCCAGTCAAAGACAGGTAAAGTTTTTTTAATAAACTCTGTACAAAGTGCAATGGAAAAAGAAGCACCCCCACCAGGGGTAGCAATATCCTAGACCTGGTCATTACCAACATGGGTGACCGGTGTTCCACATCAAAGGTCAATTCCTCGTCGGTCAGATCCGACCACAAGTTAATCACCCTAGACATCCACATCCTGCCCCCACCCCCCATTAGAGAAACTACCGTAAAAAATTTCTCCAAAGCCAACTTCATGCTGCTTAAGATAGAAGTGGCAAACTTCACGACACCCATGCAGACGGACAATAGAGGTACGACTGCTGAATCCTACACAGTTGCACTTTATAAGCACTTACACGAGTGCATGGATTGTGCTATCCCTAACAGAACCAAGATGCTATCCTCCAAAAAAATGAAGCCAATCTGGTGGTCCCCTGCCATAAACAAACTCTACAACAGAAGAAAGAAACTGTTGCAAAAAAGAGTAAAATCCCATGACTGGAGGAACTGCCTGGTCAGCCTCAGTAAGAAGCTGAGATCCCTCATAAAATCCTCCAAAGCTAGTTACGAAAACAAAATTGCCACTGATTCTAAAGACAACCACAAAGCATTCTATAGCTATGTCAAAAATCTCAATGGCAACACTCAGATCTGCTCTGAGTTACAGCACAATGGCACTAAATATGCAGAACCAACTGATATTGCCAACATCCTGGTAGATAGATTCAGTGCTAACTTTACCTCCCTCTCACCCCCTAAAGGGCCCATCTCTATAACAGAAGAATGCAAAGTTCCTGTAATCATAGCTGCACAGGTAAAAAAACACACTCTCCAAAGCCAAGAACACAGCATCCATGGGACCTGCCAACATCCCAGGCTGCATTTTACATGGACTACAGAACGAACTGGCACCCCACCTAAGTACCATGTTCAGTCATAGCCTCACCTCCGGCTTTGTGCCCACTTAATGGCGCACAGCGACAGTTATCCCACTCCACAAAGGGGGAGCCACCACGGACCCTGGGAACTACCGCCCCATTAGCCTGACGAGCCAGGTCTGCAAGGCCATGGAACGTATCATCATGGAACTTATAAACAAAGACATTGGTAATCTCCAAACTCTGGACCCCACCCAGTTCGGGTTTGTAAAAGGCAGATCATGCCTCCTAAACCTGATAGACTTCTTTGAAGCAGTCACCAAAGCCATAGACGAGGGTAAGGTGGTTCACACAGCCTATCTGGATCTCGCCAAGGCTTCTACACCATCCCCCACTCTGGAATTATAGATAAACTCACTAAACTAGGTATAAAACCCTATGTCACATGGCTTACTGATAGAACCCACACTGTGAAAGTAGCAGACTCCAAATCCGACTTCAGACCAGTAACAAGTGGAGTACCACAAGGTTCAGTCCTGGGTCCTCTCCTGTTTGGTATCTACTTCTCTGAAGTACAGGCTAACACAGAAGATCTTTGGCTAACGCATTTCGCAGATGACTGCAAACTAGGAGCCATAATCCAAACTCCTAACGATGTGGACATCTTACAAAAGGGCCTCACTGAGACAGATGCCTGTTGTCAAAGCCATGGCCTCAAGCTCAGTGCCAAAAAGTGCATTGTCATCCCCTTTGGTAAAAACTCTGTACCGATGAACTACCACATAGGCGGTAGTAAACTTGACACTGAAAGTGTGATAAGAGACCTTGGGACACAGATGGACAGTAGTCTCTCCTTTGATAATCACATCACCACAGTAGTCAGGAAATCCTTGTAAGTGGCACACCTCATCACAAAAGGTTTCTCATCCAGGAAAAAAGAGGTCATTGTTCCCCTCTACTCGTCACTCATTAAACCCATTATAGAGTACAACACCCCTTTTGGTATGCACCTCACAAGACATCTACAACAACTGGAAAGGCCGCAGAAATACCTCACAAAGAGGATTACCGGCCTCAAACAGCTGCCCTATGCAGACCGTCTCAAAAATCTCCAGCTTTACTCCGTAGCATATTGCCTACTCAGAGGCGATCTCTGCCTAACATACAAAGCTATGTGAAACGTAGAGCTGTTGGACATGCTCCACTTAAAGAAATCCCAATTCCTCCGAGCTACACGCTCTAGGGACCTAAACCTTGTCACCACAATAAACAGAACATGATGGAGGGATAGATTCCTGTCCCAGAGACTTCCCATACTTTGGAACAAACTACCTAGCTATATCAAACAAAGCTCCTCATTAGCACTCTTCAAGAAAAATCTTGATGATTGGATGGGAAATAGGAAATTCACCCTGGGGATCACTTATGTGGCTCTGCTCGACAATGGCACAGGAAAATAATTTTCCTGGGTGGCGAAAGCCAGAGTACCTTTTTGCTAGGTTTATACAGGCCATAGGGCCAATAGCCTAGTACCTACCTGTGAACGTATGAACTATAAGAGACAAATATTTAAAGGTAATTATCACATCAGAAGAAAAAGGAGAAACTATGTAAGGATTTTGTTCATGTGAGGGAGGTGAAATGTTTAACCAAGTAACAAGTTAATATTATGAACTGTCGAATGCCAAATGAACAAACTTTATTCAGCTATGAATGTAACAGAAATAGGCCAGACACGTCTGATACTTAAGTGTTTAGAAAAGGTACAAGGTCACTGTTTCTTACTCCATTTCAGAAGGTTTTGTTTCCATGAGAGACTGAGTATTAATTCTAATATAACTAAAGAAGAAGAAGCTAATTATACCCAGAATGAACAGACCAATAAAATGACTTTTGGGAACGATTTTTTTAATTTGACTGGGGACAGCTTCAATACAGCAGAAATGTTAGTAGTGAGAAAAGATTTTTCTTTTGTTCCATCCAAAAAGGCAAACTTGGTCAGTACAGTATGTAATTTTAAATTGCATGTAAGAAAACTCAATTTATTTATTTTTATTTGACAAAGGGGTGAAAGGAGTAAGATGAGATCTGATTTTGTCAATTTTCATTCTGTCCTCAACTGATGGTCAAGCTCTTCCAGCTGCTTTCTCTTAGCCACACACAATTCGGGGAAGACAAATGTGCTAGCAGACGAACTGAGCAGGTGCATTCTGTTACCTCACAAATGGCCTCTCAGCCAGAATGTAGTGGAAATGACTTTTTGCAAGTGGGGCAAGCCTTGCTGCAATCCTTTTGCATCTCCCCTAAACAAGTGTAGCAGCGACTTTGTCCTCATCCCCCCACAGGGGAGGTTACCGAGGGATGCTCTTCTACATGATTGTTCCCCCTGAGTTACTATATGCATATCCACCGATCCCTTTGATATCAGAGTTCTGTCAGAGAGCCTGCCAGGTTGAAGAGCAAGGTCATTCTCATTGCACCCTTTTGGCCTCTACAAATTTGGTACCCCTTCCTTTGACCTCATTTCATAGGTAAGTACTAGGCTAATAGCCCTGGAGCCAACACATAGCTAGCCCAAGAACATACCTAGTCGTCCTATTGCCGGACGTTAATTCCTTGTACCGCTATCAAGCAAGGCTGTTGAAATGATGCCTGAGGTGAATTTCCTGTTATACATCCACTCATCAAGATTTTTCTTGAGGGCCAGTAAAGTGCTCTGCTTGACATGAATGGGGAGTTTATTCCACAGTATGGGTAGTCTCTGGGTTAGGAACCTGTCCCTCCAGCAGGTTCTGTTTATTGTGGTGGTGAGGTTGAGGTCCTTGGACCATGTGGTGCGTAGGGATTGAGACTTTTTCAGGTGAAGCACGTCAAGCAACACTGGGTCCGAGATGGGTTTGTATGCCAAGTAGAGATCGCCTCTAAGTAGGTGATATGAGATGGAGTACAGCTGTAGTTCTTTGAGTCTGTCTGTATAGGGCATGTGTTTGAGTCCTAGGATCCTCTTTGTGAGGAATTTCTGTGGCCTCTCCAGTTGTTGCACATGTCTAGTAAGGTACATGCCAAATGGGCATTGTACTCTATAATGGGTCTAATGAGGGATGAGCAGAGAGGGATTATAACTTATTTCTTCCTGGATGAGAAACCCTTTATAATGAGGTGTGCCACATAGAAAGACTTTCTAACTACAGTGGCCACATGGTTGTCGAAGGAGAGGTTACTATCCACTTGTGTCCCTAGATGTCTTATCACACCTTGGGAGTTAAGAGGGTTGCTGTCTATGTGGTAGTTTGTGGGCACCACATTTTTCCTGAAGAGGATGACGATGCACTTTTTGGCATTGAGCCTAAGACCATGGTTCTGGCACCAGTCGTTGGTGTCTGTGGGGCCTTTTTGTAGGATGTTGACGTCAGCTTGAGAGTCAATAATGGCTCACAGTTTGCAGTCATCTGCGAACTTGGTCAACCAGAGCCCTTTGGTGTTGGCCTGAACTTCAGAGAAGTATATACCAAACAGGAGAGGACCCAGGAACGATCCTTGTGGGACACCACTTGTGACTGCCCGGTAGCCGGATTTGGAGTCCGCTACTTTCACTATGTGGGTTCTGTCTGTCAGCCAGTTGGCAACCCATCTTATGATATAGGGATTGATACCTAGGTTGGTGAGTCTGTCAATGATCCCTGAGTGGGGATAGTGTTGAAGGCCTTGGCCAGATCAGGGTAGGCTGTATGGACTGCCTTGCCTTCATCGACCGCTCTGGTGACAGATTTCAAAGAAGTCTATTAGGTTGAGCAGACATGATCTGCCCTTCACATACACAAACTGTGAGGGGTCCAGGGTTTGAAGGTTCCCAATATCCCTATTTATGAGGTCCATAATGATGCGCTCCATGGCCTTACAGATTAGGCTCGTCAGGCTGATGGGCGGTAGTTTTCTGGGTCAGTAGTCGCTCCCCCTTTGTGGAGAGGAATGACTGTTGTGGAGAGGAATGACTGTAGCAGTGCACCATTCAGTGGGAGCAAAGCCTGAAGTATGGCTGCGTTTGAACATGGTACTCAGGTGAGGTGCCAGTTCCCTTTATAATTCGTGCAGCACACAGCCAGGTATATTATCATCTCCCATGGAAGCTGTATTTTTGGCTTTGGATAGTGCAGCTTCTACCTGAGCAGCCATGATATTAGGGATTTGGCATTCCTTGGGTATTGGGATGGGCCCTTTTGGGGGTGATGGGGGGTAAAATTTGCACTAAAATCTGTCTGCCAAGATGTTAGCAATATGTGTTGATTCAGTATAAGTGGTGCTGTTGTGCAGCAGCTCAGAGCACCCCTGCGTATTGTTATGCAGGTTATTGATATAACTAAAGAATGCCTTGTGGTTATCTTTATCATCTGTTACAATTTTTTTTCATAACTAGCTTTGGAGGTTTTGATAAGGGATCTCAGTTTTTTGCTGAGACTTACAAGGGAATTTTTTCTGTCTTGGGACTTTGCCGTTTTCTGTAACAGTTTTTTTTCTTCTGTTGTAGAGTTTGTTAATGGCAGGGGACCATCAGATTGGCTTCCTTTTTTTGGAGGATCTTGGTTCTGTTAGGTATGGTCTGGTCTATGCACTTGTAAATGCTCATACAGCATCTTGGTGTATGATTCAGCGGTCATACATCCTTTCCCTGTTTGACATGAAGTTTGAGACTGCTGTCTTTAGAACCACAAAATTGGCTTTGGAGATTTGAAGCTTTTCACTGTGCTTTCCTTCATGGGGAGTGAGGGTGGGATTTGGGTATTGACTGCGATTAACTTATGGTCAGATCTGACCAGGGAGGAGTTGATCACTGGTGTAGAGCAGCAGCTCCCATGTTTGTGAAGAACAGATTGAAAATGTTTCTACCTCTGGTGGGGGTGAGGATGAGTTGGTCCAGGGCATTGGAGTTAATGAATTCCAGAAATCGTTGGGGAAATGAGTTGGAGCAGGAGTAATTTTCCCAGCTAATGGAAGGGCAGTCAAAGTCTCCCAGTATAAGGGTATTGGGTTGAACCTTAATGCTTTCTAGAGTGTTCAGGAATGTGGAGCGGGAGTCTTGGGACATTGTGGGGGATCTGTAGCAGGCTACAACCTGGATTGCTGTTTTATCCAGTGTTAGTTGTACCTGTAGTATCTCTGATGCATTATGTTTGGCAACCAGTCTGGAGGTGTGCATATCCTTTATGAAGATGGATGCGCCATGGCCTTTGGGGCTTTGGTCCACACCTCCTTTGGGGCTTCAGTCCAGGTTTAGGGGTTGAAAGGTGTGATATGCTGTGTAGCGTGGTAGTGCTGGGGTGCTCTCTGGAGCCTTGAACCAGGTCTCTGTTACTGCACAGAGGTCAATGTTCTCCAGTTTTAGGAGTGAGTTGAGTGAGTGCATTTTGAGATTTAGGCTTCTAGCATTGAGTAGCATTACCCTCAGGTTGCTTTTGCTTGGGTTGTTATGGTGGTCATTTTGTCTTCAGGGCATTGCCTAAAAAAAGCACAATAGGGGTGGCAAGAGCCTTTGCCAATATCCGGGATCCAAGGGGTGAGCGATGAAGGCCATCTCTGGCAAAGCATTGAGGTCTGTCAATCATGTCATCCCAGGCAGACAGATACTGGATCCCCTTTGAATGACATCCGAATCTTAGGCAATTGTTGAAGTCAATAATTTTTTGCTTGTACTGTGATATCATTCTAGGCAACAGTAGTATGCTACTCAGGGCTAGGGTCATACCTGCCCGGGCTACAAGATCTGAGAGCTCCTGCATGTCTCTTTTCATGTGGTCCAGGGAGGTACGTCATAGGTCGTTCACATCAACATGGACAATGACCGAGTCATACTTGTACTTGTTGTGGAGAGACCCAAGTGCATGCGGTATGTGGCGAATCCGACGTCAGTGTGCCTTACTATAGAGTCACCAATGATTAGTGTATTGGGTAGACTGTTTTGCCGTAGGGGCTTAGGTTGAGTGGAACACTGTTTATGTGGCCTATGTGTCTTGGGGGTTGTGTTTGGGTGAGATGATTGCTTGCATTTTTGCTTCGGAGGTCTTTGCTGTTTGGGCAGAATTTTATTGGGAACCTCCGCAAAAGTGTGTATGTATTTTTTGTTACTATGCGAGAGGTTTGGTGGTGTGTGAGCCAGTGAGATATGTGTTCTATGAGGTTTGGAGTGTGTGTTAACCTCCTCTTGACTGGCTAGCCCAGTCTTGATTTGAGAGAGCGTGGCTTCCAGTTTGGTTATGTACTTGCATCTCTCACAAGTGGCTGTGTTTGTGGGTAGGAGGAGAGGGTTGTCTGTGTACATGAGGCAGTTGCTACATTGTTTCAGAATGCCCAGACTCACCAGGTTAATAGGAGAAATTGTAGGAAACTGAGCTTTAGACATACCTGCATTGGTGCTTAGTATTTAAGTACTGTAGCTGTTATGCAAGTACTGTAGTGCTGTAGCTGTTATGCAAGTACTGTGGCTGCTATGCTTCTTTTCAAGTACTGAAGCTGTTTTTGTTAGTGCTATTAGCAGTTTGTATGACTACAATGATAGCTGCAAGAGATTCTGAGCAAGTGCTGGGTTTGAAGATCTGATTTGAGTGTTCAGAGATGAAAGCTAGCAAGATCTAGGGGAAAATTTGAAGAGCAGACTTTAAGGCACCGGTAATAGTTTACCCTAGCTTAGTGATGCTGCGTGAAGCACAAACCCGCACAAACACGGGTTTTTAAGTCAGAAAGTTGAGAGAGATACAAGCAGCCCAAAACTGCCAATAAAAAACAATTCCTGAGCTGGAAACCATTCCTCTAGCGATAGATAGGCTGCTCAGAACTTACCACTCCCACTGATAAGCAGAAAGACTTCCTTCTATCTCTGCAAGGTCTGGACAAATCAGAACATCAAATACAGTCCTGAAATCAGCAAATCTGAAATCTGGACTATTCTAGTTTGTGAAAAGGCGGGAAACGAGCAAGTAGATAGGAATTATTTTTTGTTTGTTTGTTTTTAGTTACAAAAACAGAAGTACATTATAAAGATTCACTTATAAGACTCTAAAAGGCTAGCACACTTGAGTGTGAAGCCTGTATCAGTAAATGCACTTGATAAAAATCAGCAGAGAACAGTTAAATTAAATAATAAAGCTTATAAAATGGCTGTAAAAAAGTGTGGCAATGCAAAATCAAGATAAGAATGCAAAAACAGTTACTTATAATCAAGCAAAGTCTCTCTCTCTTCTTTCTGCTGCTGTAGAACTCTGCAGGACACCCAAACAGGATCCGGTGAGGTAAAACAAGCCAAAATCCGCACAAACACGGGTTTTTAAGTCAGAAAGTTGAAAGGGATAGAAGCAGCCCAAAATGGCCAATAAAAAACAATTCCTGAGCTGGTAACCACTCCTCTAGCGGTAGATAGGCTGCTCAGAGCTTTCCACTCCTGCTGATATGCAGAAATACTTCCTTCTATCTCTGCAAGGTCTGGACAACTCAAAACACCAAATACAGTCCTGAAATCAACAAATCTGAGATTCGGACTATTCTAGTTTGAGAAAAGGTGGGAAACGAGCAAGTAGATAGGATTTTTTTTTTTAGTTACAAAAACAGAAATACAGTATAAAGATTCACGTATAAGCCTATAAAAGGCTAGTGCACCTGAGTGTGAAGCCTGTATCAGTAAATGAAGTTGAAAAAAAATTATTTTTAAAAGTGCAGTACACAAAATCAGCAGAGAACAGTTAAATTAAATAATAAAGTTTATAAAACAGCTGTAAAAAAGTACGGCAATGCAAAAATCAAGCTAAGAATGCAAAAACAGGTACTTATACTCATGCAAAGTATCTATTTCTTCTTTCTGCTGCTGTAGAACTCAGCAGGACGCCCAAACAGTATCTGCTGAGGTAAAACAAGCCAAAACCCGCACAAACACGGGTTTTTAAATCAGAAAGTTGAAAGGGATAGAAGCAGCCCAAAACGACCAATAAAAACCAGTTACTGAGCTGGAAACCACTCCTCTAGTGATAGATAGGCTGCTCAGGGCTTTCCACTCCTACTGATAAGCAGAAAAATCTCCTTCTATCTCTGCATGGTCTGGACAACTCAGAACACCAAATACAGTCCTGAAATCAACAAATCTAAGATCCAGACTATTGTACTTTGTGAAAAAGCAGGAAACGAGCAAGTAGATAGGATTTTTTTGGGGGGGGGGTTGTTTTTAATTACAAAAACAGAAATGCAGTATAAAGATTAACGTATAAGCCTCTAAAAGGCTAGCTCGAGTATGAAGCCTGTATCAGTAAATGCAGTTGAAAAAAAAATTTAAAAGTGCAGTACACAAAATCAGCAGAGAATAGTTAAATTAAATAATAAAGTTTGTGAAAAGGCTGTAAAAAAGTGTGGCAATGCAAAATCAAGCTAAGAATGCAAAAACAGGTACTTATAATCAAGCAAAGTCTCTCTCTCTTCTTTCTGCTGCTGTAGAACTCTGCAGGACGCCCAAACAGGATCCACACTGAGGTAAAACAAGCCAAAACCTACGCAAACACTGTTTTTTAATTCAGAAAATTGAAAGGGATAGAAGCAGAATTTAGTTGTTTTTCAGTATAAAAGGATCGAATTTGGGAGTGTTTGCTCTTTTTTATGAGGACATGCCACAGGTGTTAAAGGAGGCATCAAATCCTGCTATTAGAAAATCCTTTATTAGTAACTGGAAACTGTTTTCTACCTAGTGCCAAGAATAGAACCAGCACTCATTCAGGGTTAGTGTTTCTCTGGTTCTACATTATTTGTGTGAGTTACTCTCCTATGGCCTGTCTTACTCCTCTGTCAAGGTTCATTTCTCAGTCATTTCAGCATGTCTGCTTATGCATACTTCTCTTTCAATGTAGTCTCTTGTGAAAATGTTTTTGAAAGAGGTGTTGCATATGAAGCCACATAGAAAGTAGTTGACTCATCCTTGGTATCTTAATTTTTTGTAAGAATAACTAACTTTTGCTCGATTTGAATCAGGTCATCAGTGTGACTTGAAGTTTTTGATGTGTAATACCATCTTATTTATCGATGTGATCTCTGCAAAAAAAGAGTTGCAAGCTGTTATGGTGGGACAACCTTATCTCATTTTCCTCAGAGATAGGGTTTCGTTAAGAACTAATCATCCTTTTATGTTTATAGTGCTGTCAAGTTTACCTTAAGCTAAGCAAGACATATTCTTGTGCTTTCTAGAGCTTAAAATGAGGGAGAAAGGATAGTATCTTGAGAGAACAAAATCTTTTAGGACTTCTTATCAGTTATTCATTTCTTGTGAAGATAATAAATAAGGACAACTGTGTCAAAGCAGGCTATTTCCAAATGGTTTTGTTTTATTTGCCAGAACAAAACTATTCCAGGCAGAATCAAGGCTTGTTTTATGTAGGTCTTGGCTTCATCTGTGGCTTTTTAGAAAACAAGGGATTCTAGAAACATTTTAGAAGCAGCAATTTAGTCATCTGTGCACAATTTACAAAGCACTATAAACTAGATTCCTTCTCCAGGTCCAGGGTAGGCTTTACGATGACCATTCTCCAGTGGCTCCTGGACCCTTATCCTTCCTTCTCCCATTCATATTAAGCTGTGGTAGTCTACTGATATAGCGTAAGACACTGCATTAGTGATTCGTGTGAAAAACATAGTACAATTGTGTAAGTAAACTTATCATAACAGTTGATGTTTGAATGATCACTGCTGCAGTAACTGCTCCCTCCATCCCCCTTATGTTTGTATGCATTTGTAGCCAATGTATGGACAATTATTATTATTAGTTTCTTAGCCTGTTTCCCTCTCAGGGCTTTAGCCTCCCTCTATCTGTTGGCATGAAATCTGTGAAGGGCTTTGTGCCCAAACTTGTCTTTTGGTCAGACCTGCTCAAGCTGACTAACAGTTTGGCTGCTTGGAAGGTGTCATGAAGCTTTGAAAGGTAGCTGGCTGTTATTTCCTTGCCAGGATATAAGAAATATAAGATCTGATGTTGTTAATCTTCTTTCCATTCATCAGTGATGGGGTTCAGTTCCGAGCTTTCGGAACCGAGTCAGCCTAATACCAAGCTCGTGCCAGCCAAAAAACTTTCAAGCTAAGCTTCTACCCATAGTGCCTTTCTTCCCTGTTACCTCAGATCTCGTTTGCCACATAGCTGTAAAGCCGCGTTTCAGCCGAGCTCTCAGCTAAGTGAAAACGTTTGATATCTCTCAGGATATTTGTATTTTTTTCCTTTTTCTTGTTGTTAATATTGGTAATTCTATAATGTTACAGCTCTATTTAGACCTTTCACTCCTGTTTCTACTAGTTTGGTAACCTTTTTAAGTACCACTGGTGGTACAGCCTTTTCTCTCTACCCTTGTGGTATTCCTTGAAAACCGTTGTTGGTATTTCTTCTGTTTTCGCTTTTAGCTAACTAGTGGTGTGTTTTTGACATATATTTCTTAGCTATAGTGTGTGTTTAGACATTTTAGACTTAAATATAGTAGAGTTTCAATGTTTTCCTTTTGGTCTTCTATCTAGTTTGTTGTGTGTGATTTTCATGATGTCTGATAAAAAGGGCACATTGGGTTTTAAACATTGTACTTCATGTAAGGATAAACTACCTAATAGTGATTCCCATGATGATTGTGTTTATTGTTTGGGGGTGTCCCAGCTTTCGGTGCAACTCCCCTGTGTGATTTGTGAAAGTTTCAGACACTTTGAACAAGCGCAAAAACAAGTTGATTCTGAAGGGGCTACTTAAGTCACCCTTTTCAGAGGCCCTTTCTGCGACGTAGGTCTCATCCCCTCCAATCAAGGATAAGAAACGGTCCCACTCAGTTCCCTCCACACCATCGGGTGACCAGGGCAAGCCTGTAAAGTCTAAAATGCCTAAGCTATCAAATGCCTAAGCTATCTTTGGAGCATAAGTCTGCCTCTTCAGCACCGATCTTTTCTGCTCCAGCTATGGCTGTTCTTATGTCGGCCCCAGCTTCAGCTCTGATACTGTCTACAGCACTGTCTATCGACCTTACAATGACTACTATGACTTCGGCACCAAGTGCCGCTTCAGCACAGTGCATGCCTTCGATGCGTATCTCTGCAATTATGACTGAACCTTTGGTGTCGGTTCTGAGTGCCCCTTCGGCACCGACCCCTTTTATGGTTCCGATAACTATGATTTTGACTCCACTGCTTTCGGTCTCCAAACTTGAGACATCGGTGCCGGTAGATTCCACACCACGGACTCGATACTTTCCATCTACAGACCTATTTCTAGGACAGGTGTACAGTCCATTCCTAGAATGACCTGACTCCTCATCGGGAGCATCCACTAGATCTACCAAGAGCCTTTCCGAACTTGATGTGGTGCATCTTGTGGACCAGCTGTTGACAGCCAGGGGGATACCCACCCTTTCTAGGGCCCATCCTCCTGTAGGACTTGGGTTGACTTCTCCACGGACTCCATCCTACTCTCTTCCTTTGACCATACCGGTTCCAAAGCCATCTGCTCCGACATCCTTTTCAGAACCTTGTCTCTGCGCCTGTAGTGGACCTCACTGGGGCTTCGGGACCGTCCCTTTAGCCTTCGGTCTCCGCTGAACCGGACCTTCCTCAACCCCATGATTGGGCTGCAGGCTGTTTGGTTCATGGCACGGTTCCATGTGTTTCTACGGATCCGTCCTCTGTGCCGGGAGTCCTGTCTGCACTGATCCTGCTTGAGGCTCCATCCTCGGGAGCAAGTTTAACAGAGTGGGGTGTGATCCCGGTTCCAAGGTTGTCCTTTTCTGGTCCGGGCTCCCATCCCTCTTCGGGCGGACCTGCTTTCCGAGCTGTGGAGTGGGCACTTGCTTCTGGAAACATTTTGCTGACGTCGAAACCCCAGATCTCCTTTCCCCCTGAGCTACAGTTGTCACAAGCCACCTGACCTGGACACTGGGTAGGAAAGCTGCAGGACCAGCCATTGCAGGGTGTCCCCTCTTCCAAGTCCTCCTCAGAAGCCCCCACTGAGGAGCCCCCATGGAAGAGATAATGCAAGAGGAAGCACGTAGACTCCCCTGAAGAGTCTTTAACAGAGGACATGGATTTCGATGATGGTGAAGGGTTCCCACTGTCACCCCCTGATGATATCTCCTTTTGTGACATCCTTGAAATGTTGAAACAGAGGAGTAATTGGAAACCCACTAACCGTGCTTCTGAGGAGTCCGTGTTTCTGCTGGCTTTCCGTGACCGGCCATCTACCACTTGGGTGACCCCGCCTGCAGACGAGCTAGTACAACTCGTGGTGCAGCACGCCTGGAAGAACCCTGATTCCGTTGAGTTGATCCCTTGGAGACCTGACAAGATACTTTCTCCCCCCGAGGAAACCTCACATTGGTCCAGAGGTTTACCAGTCGATGCTATGGTGGTGGCGGTGGCCAGGAAAAAGGATCTCGCTGAAGAGTCATACTGTTCAGCCACCCAACAGAGAGTCCCGGGCTGTGGACAGATTAGAGAAGCGAGTCTTTGCTTCAGCGACCTTTGCCATACGGTCCATGAATTACTTGGCACATTTTACGAGGCTCCAAAAAGACTTGGTTTCCGAACTCTCTGTAACACTTGCAGGACAAGTGTCTGATGAGGTAAGTTATAAAGTTGCCTCACAGCTCGTACCCCTGGAATCGATCTCCAATTCGTCCATGAGGCTGCTCTTACATGCAACTGAAGGGGTGGCTAGAGCTGCGGGTTCAGGCAGGGTTATGAGACGCCATACACATGTGTTAACCAATAGTGCATATGGCAAGTATATCGAGTGGTATGTCAGGTTTGTGGATGATATTTTTTTGCTGTGGAATGGTACAGAGGTAGAGCTAAATGCATTTTTCAGTTACCTCAATAATACCACTCAATTTCTTAGATTTACCTCTCAATATTCTATGACTGAAATTGACTTTCTTGACGTCAAAGTAAGAAAAGATGAATTAAACCAGATTAGAACTGGTTTGTGTAGGAAACATGTTAGAAAAAACACGTTCCTACATAACACCAGTATGCACCCGAACCACACCAAGGTCAACATCATCAAAGGTCAAGTATACAGGATTATGAGACTGTTTAATGATGATGATGAACTACAAATAGCCCTGGACCAACTTAAATCTGAGTTTTTAAACAGGGGCTATGATGTTAGAACTATAGATAGGTGCATTCTAGATGGTTGGAGCAATAGGGCGGGTAGATGTAGACCCTATTATGATACGCACACTACAACTCGAACAAGCGGGCAAGTCAATGATCGCGATGAGGTAAGGCATATACATACTGACACAGACAACACACTTAGGATGCCACTCACATTTGCAAGCAACATAAGTGTAGTATGTGATGTAGTAACCAAAAATTGGGGTATTCTATCCACGATTGACAACCTACAGGGTATAATTGGTGCTAAGCCAAGGTTCACCTTTAGGAACAATAGAACATTGAGAAATGAACTATGTCATAGTAATGCCGCAACCCATACTGTCAGTAGATCAGATAGATTGGGCACATACATGTGTAGAAATTGTGGAGCATGAAAACACATACACAATGGCAGGACTTTTACACATCCCTATAAGAAATTCAGCCATAGCAATAATGTCTATGCTGATTGTACCACATCCAACGTGGTTTACTTTGCCTACTGTGTAGTATGCTACAGCTTTTACATAGACCAATAGACGCCTGAAGGACAGGATCCTCGAACATTATAGGGATATTAGGAACTGCAAGGAGAATAGTGTGATTGCTATGCACAACATGAATACAAGGCCTGAACATATTTTTAAATTTTTGGTTTTACAAATATTGTCTGAGAAATTAAGGTGGGGTAATTTATCTAATGACACAGAAGTTGTTGAGCAGAGATGGATTATTAGATTTAATGCAGACAAGCCCCCAGGGTTGAATCAAATTGGGTCACTTAAACCTTTTTTAAAAGCTCAACTTTTGAAACATTGATTCTCTTGAATTTTTAGATTTTTAATATGTTACAATATATTTTCTATATATGTTTTACATTGTATTTTAGATTGTCTGATTATTTATTTCCATATATATATATTAGCATTTTATATTCCATATTGTAATTTTTAATGTATGTATCTATATAAGCTGGATGCACTAGTATTGTATATATATATATGTATTTTTTATATATATGAATATATATATATATATATATATATATATATATATATATATATATATATATACATATAAAAGAAATTCCGGATGGTCACGGTTCAGTCCATTCTCCCTTTTCTATGGAAAGGCAATAGGATGTGCTTGATAAATCTCCGGGACGTTGTAGTACCACATCAAAATATACAAGTGGTCCAGGAGTCTACTTCACTTCTGGCTAGGAGCCAATCATTACCAGTTTCGTGTGCTGCCGATCAGACTCTCTACATCCCCCAGAGTGTTCACAAAGTGCATGGCAATGGTTACAACTCACTTGAGACTAGAAGGATTCCAGGTATTTCTGTACTTGGACAATTGGCTCCTTACCACCCCCACCAAGCATTTTCTGGTAACAGCCCTGCAATACACTCTTTCCCTGGTGAAACCTTTTGGGATAACTATAAACTGGGAGAAATCCAACCTTGCTCCAGTCCAGAACTTAGAATTCATTGGAGCAGTCTTCGACACCCGTTCTTGTCTGGTGTCGCTCCCAGCTCACAGACTTCAGAGATTGAGGCTCTAGCTCCGGGTGTTACTCTGTCAAGAAAAAACCACAGCGAGAGAGGTTCTTCAGGTTTTAGAATCCATGGCAGCTTCCATACCAATAATGCCTCTTGCGAAACTGCATATGCGAATAGTTCAATGGCTTCTACTTTCTCAGTGGTTTCCGAATTACCACCCTCTATGCTTTCAAATTCAGATAACCAATTCTTGTAAGCAGGACCTTCTTTGGTGGATGAGGCCAGATACAGAACTTTGGAGCTGTCCATTCCAGCCCCCCAACCCAAAGCCATTGTGACCATGGATGCTTGCCTGATAGGGTGAGGGGGCCACTTCCAGGGAAAGACAGGCAAAGGCACATGTTCCACATTCGAGGCCAACCTGCACATCAACTTTCTAGAACTGAGAGCGGTACTGTTAGCGTTGCAAGCATTCCAACCTGTTCTCCCTTCTGGAACGATTGCACTTCAGTCAGACAACATGTCAGTAATCTGGTATATCAACAAGCAAGGAGGAATCAAGTCCTATCCCCTGTGTCGAGAGGCCATGAGAATTTGGCAGTGGCCGATAGCTTCCAGCAGCTTTCTGATAGCAATGCATATCCTGGGGATCTCCAACGTGATTGCAGACAAGTTGAGCAGATGTATTTTCCTGCTTCACGAGTGGTCCCTCAATCCCAACGTAATGGCAGAGATTTTCAGTCATTGGGGTCAGCCTTGCTGCGACCTATTCACCTCCCCATCAAACAACAAATGCAGCAGCTATTTTGCCCTATTCCCCACACAGGAGTCCCCGAGGGATGCTTTGATTCACAATTGGCCCACTGGACAGCTATATGCCTGTCCCCCCATTCCTCTGATATCCCAATTCTTAAAGAAAGCCATTCGGTTGAAATGCAAAGTGACCTCATAGCCCCCTTTTGGCCTCGACAAGTTTGGTTCCCCTTCCTTCAGCCTCATCCGTTATTTCTACCGTGGATTCTAGACCCTCTTCCAGACCTGATTTCTCACCCCCAAGGGTTGAGTCACCCGAATCTATCTAGTCTCAAGCTGACAGCTTGGTTTCTCCACTTCCGTTAATCACCAGGCAGGATGACCTTACCTCACCTGTTCGTGACATTATTCTGGCCTCTCATAAACCATCCACTAGGAGACTATATTTAGACAAATGGAAAAGGTTAAATAAAACACACGTTCACCAGCACTTCACCAGGGTATCTTCTTTATTCATAAGCGATCTGGTACCTCAGCCTTTCGCCTTCACGGATTACAAAGCTTACATTTTACAATTGACTTAAATACTCATTCATTTAATTAGATAATACCAATTAACACAAGCAGCTTGCATTCAACTATTAATTCATGAGTAATATTAATGGGACAACATTTATTCCTAGATCATATTTTAACTGTTGATCAGTAGGGGTAGTGTATATTCTGGGTTGCTCTTGTGATAATGTTTGGTATATAGGACAAACGGATGGTCAAGATTCGAATATTGGAACATTTAAAAGACATAAGAAATCGGAACAAAGTTAGTCCTGTTGCCCAACACGTCCTTACTAAACATGCTGGTTCTTTTAGTAGTTTAATATTTAGTGTATTGAGTAAGCCCTACCTTAATAGAGGTGGAGATTATATTAATAAATTACTTGAATTAGAAACTAGAATGATAATAAAGTTTAAAACTCTAAAACCCTTAGGACTAAATCAGGAATTAACCATTTAAATATTAGTTGCAATATCAAGCATTCCATATGAAGAATAATAATGATAATATATTAGGAATATATAATTGTTTTTTATGTTCTATATATATTTATATTTATATATTTTTGCATTGTATTTAGTGATTAAATAATGAATTAAATGTTATTTGCACTGTGTCACTTTAAATATGTAGGATGAATTAATAGTTGAATGCAAGCTGCTTGTGTTAATTGGTATTAACTAATTAAATGAATGAGTATTTAAGTCAATTGTAAAATGTAAGCTTTGTGATCCATGAAGGCGAAAGGCCGAGGTACCAGATCGCTTACGAATAAAGAAGATACCCTGGTGAAGTGCTGGTGAATGTGTGTTTTATTTCACTATTTGCAGGCTGATGTGTTTAAATGGAAAAGGTTCTCTATTTGGTCAAAGAAAATGATGCTAGATCCGTACTCAGCTCCAGTCACAGCAGTTTTACAATACCTTTCTAAATTTCTTTTAAAGATGGAGCTGCAACTTCTGCCATACGGGTACATCTAGCAGCTATCTCCAATTATCATAATGGGTTGTAAAAGCATGGCCACACAAACTATAAAAAAGAAGGAAGCCAGGAATCCACACAGAAATTTAATTTAGCGCATTCTTCTCTTGATTAGAAACATCATCAGATTTGTTTATTCTGATGAAGTTTCTAATCAAGAGATGTAATGGATTGGATAACTCTCCCCTCTTCTCGCTTCGGTTATGCAAAACTTTTCTTAAAGGGGTCTCTCACATTAGGCCTCCAGTCAGACAACCTATAAAGCCATGGAACCTCACATTAGTTCTTTAGTGTTTAACGCAGCCCCCTTTTGAGCCTGCCTTGAAGTGTGACCTCAAATTCTTGTCATGGAAATCCCTTTTCCTGGTAGCCATCATGTCAGCCGGACGAATTTCTGAGCTTCAGGCATTATGCACCAAAAAGCCCTATCTAATCTTCCACAAGGACAGAGTAAACCCATCTTTCCTCCCCAAAGTTGTTTCGGACTTCTCCATCAATCAGACCATTGATTTGCCAGTATTTTCCCAAATGTTTCTAATAAGGGGGAATACTGTCTACATTCCTTGGATGTGCAGAGACAACTGAGATTTTATTTAGACAGGACCAAAGCAATACATAAAACTGACCAACTTTTCATTTCCATCTCTGGGCCTAGAATGGGAAATTCTGTCTCTAAGGTCACTTTATCAAAATGGTTAAGGGACTGCATATGCTACATTTGTTCACTTGCAAAAAAAGCCTATGCCGCAGAATTATAAAGCCCATTCTACTGGATCTATGGCAATGTCTGTAGCCTTCCACTGATATCTGTGCAGCAGCCACTTGGGTTAAACCCCACACTTTTATCTATCATTACAAATTGGATGTAGTCTCCACAGAGAGAGCTGCTTTCGGCTCAATGGTGCTCAGGAACGTTCTTCTATAGGACCCAAGGAACACAAGGTAGCTGGGGATTCTGTCCCATCATTGATGAATGGAAAGAAGATTAACAACATCAGATAAAGAAGTTATGTCTTACCATAATGTTCCATCTGTGTTGTTGATCTTCTTTCATTCATCACTTCCTTCCTTCCCCTGCCAAAGGCTCGTAGGGTGGGTCCAAGTGGTGAGTTAGGGCATTTGCACAGAAATGGCCTCTGCTTTATTACTTCAAGATGGGCAAACTCGATCTGAGGTAACAGGGAGAAGGGCACTATGGGTAGAAGCTTAGCTCGAGGTTTTATGGCTGGCGCAAGCTTGTTATTAGGCCTTCTCGGTTCTGAGGGCTCAGAACCGAACCCCATCAGTGACGAATGAAAGAAGATCAACAACACAGATGGAATGTTATGGTAAGACATGATTTCTTTTTTAGCTAATTTAGTAGTCTTTTAAACATCTAAGTTTACTTAAACAACTGTACTTTCCTTTGATCATCAGGTTCATTCAGCAAGCAGAGACACATCAGTCCAAAAACATTCTCATAACCTTATTATGACCTCTACAGATATAGTTTCCCCTGCTTATATCTCTTAGAAAAAATATGAAAGAATAGCCTTTTGTGCTATTCCAGCTAAGCTAAAACCCCAAGCATTAGTAGTAAGAAATATTTGTAAATTAAATGCCAAACAGTAGTAAAAAAATCTTGTTGGGATCAAAATGTCTTCACTTTTTGAAGTTCTTCGTACCAAAACAACAAATCTTCTTGTTGTGATTAAAAATACCTCCACTTCTTAGTAGCAAAACAACAAATCTTTATTGGGTGAAACTTATATAAATCAGCAGATATGTGCTGTGCTTATGTAAAGATACTAGAAATAGATCTTGTGTTTATACATATTTCCAAACAAAGAAAAAAAATCAACTTTCGGCTTTTCCTAGTTAGGGGTTGCCACAGCGGAACTCTGAGCCGCTAATGATTGGCAGTGGATTTTTACGGTGCCAAGTTGTCAGCCCGACGCCCAACCTTCAAAGAAGGCACACCCATTCATGCACTTACCTACCTGCATGTCTTTATACGTCACTTGACCATGGGGAGGACATGCAGACTCCACAGAGAAGGAGCTCATTCCGTGTAATTATGTAGAAACATAGAACATATAATTGTGATTGGCTAAAACTTTAATATCTCTTAGAATATATATTAGAACATAGGTGGTTTTAATATTCCAGTGGTTATCTTGCTTCCAGCTTCTGTGTGATTGAATGGAATGTTTGCAGCAGGGAATTCAGTAGTAAAACTTGAATGAGAGAACTTTGAAAAACTGGTGTGCTGTAAGATTTATAAATGCATCTCTGAGAATATTGTAAATGGGGTCCGTGTGTTTGGTGGTTTCTATAGATAAATAAATGTGTACCATTAGGTGTTAAAAATCTAATTAACTATATAGGCTAACTTGTCTAAAACACATACTACACTATTCATTGTTTGATTGGATAGAGAAGCTGTATGTGGGAAATCAGGAAGTAAAATCTGACTGGGTAAAAAATTGAAATGCTGGTCTGCTATGGATCTTAACAAACACCAGTGATGACTTCATCATTTGGGTTGTGTGTGATTGGTATTTTTTATAGAAACTAAATTTTGTTCTTGTTGGTGTACAGCAGATTATCAGTTAAATAACAGCAAATTTTCTTAAACTGCATGGGAGAGTTTAAATAATAAGGAAAGCAACCCAACTTAAAATGTCTCTGTATGGTAAAAATTAATAAATATAACTTGTCTGCAGTGCTTTCGCTCACACATCTTCAGATCTGCCTCTTGGGTGGAAGCTTTTAATTTGAAAGAAAACTTTTTGTGCAAAAAAGTACAATTACTATTAACTGATTAATAATTAAAAATTAATAATAAATAATTATATAAATCTCCACCAAAGTCAAATTAAAACAGGAAAGTTCAGCTGTCAGTAATAAGAGTGGTGATGGAGTCGCCTAAGTTTGAGAATTCTGGCGATGGACATCTGAGTGGTAAGTCCTGGTGGTTTACATGCTTCTAGCCTGATCTACCATTCTAATTCACATTTTTCCAGTGTGTCATTTAATGATCCTTGCAGTTCTTCTTTTAGTATGTGATCTAAAATATGAAATTGGAATGTCTTGTGTCTGGGTTGATCTCAGTTGTGTTTAGTTAGTGCATTGTTGTTGCTGCTGTAGCAGATGTCTGTAAGGTATCTAGCAATTCTGGTTTTAAGTCTGTTGATAGTTTTACCGATATAGAAAGCAGAGCAACCAGTGCATTGGACAATGTAAACTACTGATTCCGAACTGCAATTCCCAGGTTCTTGGCTGTGGTAATAACGGTCAGTTTTAGGGCAGTGGAAACTCATTTTGTTGCTCATGTGCTTATTGTAACTGTAGTTGGGGGGTCCACAAAGGAATGTACCCTTTGGGAAGTTGAGTTGATCAATGGTTTTGCTGCTGACTTTTTCAACAAAATGTCTGATATTCCTGTTTCTCAGAATGTTGAAACTAGGTTTTTCTGGTAGTATATTATTTAGTGTTAGGTTGTTTCTTCTGAGTTATTTCTTACTACTACTGCTTGGTATTTTAGCTTAGCTCAAATAGCTCAAAAGGCATATTATTTTTTTCTAGTTGTTTTGACCTGAATAGTTGGACCCTGTCCACTATCTAATGTTTAAGCTAACTAAACTTCAGGATGCTCACAGTGCTTCATTTTTAAGCCTGCTTATATCTCTTCTCTTGGAGAAATATCTACACCTTCACTCACTCAACTTCATCTCATCCCATAACCAATTCCCATCTGGCCCTTTGCTTCCTATGTCTAACTGCACAGTTTCTTCACTTCCATTGCTGGCTGTTAATCCTTCATTTCTTTCCAGGGTAGTTCAGATTATCACTTCCTTCCTGGAGTATTTGTTAATTAAAAGGGCACAATAACATCCAGGGCTGCATTGTAGAAGAAGGCCTAATGCCTGTAAGACCAAGAAAAGCAAGTGGGTCCACTGTCGGTTCACTGCTATAAGTGAACATCACCCAGAAGCCTAGGTCCACGATATTGCCATTTCCTTCTGCTTTGGAGTACCTTGTTGGCATTGTTAACTCTGGCTCAGTTATTCTCTTGTCAAAGTCCACAGCAGTTTTTTTTTCAGGGAGTAAACTCTATCTCTAGCTTTTTTTGAAATATTACAGAGCTTTTCTTCAAGATGCGTTCCTCATGAATCTGCTGTTAAAATATTCTTTTCCCAATTAAATATTTACTATGTGCTACAGAAACTACTCTGATACTCTGAGTCTGTAGTTCAGCTGAATTGAAGTTTCTGTCCTGGAAAACTATTACCGTTATGGCTGATACCTCAGCAAAACATCTCTTGAGTTGTACATAACTTTTGTATCTGACATGAGGCAGTCCATACACAGTAACAGCTGAAGAGGATCCCAAGCTCTCCCTCCTAGTCAGTCTCCCCCAACTGAAGAACATAATCCTTATTAGACTATAAAGGAAGGAGCTATAATGGAAGATCACATCTAGCTTGTAGTAGTTGGATGGATGCAGCCCATTCCTAAACTCTCATATCTTCTTGCCAGAAAGAGTAAGAACAGATCCCACTTGTTTGGTAATATGACAATGGACCCACCATATTTGATTCTCCATAAAAGCAGAATATCTTTACATACTGTACCTTCATTTAGGCTTATGTTAGCTACTGAATCCAATCCCAGTAAAAAGTCTTCATTATGTGGGTGAAAGCAGACAATTGAGATGTTGTATTGACAAAACAAAATGTATGCACAAAGATTCAGAGCTTTTTATATCATCCTCCCTAGAAAAATCTTCAGCATTAAGTATCTAAAATAAGTTTAGGTAAATGGTTTACTGACTGCATTCAGTTTTGCTGGAGTAAACATAAGAAGCCTCTTTCCTCTGGACCAAAGGCACGTTCTACTGAAACTAGTCTGGTTTGCTACCTCTTAGTCCTTTTTGAGAATGCAGTCTTGGATGTCATTTCTGCAGTAACTACAATTTTTAACACCTTTATTGAAATCATTTAAGACAGAAGCAAACATACATTTATATACTATAAAAAAAACCACATTAACATGTTCACAGTTACAAGCATTATACATTACATATATTCTTTTGTATAATTATCATCAATCAGACATTACATAAATTGCTCAATTTCTGTCTTTCCTTAAACCACACTCCTCCTCCTACAAAACATTATTCTGCAAGTATTGTTCCCACAAATTCCATTTTTTTCCGTTTAATTTGCTCCTACTCTTTTCTAAAGATCCCACTTTCAGTTCTTTTATCTTTCCCTACTTCAGATACAGTTGGTTTAGACTTTGAGTTCCATTTACCAGCAATTGCTTTTTTGGCATCCACTTGAATTAAACTTAACAAGTTTTTCTTGTGTCTAGGCAATTCAGATCTTGTGTCCCAGTTCAAAAAAATCATTTTCCATAGTTTATACCTATTTGCTCACCTAATATTTCTGATGAGTGTTCTATAGGGAATTTTTAAAGTCTGCCAAATCATTACACTCTCAAAGCATATGTTCCCAGTTATTTCTTTCTTTCCCAACACACTTCCAACATTTGGAATCTTTTGGAGGTAATTCTTTGGAGTCTGCTTGGGGCAGAAAAATGCAAACACTTCCATGCAAAAATCCTAAATCTTCTAGAATTTGTTGCATATTTGGGAGATGTACATATATCCCCCTCTCATTGTTTCTTTGTGAATTGCATATCTAATTTCTCATCCCATTCTTTACTAACTCCTCTGATTGATTCCTTCAGTTATCATGTGATATTTTATATGCCCTACTAATTATCTATTTTTAACAGCAGTTCTGCTCTAGATTCAGCTAAAAAAATTACCAGAATAGGTTTTTCACTTAGGATTCCCATATCCCTTTCTCTTTGCCTATACTCTGGTATCAATCCTCGATAGAAGGCAGTCTGTAGCCTACAGTCCAGATGTGTTCTTGGCTTCTTCCCATTCTATTACCTTTTCTTGTCTGGTTATTTGCCTCATATACCTTGATTCCTTTGCCATTTTTCCAGTAAATTCTGATCATCTCTTGCCTATTTTCTGTACCCCTAATTGCAGTCATCTCCATCAGCAGAATGTCCTTTTTTCATTACCATGTTGGCTTAGTCTCACATTTTTCAATCATTTCAGTGTTGCTGGTCATTCTCCTATTCATCTCCATCTCCTAACTCCAGATTCCAATTCAAGTCCAAGGTACTCTGAATTCTTCTGGTCAACTCTTGTGCTTTTTTTGCCTCTCAAGCATTTTCCTTTGGAGCATTGGAAAAGGTTTCATTGGCAAAATCTCTCATTATTAGCTTTATTAGAGACCCCTTCTGTTTGATGGCTCACTTTTTTGTTGGACAAACTTTTGCATTTCCTCCTTAGCCTGTTCTGTATCAAAAATTACTTTGATCCTTCAGGAAAAATATTCTGAAGACAACTGGATACAGCAGCTTGAATCTAACACCTGCCTCTTGACATTCATTGATTGCTGGATACATTTGCTTCTCTTCTGCCTGGTATACAGTGAATAATAATTTTCCACAAACACTCTGTCTCCAATTTTTAATATTTTGCTCTTATGCCACAGTTTTGTCAGGCTCAACTTTATGCTGGTATGATTGCATCTTTACTAATTCAGGTGTTGGCTGCTTTCTCATGGCCAAGTTTGGAGCATGCACACAATATGCCCTTTCAATTAACAAATACTCTTGCGGAGTCCAGTTACTTATTTGTACTGTCATAAAATTAATATAGTCTGTTCCTTCCAGTTTCTCCGGTACAGCAGAAAATCTCAGGTTTTCTCTTCTGTGTCTTCAAACTCTACCATTTTTGAAACAGCTGTTCTTGAGCAGTCTTTTACTCCGCTAGTCTTTTCTCCAATTTGAAGTCCTGTTTTTTCCAGTTTTATCAGTTCATCTGAATAGCTGTTTAAAGTTTCTTTCATTTTTAAAGCCTTTTGTTATTTGAGTTGATATACTTCTTCAGTGTTTCATTTATTTTAGTCAGCTCTAAGCACATTTGACTTTTTTTCCTCTAAATTACTGGAAGCCATCTCTTGTACCAAAGCTGGAGCTTGAATGGTTTTTACTGAGCAGTTGCAATATTTTTCCCAATCAGTGTTTACTCTTCACTTTTTCTAGTTGACTTTCTTTTCGGGCTGTTAAAGTTTCTTCTTTACTTGCATGCAGGCAGTGTACTTACTAGTGAGTAACTAAACTTTACTAAAACAGGCAAAATTCATGTCCCTTATCTATTAGTTTTGTTTTACATACTGGGAGAGCTGAAATTAAGCTGTTAATCAGTGTGTGACTGTCTTGAAAATAACTTGCAGTAGCTACTTGGTCTTTACTGAATACTTTCACCATCTACAAGCTAGATGTGATATCCAAGTCTAGATCTTGTATTGGAGCCACAGTGATAAGGATGATGTTTCTGCAATTATTGAGAAGGGACATCCACTTATCAGAAGCAAAAGCTAGATACTCACAATAATGATAAAGCTGTACGAGCAGACCCCTCCTTGATGATAAACCCACCTTACTTTCCCCACCTTTCTTATTCCTTGGTTTAGTGTCTTGTGATTAGTTTTTTTATCCACTTTACACGACATATTATGTATCTGAAGTGGAATGCAGTGCATTGTGGGATAGGGGAATAACTGAGTAGCCTGGGATAGCTGTATGATCTGAGTTGTCCTAATGCTTACAATCATTAGCCTTGAGCAGTTACTGATGATGGATCTGCTTATCCAGGTCTTTCATTATGGTAAGTGCATAAGTGTCATATTTGCATATTAACTAACTAATTGCTCAAGTATTTTGGTTGGGTTGAGTTTTGCTATTGATATGCTATTTTCAAGGAAAGTAGGATTAGGAATTTAGGTAGGTAGATAGTGGTAGAAGATTTCTGTTCTATGGAAATTATATATGAGCATAAAGATGATAAAGATGTAATAGGCTCGGCAATGAATGAGGAGGCCTTTTTAAGAAATTGTGGGTCTGAAGTATATTTAATGTGAAGAGCTTTGTCAGAAATCCTAGTGAGGAAAGAATGTTTGTCCAAAACAGAAAGTGACCAAAAATGAATTTTGAGTAAAGACAAGAACAGCTGTATTGGGTCTGGGTTGTATCGACTGTTTATTATAAGTGGATCAGGAGGAACAGTGTTGATGATTGTGAAGAGATGAATTTGTTTCAGCCAGTACTTCTTGATAACCCCCACCATAGGCTCTAACCTTTATTTGTTCTTGGATCTGGGGTGTAAGTAATGTTAATGAGCTTCATTCTGAGCTTTACCAGTGCTGTTGAGCAGCATTTTTTGTTCTTTTAAAATGTATAACATCATATCATTTTCATTGAAACCTGTTACAATATCAGCCACACATTTGTAACATTTCCAGATGTGCTGCAGGTAATGGTTTGCCTGCACATGAGAAGTGCACAGATCTGCAGTGCACAGCTCCAAGTCTGAGACTGTGGCATTCAGTCTGATGAGGATGGTACTTTTAGCAGCACAGAATTCTTTCATGCCTGAGTGACTGATCCATGTATGATTTTGTTACAGAGCCTATTATAAAAAAGCTGACCTTGTGAAGATGGAACAGTAACACCGGCTATCTTCAGTTGATGCTGTGATCAAACTTGGCGAAGCCCTGCAGGAGAGAATGAGTTGCACAATCAAGCTTCTTCTCTAGGTGGCAAGAGTTAGGATGCAGCTGTCATGGATACAAACAGATTTTTCTTAGTCAGGCTTAAGTAAAGTTTGCTGCTTAAGAGATTTGTTATTATATCTGACCTGTTGGATTTTTGTTGAGTCACTAGCATTTGTTATGTCAGATTTGACCCTTCAGACAAAATGTTTATCAGTTGTATGTCAGTTCTGGAAAGCATCAGTACTCAGCGTTTTCATACAGCTCTCCAGAATGTAAAAGAATTTAAGCAGATAAAATATACATGCAAAATTTGAGAATAAACTGCTAAATACATGCAAACTTGTTAAATATTTAATTATACAAAATAGCTAAGTTGAAGGCTTTAAGGTTGCAATCATGCAACATTTTAATAAAATTTGTAATTGCGAATGACCAGACAGATTATTTATGTCATCCTTGAAAGATGCATGATGCACTGTAAGCACGTGTAACGTATTTAAGGTTTGTTACAAAAATGTAATTCTAAGCAAAAGTTAAAAATAGTAAGTTAGAAATAGTTTACAGATGTACTTTCTAGAAAGAAAAATAATTCACAGTATCTTTGAGAAGTATCTTGTACAAAAACAATTGCTTAGTTTGAAGTGGATGAGAAAACATTTATTTGCAACAAATTTGCTAGTATGTTTATGCAGTGTTTTGCTGAATTCTTGATAGCTTTGTTTAATTAGTGCTATCATTTCTCAGCTGCAAGAAGGTCTGAGTGTATTATGATTCAGACAGCACTGTCCTTGGTTCATCAGTATGTAGATGTTGTCATTTGTTTTGTCTGCATGTGTGTGTGTGTGTGTGTGTGTGTGTGTGTGTGTGTGTGTGTGTGTGCTTAACGAAGAAGGAGCCTGAGAATGGCTTGCAGCTGATTTATTATTATTGTTTAAGAGCACTAAGTATGTCGGCGTATTAAATAGATCAGCATTTTAGACCAGGGCTCTCCAATCACTGTAGCTCAGAGAAAACAGTAGTAGTGATATGTTCCTGCTATAAGTATCATCCTGCATTTTCTTTATCCTCAATGGATTTGCAGGCTAAAAATACATCAGCAAACTCTTATTTCTCATTCTGTGGTTGGATGTATTAAAATTGTAATCATTTTTTTTGTCTGAGGAATTAAAACAGACTGACTATTCAGCTTTCAGTGAATAGTTAAAAGTATGACTCAAAACCAGTAAAACTATCAAATAAAAAATCAGAAAAGACAATAGTGCTGTTTTATTAAAGGTGATGAATATAATGGCAGATCAAAAACTTTTAATTGAAGGTCTGCTTGTCATTTCCTGTATATTCCTCCATGCTGTTTCCTAGTACTGCATTTTAGTAGTGCCACCTTGCTTTCTGATACTGAATAAGTCAGAATAAACTTATATGATAGTAATCATCTGGCAAGATGCCTTGACTCATCAGTTTGAAAACAAAAAGCAGTTGTTTTCACTTTTTCATTCACAAAAAAGACAGCCAGACTCAGTGAAATTAGGACAGACACATTTGTTTTCAGGTTCAATAATGTAGTATGATGACAGCTTGTTACCAAAATATTAAATATATCCTATGTGTGTATATGTGTTGTAAGCTGGCTGTTTCTGGACTTGTCAACAGAAAGATGAAGGATAGCTATAGCTGATGCAGTCAACATTCAATATCTCTTGATACCTTTGCTTATAAGCCTCCACACCCCCATTTATTTCTTATTCCAATACAAAGTGCAAGTGCCGTGGGGAGGGGGGGTCATTCTTTACCGTAATCTGCTTTTTGTATTTGTAAGAGTAGACGATCTGATAAATGTAATCTTTTAAATCGTTTACTCTTGTTGTGTTGTTTCTTATTTTACATAACACGTGATGTTGTCTGTAGATCTATTTACCACACATATAAACTGACTTATAGGAGATGCTTCTGATTTGACTCTACCACCTGTACAGAGTCTATGGCACTTTTATAGCTAAAAACAAAAGTTAAAATAGTACATTTTTATTTTCAGGATGTTTAGAAGTAAATAAGTTAGCAACTGTCTGAGTGTTTCAGTATTTTGCATCTCCTTTAAGCAGATTCCTCAAACAAGGTTCATAAAATAGATGGGATAGATCCTGGTCGATCAATTCCTGAAACATTTCATAGGTTTCTACTAGAAGATTAATCAGTTTAGCCTTTTGAGGCCTAGCCACTGGATTCTCACTACTGATGCACCCATTTAGTTACTTCCCCTGTCTATAATGGAAATTGTGCTTTCCCATCCATTCGTCTAAGTTACATTTGAATATATTTCGGGATGTACTTTGCTTTATAAAAAGCAAGAGCTTACTGCACAGGTGGAGAATTCTTTGGGAAGATATCTGTCACACCAACAAGTCTTGTTTGTGTATAGATGTAAGTCCTTTGATCTAATATTTGTGTTACTACTAGATGTTCTGTAGTCCTATCTCACATTCATTCTTACATATGAGATCAGAGCCGATCCTCGGCTCCGACTCGGCTTATTTACAAGCTGGAAGTCTTCTAGTTGGCTCGTGGCTAGGTAGGTATCCCATGGTGCACCAGTACAATCCCCAGATCTCATTTGCCACGTCGACAAGTTTGGTTGTGCTTCTCTTTGGCTCTGGCTAAGTTTTTTAAATTTATTCAGAATGTTTTGTATTTCTTGTCTAACCTGTTATATCATAGTCGTTTAGCATAGTTAGCATAGTTGTTTAGCATAGTTAGCGTAGTTTAGTATAGTTACCTTTACATTTGCACTTTCTGTGCACTCTTTTGCTAAATTGGCCTTTTGGCCTGATCGGTTTGGTATCCTGTGTGCTATTGTTAATGTTATTCATAGTTTGGCATTTGTAGGCACCTTTTGCGCTTAGTTTGGTGTCTGTGTTTATTAGGAATTAGTCTAAATTTTTGGCACATTCCCGCTCGAAATTTTGGCATATTTAACAGAATGAGGTTTTGTTTTGTTGCTTTAGTCATAAGCTTATTAGTGGTGTTGTCAGAACACGGTTCTGCCTTAGTTAATATATTGAAAGTTTCACTGCATTCTGGTTTGAATGTGTAACTTTCTCGCCTTTGTCTCTTAAATAGGTCTGTTTTAGTTTGAAGTCCTAATTGTTTTCCGCACCCTTCCTTGCCCGGGCCAGGCCAGTTTAAGTTAGAAGACCTAGTCCTCGTGGTGTCTTTCTCTTTCTGCAGGGCTAGGTCCATTTAAATTAGAGGACATAGTCCTCCTCCCCCCTTTTTCTTCTTTCTGTTTGTGTGCCTTTTGTGAGAATGTCCAAAGTTAATAAAGACCATAAGCCATCTGCCTTCAAGAAATGTATTAAATACTCACAGAAAATGTCCATCATGGATGGCCACAGTAACTGTGTTTACTGTCTAGGGGGGTCATACATTTACAGGAAACCTGCTTATTTTGCCACTCGTTTAGTCTGAGGGTGTTACAAGAACTTTCATCCTAAAAGTTCTTCTTAAACCTTCCTTTGAGGAAGATCTGGCTAGCTCTTCCTCTTCTTCTAGATCTCAGGGATCTAAAAAGAAAAAGTCCTCTAAGAGGCCCTCCCCGGCACCGGCTGGTGTCTCGGAGCCACCTCTTAAAATCACAAAAACGGATAAGTCTTCTGCCTCTTTGGCACCACAGATCTCGGTGCTGATTTGAGAGCACTACTGTGATTACAGGGTCGGTTCAAAGTATTTCGGAGCCGACCACTGAGACCATCTCACGGAGCCAGTCTATGGATCCTCTACCAGCCTCCACTATATTAAATTTTCCAATACCTCAGAGATCCCGCTCTCCTATTCTGTCAATCCAGGTCTTCCAGGAGTTTATTGGAAGAAGATGTGGAGAGGGTAGTGCTGAGACTGTTGAAGCATCTGCTTTGCCTAAATTGCTGTTGGCTCCGACCCAGTCGGTTCTGGAGCCACTTGGGTCCATTCAGCCCTCTGCGATCATTCCTCTGAGCCATGCTGGTCCTTTGCAGCTGGAGTGTTTGGTACCACTGGTAGAACCTTCGGTTCCTGCTCCCCCTGTGGCTGTTTCGGAGCCAAGTTCTTCTCCGACACTTTCGGCACTGTCCATAGTGTCTAGGGGCCGAAGCTTCCCATTTGGCCCCGAGAGGGATGCTTGGAACCGATCTTCTTCAGTTCTGAGTCTTCTCTCGGCATGTCGGGTAGGGCGAGTTCGGACCCTATGTCTGTCTTGGAGCCGATGGCATCCTCAGTCTCCTCAGAGCCAGGGAGGTCTTTGGAGCCAGAGAGGTCAGTATTCGAGATGATGAGGAGTGTGCTGTCCCAATCATCAGCTCCTACCAGAGGTACTGACACCCTTCCCCCTAAAGCACCTACTTCTTTCTCACCTCCTATTCTCTTCGTGGACAGCAGAGACCCTCAGCCTCAGGAACCACCGGCTGGTGGCCCCACTCTTCCGAGACCTCCCAGGAATGTCCTTCTGAGGAGCCCCCATGGAAGAGAACATGTAAGTGGAAGCATGTGGACTCCCATGATGAGTCTCGGACCTCTGACACTGACCTCGAGGAGTCAGAAGGGTCCCCCAAGTCATCTTCTGATGATGTCTCCTTCGTAAACATCCTGGAAATCCTTAAGCAGAGGTGCAGCTGGCCCACTGTCACCCCTTCTGATGAGGAGTCGGTGTACCTGAAGGCTTTCGGGTCTCAACCTTCAGCCTCTTGGGTGTCTCCACCTTTTGACGAACTGATGGAGCTAGTTAGTCGAAAAATGTGGGATACTCTTGATGCCGTGGAGCCAGTCCCCAGGAGACCGAATAAGTTTCTTTCTACCCCTCCTGAGAAAGATTTTTTTGTCTAAAGGTGTTCCCATAGATGCCATGGTGGTGGCGGCGGCCACTAAAAAGGAGCTAGCTGAGATTTTTTCTTCTGTTCATCCGCCGAATAAGGAGTCTTGAATGATGGACAGATACGGGAAGTGTATCTTTAGTTCAGCGGCATTTACCCTTAGATCGCTGAACTACCTTACTCACTTCACGAGGCTTCAGAGAGATCTCCTTAAAGACTTAGGATATTCCCTACAAGGTACATGTACTTAGGGAGTCCTTGACAAGGTTTCTGCCCAGTTGTCCACCTTGAACTCTATCGTCAACTCTTCCATGTGGCTTATTTCGTATGCAGCCGATGGAGTGAGTAGAGCAGCAGGTTCAGGAATTTCCCTAAGGCGTCATTCCTGGATGCATTTGTGTAACTTGGCGGAACTGTTCAAGTCTACCTTTACCTTCGACTGTTCGTCATTGTTTGGACCCAAGGTAAAGGACACTCTTCCCCGAGCAAGAAGGAAAAACACTCTCTGCCTTGGGAGTACGTTTTACTGTTTCATACCCTAAGGGTCAGAGGGGTGGTAAAATGTGGTTCAAGAAGTCCCAGAGGTTTTTCCAGGATGCACAGGGTGACTCCTCCTTCAGAGGCAGAGGAGGAGGAAATGGTAGATGTTGCCCTAGAGGCAGGGGTGGTCCGCATAACCAGGGATGTCGCGATTGGGCCGGCCTTACCAGCACTCCTGATGTGGGGCCTGACTGTGCTTCTCTGGGGCCGGTCGGGGGACGCATTTCTTTGTATCCAGAAGCCTGGCTGGGTATCATTCAAGACAAGTGGGTATAAAGAATTATTACCAGAGGTTATGTCATACCCTTTTCTCTTCCACCTGTTGTTCCCAAGAAGATCCCGGATGTTCCACCCAGTCACAGGGATCAGGCAACTGTGGAGGTCAACAAGTTGGTGTCAAAAAGAGTCATCCAAACCGTTCCAGCAGACCAAATAGGATCTGGAACTTAGTCCAGATTCTTTTTAGTGCCAAAATGTATGGGAGACTGGAGGCCTATTCTGGACCTCAGCAGATTGAACAAATAAGTGAAGGACAAGTTCCGGATGGTGACTCTGCAGTCTATACTCCCATTGTTAGGGAAAGACAATTGAATGTGCTCAATAGATCTCCAAGACACCTACTACCACATAAAAATGGACAGGGCATCGAGGAGTCATCTGCGCTTCCGGCTGGGAGCCAGTCACTATCAGTTTTGTGCTCTGTTTTTTGGTCTTACCACAGCCCCCAGGGTGTTCACCAAATGTATGGCAGTAGTGACAGCTCACCTGAGATGTCGAGGATTCCAGGTGTTTCCGTATCTGGACGACTGGCTCTTGACTGCCCCCACCAGGCATCTACTTCTTCAGACCAGGGATGCTACTATTCAGCTTTGTGCCCAGCTGGGAATTTCTATAAACTGGGAAAACTTTGCCTTATTGCCCTCTCAATCTGTGATTTTTATAGGTGCAGAGATAGATACAGTAGACATGCTGGCTCATCTTCCTGCAAAAAGGGCACAGAATCTGGTTATTCAAATTTGGCATCTTCTCCCCTTACGAAACATCAAAGCCAAGATTATTCTGCAGCTTCTAGGGACCATGCCTTCCACCATATTACTAGTGCCACTAGCCAGGCTACACATGAGAATTCTTCAGTGGCTCCTGTTGTCCCAATGGTCTTTTCAGCACCTACCATTGTCTCATCACATTCTGATGACAGAATCTTCAAGAAGGGCCTCCTTTGGTGGACACTACCCAATCAGCTAACCACAGGCACTTCATTTGTTCCTCACCAACCCATTGCCACTGTGACCACGGATTCCTCACAGATAGGGTGGGGGACATTATCTCGGCAGGACTGTCCAAGGCACATGGCAAGATCACGAGGCTCACCTGCATATCAGCATTCTAGAGATGAGGGTGGTGCTCCTGGCATTCCACGACCTTCTGCCTCTGGGGACTATTACAATACAATCAGACAACATCAGTAGTATGGTATATCAACAAACAGGGTGGAACCAAATCTTACACACTTTGTCGAGAGGTCATGCGAGTTTGGAAATGGGCGATATCTTCCCAGCAATTTCTGGTGGCAACGCACATTCCAGGGACAACCAACGTGATAGCCGACAAGCTCAGCAGGGCAATCCTGATGCCTCACGAGTGGTCTCTGAAACAGGAAACAGCGGAACAGATTTTCCTCAGATGGGGATAGCCTTGCTGCGACCTCTTTGCCAGTCCAATCAGTGCCAAATGCAGCAGCTACTTCTCCCTCATCCCCCCTCCGGGGGAGTCACCGAGAGATGCACTTGTTCATGATTGGCCCATGGGTCTCCTGTATGCTTTTCCTCCCTTTCCTCTCATTCCTAAGGTTATTCAAAAGTGAAACGGCTGGGAATTAAACTTATCCTCATTGCTCCTTACTGGCCTCGTCAGGCTTGGTTCCCCTTCCTCGGGCCTCTTCTCCTGGATGATCCTTGGATCCTGGACCCAGCTCCAGACCTGTTGACTCACATGTCAGGTTCGCTTCATCTCTCCCTACACACCCTCAATTTGATAGCATGGCTACTCCAGTTCCATCCCTAGTCAGGCTTCACTACTTTTCACCCTCTGTGACTCATATCCTTACGTCTTCTCACAAACCTTCCACTAGGAGACTATATTCCAGTAAATGGAGAAGATTCTCTATCTGGGCAGAGAAAATGAATGTTGACCCTTACACTGCCTACATTCCAGTGGTTTTGGAATTCCTGTCTGAGCTTTTTCACCAGGGATCTGCGGCTGCCACTATCAGAGTTCAATTGGCAGCGATTTCAAACATAAGCTGTGCCAAACCTTCCTTAAAGGTGCCACTTTGTTAAGACCCCCTTTTCAAGAACCTGTTGCCTCATGGAATTTCAATTTTGTGTTATCCAAACTGACTTCTTTGCCCTTTGAGCCTTCTCATTCATCTTCTTTGAAATTCCTGTCTTGGAAGACTTTGTTTCTGGTAGCTATCACGTCGGCCAGACGCGTGTCAGAGTTGCAAGCATTGTCTGTTAAACCCTCTTATCTGATTTTTCACAAGGAGAGGGTGTCCCTTCATACTAATCCCTCCTTTGTCCCCAAGGTCTGTTCCCATGCCACTTGGAATCAATCCATAGAGCTTCTGGTATTCTTGTCAAATCATTACAACGCAGCTGAATACAGGTTTCACCAGCTGGATGCCCATAGACAATTACGTTTTTTATAAGGAAATCAGGAAATCAGATCAATTATTCATTCCCTTCTCTGAATCCAGGTCAGGCATACCAGTTTCCAAAGTGACACTCTGTAATTGGATTTCTAGCTTTATAGCTTATGTTTACAATTCTGAGGGTAGACCTGTACTCTTTAAAATCAAGACTCATTCTACCAGATCTCAGTCTACCTCTGCAGCCTTTCAAGCCAGGGTCCCACTTGATAATATTTGTGCAGCAGCTACATGGGCTACCCCTCACACTTTTATTACTCATTACAAATTGGATTTAACCTCCAGGGGTAGAGCTTCATTTGGTTCCATGGTACTCAGGAGTATTTATCCTTGAGCCACCCAAGAATAAGGCGCTAGGGATGCTGTCCCATATGTAAGAATGAAGGTGAGATAGTACTACAGAACATAAAGAAGTTATGTACTCACCATAACGTTCCATGTTTGTAGTCCATCTCACCCTTCATTCTTACGAATCCACTCCCCTACCCCCAGCCTGGAAGTACCTGGAGACAGAAAAACATTATTATCCTTTTTTTTATGGAGACCTTTTAGTACTGGCTTCTTTGGTATATTTGTTATTATTTCTCCTAGTTAGCAGCAAACAAAATTTGGGGATTGTACTGGTGCACCATGGGATACCTACCTAGCCACGAGCCAACTAGAAGACTTCCAGCTTGTAAATAGGCCGAGTCTGAGCCGAGGATCGGCTCCGATCCCATATGTAAGAATGAAGGGTGAGATGGACTACAAACATGGAACGTTATGGTGAGTACATAACTTATTTTTTATGGATATGTAATTGATCAGGCAGGACTGATTCATCTACAGCTTTGTAGGCCAAGCATACATGACTGTAACAGAGTCTTTAAGAGACAGAGAAAAGAAACAGGGTTTTTAGTCACTCTGGATAACTTGCAGAATTTGTAACTGAGATCTCTTAGTGTGTTACCATTGGGGTTTTTCAAGTTGTATTAGGTGTTTGAACAGATTCATTCCGAAGGGCACATCACATTCTAGTGTGGGCTTAATGAGAGACAAGTAGAAGCAATAATGGCTGCTTTGACTGAGAGGAGATACTCATAGTAGTCAGCTAAGAGAAGTAAAAGACTTTTGTAATGACACAGGGTACGAGATAGGGGAGAGTTCATTCTCCAGTAAGGTGACTAGATCTTTTATGACAGTGTCTATTTTAAGGTGGTGCCATTTATAAGGTAGATGGGTGAGAATTTCTGTTTCCTGAATTGTACTGTGCTTCATTGTTTGACATTTAGTTTTAGACTGTGATCCTGGCACCACGAGTTTGTCCCAATTAGACCCTGATGGAGGCACTGA
The DNA here is from genome assembly GCF_019279795.1 of Protopterus annectens. NCBI lineage: Eukaryota > Metazoa > Chordata > Ceratodontiformes > Protopteridae > Protopterus > Protopterus annectens. The sequence goes on along the minus strand of NC_056731.1, from coordinate 862,849,384 downwards.
GTGTACTCAGGGAAGTTGACAATGGCTCCAAGCTTGCTGTCATCCATGTCAGATTTGATATTAGAGAAGAAAACGGCAAATAAACTTGCTCCTAAAACAGAGCCCAGTATTTTGTATGTTAGTGAGCCATTAATGTTAATAGATTAGTGCCTGCCTTTGAGTCGTTTGGTAACCCAGTGGGTTAACTGAGTGTGACAAGTTTGTAGATAATGCAGGAGTGAAGGATAGTGTTAAAAGCCATAGATAAATCAAGGTAAGTTGTTTTCATAGAGTTACCATCATCATCAGCAACTCTTTCAAACGAAGTATCTAAGTTTAAAAAGGCATGATCTACCTTTTTTAAACCCAAACTGATTTGGGTCTAAGGTGTTAGGTTTCCTATGTCTCTGTGTATGACATCCATGATGATGCATTCCACCACCCTGCAATAATACTGATATGGCTGATACATATGTAGTCGCCAGTGTCTATGTTTCAGCCTTCCTTGTATAGAGGGACTGTTACACCTGTTGTCCAGGCTACTGCTATCTATTCTCTGTTAACAGTTTAAGGAGGAAGTCTGATGGGTATTTCATACTGACTAGAAGCAGCCCTGTATGTTATCTGGATGAGTAAAGCTGGAATTTTTCATCTTGAAGAGTGCTTTTAGTATTTGATCAGAGGTATTAAATGGGGTATGGAGTGGTTACTTTGCATTGGGAAGTTTAGAAGTGACAGAGGGGAGACACTGGAGTTGAATTTGTTTGCAAGGATATTGGTGATATTCTCAGGGTTTGAGTAGATGATACCACTAAAGGAAAGTTCAGTATACTGCTGGGTATTATTTCTGAGGTTCATTTCATAATTAATGTCTTTTGGTTGTTCTTTGCTGATATAACAATTTTAACTCATAAGTAACAGGATTTGGTATTGCTCCTGAGTTCTTTGTTAACCCTATTAAAGCTGAAATTAATATCCTGAACTTCTGTTCTTTAAGGCTATGGGCATTTTTCTTTTTAGAGGTCTGCCAGAGGGACTTCTTTCTAGAGTTGAAGTTGCATTTTTAGCAGATAAGAACATGAGCTTTTATGTAAGCGGTGAGTAAGGAGTTTAGACTTTGACTATATGTGGTGGTATTTGCTATAGGGTTATCAAATGGTAGCAGAATGTTGAACTAATTGAACGCAAGATAATTAGCCATGGAAAAGTCTCTAAAGATGGTTGGACTGGCTATTGATCTGTACTGGCATCATGTGGCACATAAAACTACTGTGATCAGATCTGGTAAGTCAAGCTATGTTAATGGGTGAGTTGCAGACAGTGGCTGCACTTATGAGGCAAGATCGAGTATGTTGGTGCCTGTAGTGAGGGGAGGATGTTAGTTGCTCAAAGGAGTTTGCAATGTTAAAGTGAAATTAGCATTATGCATATGTATTTATAGAGGTGTACAAGGGCGTATTTATGGAGGAGGTGTTAAAGACCTCGTGGTGTCCTGCACAGTTTTACAAGCAGCAGAGAGTGAAAGAGTGACTTTCCTTTGATTTATAAGTATTTTTCTGGCTTTCTTTTTTTGACTGCTGTATTTCGATTGTATTTCGCCTAAAAGCATTTTTATATTACTAAACTAGCTCTGCAAGTTGATCTACTGTATTTGTGTTTGCTTCTGAACTGTTTACACTTTAAAAAGTTTGTTTTCTGCTTAATTTAACTGTTAGGCTAACACACTCAAGTGCGCCAGCGGATTTAAAGCATTTACTGTTTGTTACTGTATCTTTTTGCCTGTTTGAAACAAAAAAAAACAAAAAAATATCCTTGATGTTATGTGATCCTATCTCGCCTACATTCTGACTGATGGGTTCGGAGCCGATCCCTCGGCTCGACTTGCTGCTTATGCCAAAGAGCGAAGTCTCTTATTGGCTGAGCTTACTATATCCCAGGATGCACCACTACCAGTCCCCCAGATCTTGTTTGCCGCTTCCCTGCGAAGACGTGGTCTCGAGCTGGCTGGGCTGAGTAGTTTTTATTAACTAACTTTTCTGTCAGTTTTTTTTGCTGTTTTTGGTCACAAAAGCTGTTTTAACGGCTATCGCTCTTTTGTGTTTGGATTGTGAAAACTGTTGTGTGTGATTGGGTTGAGTTTGTTTTCGGCCCCCCTCCATCCAGGGCCTTCCCGGACTGTCAACCTTTTAAAACTTACAGGGTCTCAAGTAAATCTCTAGTTGTTTAGAGTTCCCTGTCATTTACAGGAAGTGTTTGCGTTAAGCTATATCTGTAGGCTTAGGTTTATCATCAGTAAAGCTATAATTGTTTACTTTCCTGTCAAAGTTACTAGAATTGTTTAACATCATGTCTCAAACCCCTAGGCCTTCGGGTTTTAAAAATGTTGAAATGTGGCTTCAAATGTCTATCACAGACGATCATTCGCTCTGTGTATATTGTCTAGGGGCAAAGCACTTGCAGGAGTCATGCAGCGTATGTCACGCTTTTTCCTCAAGGGTCCTCCAGGAGAGGAAAAATAAATTGATTCTTAAGGGTTAATTAAACCTTCCTTTGAAGAAGCCTTGGCATCCTCTCCTCGGCCAAAGAAAAGGGCTTCGGTTCCGACCAGTCCGTCGGATCCGACTGCCAAGACTTAGGCAGGCCTCCTTCGCTCCAAAGACTTGGAGCCGAGGTCGACGGCCTGCCTCGATGCCACCAGTATCGACTCCTCTGGCGGAGCCGATGGCTGGGGCATCGAGGCGGGTCACCCGGCTCCGCTGCTCGGAGCCAGACACTTCCTCCTCGGCCAAGTCTACCGCACCGATGGAATCTGGTGTGAGTATTCCCTCGGCGCCGATACTCATCGAGTCGCCGAGCCGGTCCCCTAGCCCTTTGGGGCCGATGGAGAGGCCTTCAACCCGTTCTGTTTCCTCTCGGTCTTGAGAATGTCAGATTCTGATATAGACAGGGTGCTCCAAAGACTGTTCCAGTCCCCAGTCTTCCAAAATTTGTTTCGGTTCCGACCCAGTTGGCTTCGAGCCGATGACCTGGCCCACCCATTGCCATTCCTCCTCCGACTGCTTCGCTCCGCCGGAGCAGGTGCTGTTGGAGCCGGTGGAGATCTCAGGGTCGGCTCCGACCCTTACTCCAACCCGGGCCTCGGGTCCGAGTTTGCACGGGACTTCTTCGGCTGGACCCGGGGTGATGTTTGGGACCTATGCTGCGGGACTTCATCACGGCTCCAGAGACGGACACTCCCAGGATTCTGGGGTCCGGCTTTCAGGGCCATGAGGAGTGCCTTGGCCAAGTCCTCTTCGCCATCTCTCCGGCTTTACCGCACCTTCCCTGGGCGTGGAGACTGGGTCTTTGGCAGTTCCCCTGTCCGTAGCCAGCGGAGCCCGAGGCCTGAGGTTACCCCCAGTGGGGTTCTCCTCCTGAGGGTTCTTCGGAGTTGTCTTCAGAGGAACCCCAAGGAAGAGATCGCAAGAGGAAGCACGTGGACTCCCGAGTCTATTACATCGGACACTGATATGGATGATGCAGAGGGGTCCCAGTCGTCCTCGGATGATGTCTCATTTGCAGACATCTTAGAGATCCTCAAACAACGAGGCGGCTGGATATCCAAACCCCCTCTGCGGACGAGTCAGTGCTCCTCAAGGCCTTTGGAGCTCAGCCCTCCGCCTCCTGGGTGTCTCGACGAGCTTCTGGATTTAGTTTGTCGGGGTGGGAACATCCAGATACCGTGGAACCAGTCCTTCGTCCAAATAAATTTTTGTCTGCTCCCCGAGAAGGAGTTCCTTACTAAAGGCGTGGCTGTAGATGCCATGGTGGTGGCATCTGCTACACAACAGGACGTGGCAGAGGCTTCAACGTCAGTCCATCCTCCTAATAAGGAGTCTAGGAGTATGGACAGGCGGAAGACCCTGACTTCACCTTTACCTTAAGGTCTCTGAATTATTTGGCACATTTACCAGGCTTCAGAGGGATCTGGTCAAGGAGTTGTCAGATTCCTCTCGGTAACCTACCTGAGCAGCTAGCCCAGTCGGTTAGCTCTCAGTTGGCTATCCTTACGCCAATTTCTAACTCGTCCATGAGGCTCATTTCCTATGCGGCCGAAGGGCGGAGAGCGCAGGCACAGGCGTGGCTCACGAGACAAGCCTGGCTCCGCTTGTGTCAGTTCGGAGGCCTTCAAGTCTTCCTTCACGATGGGTCCTCATTGTTTGGACCCAAGGTGAAAGACACCCTTACCGCTGTGAGCAAGAGGGAAAAACTTTATCTGCCGTAGGTGCCGTTATTCCACTCCCTTTCGGCCTTACCCAAGGCTAAAGGAGGGAAAATGGTTCCAAATCTAAGTTTTTCTCCCAACAGCAGGAAGATTCCCGTCCAGAGGCAGAGGACGGGAAATTTTTCAGGGAGGCCGTCCCAGAGGCGGCAGAGGGCCGAGTCCGGCTCTTCAGCCTCCCACACGTCATGAGGGATTGCCCGCCAGTCGGGTGTCGTTGCCAAGCACCTAAAAGCCTGGGAGTCAATCACTCAGGACAGATGGGTGCCGGATCATTGCCGGAGGTTACACCATCCCATTCACATACTCACCCCCACCGTCCAAGAGAATCCCGGACCCACCACCCAGTCAAAGGGAAATAGCAGCCGGAAGCCGCAAAGCTGCTAGAAAAGGAGTCATCCAACCGTCCCCACAGACCAGATCGGATCAGGAAATTACTCCAGGTTCTTTTAGTGCCAAAAGACAGGGGACCTGAGGCCAATATTGGATCTCAGCAGACTGAACCAATCAAATCCAAATTCCGAATGGTCACGTTACAATCCATTCTCCCATTATTGGAGAAGGATGTTTGGATGTGCTCCATAGACCTCAAGGACGCCTATTATCACATACCGATACATCAGGCGTCCAGAAGGTATCGCTTCAGCCTGGGAGTCAGTCATTACCAATTTTGCTCTGCCCTTTGGTCTCACCACAGCCCCCAGGGTGTTTACCAAGTGTTTGGCAGTAGTGACGGCTCACCTGAGAAGTCTTGGATTCCAAGTGTTTTCCTATCTCGACGACTGGCTCCTGACTGCCACCACCAGGCATCTACTAATGGACAACCTCAAAGCCACCATCTCCCTGGGTGTTTCCCTGGGATTACATTCAATTGGTCAAAGTCTGTCTTGCTGCCCTCTCAACGCATAAAGTTTATAGGAGCAGAGATAGACTCAAGATTGATGCGTGTCTTTCTTCCTGCCGAAAGGATCCAAACTTTACAGGGCCAAGTTCAAGCTCTGATCTCGAGATCCAAAGCCCCAGCCAGGATGGTTCTACAGGTTTTAGGCTCAATGTCTGCCACGGTTCTTTTAGTTCCTCTAGCAAGATTACACATGAGGATTCTTCAGAGGCTCTTGTCAACTCAATGGTCCTTTCAGGATCTTCCCCTCAATCATCACATCATGATTACGGAAATATGCAAAAGGGACCTTCGCTGGTGGCTTCAGACATCCAACTTGGATCAAGGAAAACCCTTTGTTCTCCCCCCCTCCAGTGGTTACCCTGACAACAGATGCCTCCCAGATAGGGTGGGGGGGGCATTGTCTGGGCAGGCTAGTTCAGGGCTCCTGGCTTCCAGACGAAGCTCTTCTCCACATCAACGTGTTGGAGATGAGGGCTGTACTTCTATCCCTACAGGCCTTACACAAGTTTCTTCCTCAGGGCATCATCGCCATCCACACAGACAACATGTCGGTGGTCTGGTATCTGAACAAACAAGGAGGGACCAGATCTTACGCCCTTTGCAGAGAGGCCATGAGAGTGTGGGAATGGGCTGTAGCTACCAAGCGCTTCTTGGTAGCGACCCACATCGCGGGAAAGTCAAATGTATTGGCGGACAAATTAAGCAGGACAATTCTCTCTCCTCACAGTGGTCTCTAAACCACAGTAGCAGCCCAGGTTTTCAAGAGATGGGGACGTGCTGCACCTATTTGCAACTCCACAAAACACCAAGTGCCAAAGGTTCTTCTCCTTGATCCCACATCAGGAAGTACCAGCCATGGATGCTCTAGCACAACCTTGGCCAACAGGGCTACTTTATGCCTTTCCTCCAATTCCACTTCTTCCCAAGGTTATCCAAAAGCTTCTCAATTGGGGTCTTCAATGATTCTGATTGCCCCATACTGGCCTCGTCAGATATGGTTTCCTTACCTGAAGAAGCATGCAGTGGGCGATCCGTGGACCTTAGACCTGATTCGGACTTGCTAATCCATCAGTCGGGACATTGGCATCAGTCCCTTCAATCTTTGAAATTGACAGCTTGGCTCCTCCACTTCCGACCTTAGTTAGAAGACACACTAGACCCGGAAGTTGTTCACATTTTATCTTCGCCCACAAACCCACCACTAACAAATTGTACCTCAGTAAGTGGAAGAGGTTTGCTATCTGCTCAACTCAAGGGCTTAGACCCTATCACTGCTCCTGTCCCAGAGGTTTTGAAATTCTTAACATCCCTGTTTAATCAGGGATCTTCTGTCTCAACTATTAAAGTCCAACTAGCGGCTATCTCTAAATTTCACGAATCCACGGATCCTCCTTTGATGAGCAGCAGACTATGCAAAACGTTCATTAAAGGTGCGAGTCTATTAAGACCACCAGTTTTTCATCCTGCACCTCCGTGGGATCTTGATTTGGTGCTTCGCATTAACATCTCCCCTTTGAACCGGCTGCTACATGCGAGTTAAAATATCTGTCTTGGAAAACAGCATTCTTAGTGGCTATTACTTCTGCAAGAAGAGTTTCAGAGCTTCAAGCCCTGTCTATTAAGCCACCGTACTTGATTTTCCACAAGGATAGAGTATCACTTAGGCCTAATCCATCCTTTTGTCCCAAAGGTCTGTTCTAGTTTCTGTCTTCAACAATCTCTAGGGCTACCAGTTTTCTTTCCAAAATTCTCCAATGAAGCAGAATACACTCTCCATAAATTGGATGTTCACAGGCAATTACGCTTCTATTTAGACAGGACTCAGCAACCGTAAGTCAGACCAGTTGTTTGTGTCCTTCTCAGATAATAAATTGGGCCAAACCATCACAAAAGCTACTATCTCAAAATGGATCAGAGATTGCATAACTCAGGCCTATTCTTCTTCAAATAAGCAACTTACAACATCTATCAAAGCTCATTCTACCAGAGCTATGGCTACTTCTATAGCCTTTCATTCCAAGCGCTATATCGGAAATTTGTGCTGCGGCTACTTGGTCCAACCACTTTCATTTCCCACTACAAATTGGATGTGGCATCTAAAGGGCGAGCATCATTTGGTTCCACGGTACTCAGCCGTGTTTTCCAGTGAGCCACCCAGGATTCAGGTGCTAGGGGCGCTGGCCCATCAGTCAGACTGTAGGCGGGCTAGGATCACATAACATCTTTTAGTTATGTACTCACCATAACTTCAGATGTTTGGGATCCATCTCTACATTCCTAATACCCACCCTCCTTCCCCTGCCTTGGAGATCAGAAGAGATTGAACGGTTTTGAGTTCTACTGTTTTATCTTGTTTCATCTGGCGATCTATATTATATAAGCAGGGCATGTGTGTGCAATGTATGGGACAAACTAGATCTGGGGGACTGGTAGTGGTGCATCCTGGGATATAGTAAGCTCAGCCAATAAGAGACTTCGCTCTTTGGCATAATGTGAGCCGAGGGATCGGCTCCGAACCCATCAGTCAGAATGTAGGCGAGATGGATCCCAAACATCTGAAGTTATGGTGAGTACATAACTAAAAGTTTTCCCGCCTTTACTGAACTAGAATAGTCCAGTCTTCAGATTTTGCTGATCTCTGGGCTGTGTCATAGTTCCTGTGTTGTCCATATCCTTATTTGGATAGGAGGAAGCTTCTTTGTTCACCAGTGGGAGTGGGGAGCACTGAGCAGCCTATTTGTCTCTAAAGGAGTGGTTTCAGCCCAGCAACTTGTAGTTTATTGCCCGTTTTGGGCCATTTCCTAGCTCTTTTCAACCCCCTGCTATAAAGCCCGCTTTAGCATGCTTGTGGCTTGTATCACTCAGCACAGCTCCTCGTGGTGTCCTGCAGAGTTCTAAAGCAGCAGAGTGAAAGAGTGACTTTCCTTTGATTTATAAGTATTTTCTGGCTTTTTTTTGACTGCTGTATTTGACTGTATTTGCCTAAAAGCATTTTTATATTACTAAACTAGCTCTGCAAGTTGATCTACTGTATTTGTGTTTGCTTCTGAACTGTTTGCACTTTAAAAGTTTGTTTTCTGCTTAATTTAACTGTTAGGCTAACACACTCAGTGCTAGCCGATTTAAAGCATTTACTGTTTGTTACTGTATCTTTTTGTCTGTTTGAAACAAAAAAAACAAAAAAAAATCCTTGTTTTCCCGCCTTTACTGAACTAGAATAGTCCAGTCTTCAGATTTTGCTGATCTCTGGGCTGTGTTATAGTTCCTGTGTTGTCCATATCCTTATTTGGATAGGAGGAAGCTTCTTTGTTCACCAGTGGGAGTGGGGAGCACTGAGCAGCCTATTTGTCCCTAAAGGAGTGGTTCCAACCCAGCAACTTGTAGTTTATTGGCCGTTTTGGGCCATTTCCTAGCTCTTTTCAACCCTCTGCTATAAAGCCCGCTTTATATGACTCAGCACAGCTCGGTGTCCTGCAGAGTTCTACAAGCAGCAGAGAAAGAGTGACTTTCCTTTGATTTATAAGTATTTTTCTGGCTTTCTTTTTGCTGTATTTACTGTATTTCACCTAAAAGCATTTTTATCTTACTAAACTAGCTCTGCAAGTTGATCTACTGTATTTGTGTTTGCTTCTGAACTGTTTGCACTTTAAAGTTTGTTTTGCTTAATTTAACTGTTAGGCTAACACACTCAAGATTTAAAGCATTTACTGTTTGTTACTGTATCTTTTGCCTGTTTGAAACAAAACCAAAAAAAAAAATATCCTTGTTTTCCTTTTACTGAACTAGAATAGTCAGTCTTCAGAGTTTGCTGATCTCTGGGCTGTGTCATAGTTCCTGTGTTGTCCATATCCTTATTTGGATTGGAGGAAGCTTCTTTGTTCACCAGTGGGAGTGGGGATCACTGAGCAGCCTATATGTCCCTAAAGGACTGGTTCCAGCCAAGCAACTTGTAGTTTATTGGCCGTTTTGGGCCATTTCCTAGCTCTTTTCAACCCCTGCTATAAAGCCGCTTTAGCACTTTAGACTTGTATGCGACTCAGCACAGCTCCTCGTGATGTCCTGCAGAGTTCTACAAGCAGCAGAGAGTGAAAGAGTGATTTCCTTTGATTTATAAGTATTTTTCTGGCTTTCTTTTTTTGACTGCTGTATTTACTGTATTTCGCCTAAAAGCATTTTTATATTACTAAACTAGCTCTGCAAGTTGATCTACTGTATTTGTGTTTGCTTCTGAACTGTTTGCACTTTAAAAAGTTTGTTTTCTGCTTAATTTAACTGTTAGCCTAACACACTCAAGTCGATTTAAAGCATTTACTGTTTGTTACTTTATCTTTTTGTCTGTTTGAAATAAAAAACAAAAAATCCTTGTTTTCCTGCCTTTACTGAACTAGAATAGTCCAGTCTTTAGATTTTGCTGATCTCTGGGTTGTGTCATAGTTCCTGTGTTGTCCATATCCTTATTTGTATAAGAGGAAGCTTCTTTGTTCACCAGTGGGAGTGGGGAGCACTGAGCAGCCTATTTGTCCCTAAAGGAGTGGTTCCAGCCCAGCAACTTGTAGTTTATTGGCTGTTTTGGGCCATTTCCTAGCTCTTTTCAACCCCCTGCTATAAAGCCCGCTTTTCTTGCTTACAAGTTGCTCATAGAGCAATATCGGGCAGTGCCGGTTAATCAAGTTTAAACTATTTCTGGCTCCGCAAAGTCTGCTTTTCAGTTTTTCCCTTAGAACTGCTCTACTTGCAATCTAAACAGTCTATTCCCTATCTGAAAAGCCCAGCACTTGCTCCTAAAGCATTTTTATACAGATAAAGCACTCTTAAACAAAAAAGAAGTACTGCATTCACCTAAATCCCCTTGAGTACTCATTTCCCTATAGGTCCGTTCTGACTCTGTTACACAGCAATCCTATACACTATTCTAGCATGTCGAAGGGTCAGTTGCTGGCGTCCTCTCCTGTTCAGCTGGTGAATCTGGGAATCTTGAGGCAATGTTACAACTGCGTCATGTACACAGACAACCCTCTCCTCCTCCCAACAAATACAAATATATGTGAGAAATGCAACTATATAGCCAAACTGGAGGCTGAGCTCTCTCAACTCAGTACTGGCAAAACCAGTCAGGAGGAGAAGGTAACCACGAACACCACAATCCCAGTCTCACATAGACCTATCACAACTGCAAACCAAACACATAAACACACAAAAACATACTCTGAGGCTCTAATTAAAAATATACCAAAACAACAGAGGCCTCCAAAGTAGACACCCAAGCGACCACTACCTCAAGACATAGCACATGGAACACATAGTTCACAAATTCAGTGTGCTAAACAGTCACAGCCCTTAAGGCTAAACAACATGCCAGATACACTTGTAATAGGTGACTCCATAGTCAGACACACTGACGTCCCGCTCACCAGACTGAACAAGGAAAAGGTTACAGTAAGCTGCCTGTCGGGCACTAGAATCCGCCACATAACACAAGCACTCAGGTCACTCCAGAGCAAGTACAAATATGACTCAGCCATTGTCCATGCTGGTGTGAATGACCTGAGACGTACCTCCCTGGACTACATGAAAAGAGACATAGAGGAGCTCTCTGATTATGTAGCCCAGGCCGGTATGACCCTGACCCTGAGCAGCATCTTACCCTCACCAAGAATGATGTCACAGTACAGAGACAAAATGATCAGCTTTAACAATTGGCTTAATTACTGGTGTCATTCTAAGGGAATCCAATATCTGTCCACTTGGGATGACATGCTTGACAAGCCACGCTTGGACGGCTTGCACCTGCCACCCTGGGCTTCCAGATATTGGCCAAGGCTCTGCCACCCCATAGTGCCTTTTTAGGCAAGGCTCAAAGACAAACCCACCTCCCTAGAAAACAAAAGTGAAAAAAAACTAAGGGTAATGCTGCTCAATGCCAGAAGTCTAAACCTCAAGATGCACGCTGTTGAAGCCCTCCTCAGTATGGAGAACATCGGTGTCTGTGCAGTGACTGAAACCTGGTTCAAGGCTCCTGAGAGCACCCCAGCACTACCAGGGTATACCTCATATCATGCTTTCCGGCCCCAAAACTTGGACCAAACCACAAATGGAGGGGGTGTATCCATATTTATCAAAGATACCCACACCTCCAGGTTAGTGGCAACGCACGAAGCATCAGAGACCATCCAGGTGCAACTAACCATAGGCAAAACTGCCCTACAGTTTGTAGCATGCTACAGACCACCCTCTCAAATTCAGGAACCCCACTCAGCCTTCCTGGAGACACTGGAGAGTTTGAATGTCTCTCCAAATACCATCATATTGGGAGACTTCAACTACCCAAACATAGACTGGGAACATTACTCAAGCCCCAACACCCTAGCCCAAAGGTTCCTAGAATTCATAAACTCAAATGCGATGGAACAACTAGTCACCACTCCCACAAGAGGAGATAATATACTAGACCTGATCATCACAAACATGGGGACAAAATGCTCCACACCAGAAGTATACCCCTCATTGGTGAGATCAGACCATAAATTAATCTGACTGGAAATCTACATCCCACCCCTGCATAGAAGACCACAGTGAAGAATTTCTCAAAAGCCGACTTCACACTTCTTAAGACTGAAGTGGTATCTTTCAAGACCCCTGGGCCAGTGGAAACCACAACCCACACCGCTGAATCCTTTATAAATGCCTTCTATGGACACCTTCAAGAATGCATGGATCATGCAATCCCTAATAAAACCAAGACCCATTCCCACAAAGGCAGGTGTCCTGTCTGGTGGACCCCAGCCATTAACAAACTTTACAACAGGAGGAGGAAGCTACTACATGACAGAGCAAAATCCCCAAAAGGAAGGCATCTCTGATCAGTAGTAGCAAAAAACTTCGATCACTCATAAAATCATCCAAGGCCAACTTTGAGAAAAAAATCGCAAAAGACAATCACAAGGCCTTTTTTTAGCTATGTTAGAAACCTGGGTGGAAACTCCCAGATATGCTCAGAGTTAGTCCAAAATGACACAAATTACACTGAACCCACAGATATTGCCAACATTCTGGCAGACAGGTTCAGTGCAAATTTCTCCACCCCCCCCCCAAAGGAGAAATATCTATCCCAGCAGAGTGTAGCCTCCCTAACATCTCAGATGCCCAGGTGAGAGCCGCCCTCTCCAAAGCTAAAAACACAGCATCAATGGGACCGGACAGTGTCCCGGGTTGTGTGCTACATGAACTCCAAGAGGAACTAAACCCGCACATAAGGCTGCTGTTTAATCTTAGCCTTACTACAGGATATGTACCCAAAGAGTGGAGTACAGCAGCAGTGGTCCACTCCACAAAGGAGGTGCTTCTATGGACCCGGGAAATTACCGCCCCATAAGCTTGACGAGCCTGGTCTGCAAAGCTATGGAAAGGATCATTATGGAACTCATAAACAAAGACATTGGGGACCTACAGACATTGGATCCTACCCAATTCGGCTTTGTCAAAGGCAGATCCTGCCTTTTGAACCTAGTCGACTTTTTTGAAACAGTCACTAAGGCCATTGATGAGGGTAAGGCAGTTCACACAGCCTACCTTGACCTTGCAAAGACACAATACCCCACTCGGGCATCATTGACAAACTCACCAGCTTAAATGTAAACCCATATGTCACAAGATGGGTTGCAAACTGGCTCAAGGACAGAACCCACAAGGTCAGAATTGTAGGAGCCATGTCAGACTCTAAGCCAGTCACAAGCAGTTTCCCACAGGGCTCAGTCCTGGGACCCCTCTTGTTCGGCATTTATTTTTCCGAGGTGCAAGCCAACATAGGAGGATTTTGGCTGACAAAGTTCGCAGATGACTGCAAACTGGGCGCCATAATTGATACTCCAGTGGACACAAGCATCTTTCAGAAAGGCCTCATTCAAATGGATAATTGGTGCCAGAGCCATGGCCTCAACTGAACGCCAAAAAATGTATAGTTATACCCTTTGGGAAAAACAAGGTACCCACAAATTACCACATTGGTGGTAATCCATTAAGTACGGAAGAGGTAATCAGGGACCTAGGGACCTAAGTCGACAGTAACCTCTCATTTGACACTCACATTGCCAAGATGGTTAGGAAGACCTTCTATATTGCCCACCTTATCATGAAGGGATTCACATCTAGGTCAAGAGAGGTCATTGTGCCCCTGTACTCTTCTCTTATCAGGCCCATGATTGAGTACAATGCCCCATTCGGGATGTATCTTACCCAACACCTGCAGCAGTTAGAAAGACCCCAAAAGTTCCCCACCAAGAGGATAAAGGGTCTCAAACATATGTCATATGCTGCCCGGCTGAAGAAACTCCAGCTCTATTCAGTCGCATACCGCCTACTCAGAGGTGATCTATGCCTGACGTACAAGGCCATGTCCAATCCGGAATTAATGGACATGCTCCACCTCAGAAAATCCAAATCCATCAGAGCCACGAGAGCAAGAGGTTTGAACCTCAACACAGAAATAAATAGGACATGCTGGAGGGACAGATTCATAACCCAGAGGCTCCCTACACTCTGGAACAGAATCCCAGTCCATGTTAGGCAGAACCCCTCACTCACTCTCTTCAAGAGAAATCTTGACGAGTGGATGCGAGATCGTAGGTTTACCCCGGGGGTCATCTCTGTGTCACTACTAGACAGAGGCACAGTAAACTAAATCCTAAATGGGCATAGTATTCTCATCCCAAGGGAAAGCCACACACACTCTGGCTAGGCTTATAAATGCCCTAGGGCAGATAGCCTAGTATGAACCTATGAACCTATAACCTATGAACCTATAGGTTCTTGGGTTGGTACTAGGCTATCGGCCCTAGGGCCTATACAAGCCTAGCCATAACAATTCCCTGGCTATTTCTTCCCACAGTATTTACTTCCCTGGACCCCTGTCTAGCAGGGTGACTGACATGATCCTCGGGGTGAATTTCCTATCTCCCGTCCAATCACCAAGATTCCTTTTGAAGAGGGCCAAAGAGGCTCTCTGCTTGACATGTATGGGCAGTCTGTTCCAGAGTCTGGGGAGTCTCTGGGTCAGGAACCTATCCCTCCAGCATGTTTTGTTCATTGTGATGACAAGGTTTAGATCCCTGGAGTGTGTGTCTCTGAGGGATTGGGATTTCTTTAAGTGTAGCTTGTCCAACAGCTCTGGGTTTGACATGGCCTTGTATGTTAAGTAGAGATCGCCTCTGAGTAGATGATATGCGACAGAGTATAGGGGAAATTTTTTAGACGGTCAGCATAGGGCATCTGCTTTAGGCCTGTTATTCTTTTAGTGAGGTATTTCTGCGGCCTTTCCAGTTGTTGCAGATGTCTTGAGAGGTACATACCAAATGGGGTGTTGTATTCTATAATGGGTCTAATGAGGGATGAGTACAGTGGGACAATGATCTCCTTTTTTCTGGATGAAAAGCCCTTAGTGTGATGAGGTCCACATAGAAGGATTTCCTGACTGTTGTGGTGATGTGGTTATCGAAGGTGAGACCACTGTCCACCTGTGTCCCTAAGTCTCATCACACTTTCGGTGTTTAGTGTACTGTCACCTATGTGGTAATTCATGGGTACATGTTTTTTCCCAGTGGGGATAGCTATACATTCCTTGGCATTGAGCTTCAGCCCATGGCTCTGGCACCAAGCATCTGTTTCTGTAAAGCCCTTTTGTAGAATATCCACATCATTTGGGGATTCAGTAATGGCTCCCAGTTTGCAGTCATCTACGAACTTTGTTAGCCAGAGTCCCTTAGTGTTGGCCTGTACTTCAGAGAAGTAGATGCCAAACAAGAGTGGCCCCAGGACTGAACCCTAAGGTACTCCACTTGTCACTTGTTTGGAGCTGGATTTGGAGTCAGCTACTTTTACAGTCTGGGTTCTGTCAGTAAGCCAGTTGGTGACCCATCGAGTGACGTAGGGATTAATAGCCAGCTTAGTACATTTATCTATGATTCCAGAGTAGGGGATGGTGTTGAAGGTCTTGGTGAGGTCCAGATAGGCTGTGCGGACCACCTTACCCTTGTCCACGCCTCTGGAGACTGATTCAAAGAAGTCAGTCAGGTTCAGGAGACACAATCGGCACTTCACAAACCCAAACTGCATGGGGTCCAGTGTTTGAAGGTTGCTGATGTCTTTGTTTATAAGTTCCATGATAATACTTTCCATGGCCTTGCTGATCAGGCTCTTCAGACTGATGGGGCAGTAGTTCCCGGTGGATCCTCCCTTGTGGAATGGGATAACTGTAGCTCTGCACCACTCAGTGGGCACAAAGCCTGAGGTGAGGCTATGATTAAACATGACACTTAGGTGAGGTGCCAGTTCATTTTGTAGTTCATGTAGTACACAGCCTGGGATGTCATCTGGTCCCATGAATGCTGTATTCTTAGCTTTGGAGAGTGCGTTGTTTACCTGTGTGGCTGTTATTACTGGAATATGGCAATCTTTCGGTATTGAGATGGGCCCTTTAGGGAGTGAGAGGGGTGAAGTTTGCACTGAATCGATCGGCCAGGATATTGGCAGTATCCTTGGGATCAGTATATTTAATGCCATTCTGTTGTAACTCAGAGCAGATCTGAGCATTGCCATTTAGATTCTTGACATAGCTATAGAATGCCTTGTGGTTGTCTTTGGAATCTTTGGCAAATTTATTTTCGTAACTAGCTTTGGAGGATTTTATGAGGGATCTCAGCTTCTTACTGAGGCTGGTAAGGGAGTTTTTTGCATCCTGGGATTTTCATCTTTTCTGCAACAGCTTCTTCCTTTTGTTGTAAAGTTTGTTTATGGCAAGGGACCACCAGATTGGCTTCCCTTTTTTAAAAGAGAGTGTCTTGGTTCTATTGGGGATGGCACGATTCATGCACGAGTGGATGTGCTCGTACAGTGCCTTAGTGTAGGATTCAGCAGTCGAACTTTCAGTTCCCATCTGCATGGGTGTCACGAAGTTTGTCACTTCTGACTTGAGTAGCATGAAGTTTGCTTTGGAGAAGTTTTTTACAGAGGTTTCCTTTCTGGGGGGGGGGTTGGATGTGGATACAACTGTAGTGTTGCTCAGTGCTAGGTTTATGGAGAGGAACTCTAGTTTATTAAGATATACTTCTTGATCTGTGGGTGTCATGGCTTGGGGTTCTGTAGTTGACCAGGTTGTGGTACAAGGTCTTGTTTTCTGATATAAGGATAGGAAGGAGTTCAAGGTTATCGTCCTGGTTGTTAAGTCTAGACATTGTTTTTTTTTTCTGATAAAGACAGATAGACTGCCACCAACATTACTGCTCTCTATACTTGTGGGCCTAATAAATGACAGGAATAGAAGCCAGATAATAAGGAGGGAGTGTTCTTACTGTTCTGGGACCGTATTACATTGACAACTCAAATATCTCCATTTTCCAGATTTAGAACATCCTCAAGTGAGGACATTTTCTTATTTAGTCTACTAGCACTGAGCAACACTACAGTTGTATTTGCCAAATTAGAATTTGTATTTGCTTGCTTAGTAGCTTGAGTAGACTGACATTGCCTAAAAAAGGCACTATTGGGGTAGAGGAAGTCTTAGCCAGTAAACAAAAGACCTGATGAAATAAGTGCAGGGCATCACTGGTGAAGCAGGTAGGACTATCTTCCATTTCCTTCCAGCCTGACACACCCATTGGACCTCCTTGAAATGACACCAATAACTTAGCCGATTTTTAAAGTCAGTAATATTTACTTATGCTGTAACACTGATCTTGATGGCATTAAGCTACAGCTCTAGGCTGTTTCTTTCCACCTGTATAGAGAGAGCTGTATGATGTCTTTCTTCATATAAACCAAGGGTTTGTATCTTAAGTCATTTACACCAAACATGGACAATGACCATGTCACTACAGCCCACAAATTAATCTTTAAACCTACTGCATGCCCAGCTCTAGCAAATATCTTACCATCTTACACACCTCACAGACCCCTGAGATCTGCCCAGCAAAATCTACTTTCTGTATACAAACCAAAACGTCCCGCTGGCCAGTTTCTCCTATCCTTTTCCTTAGCCAAAAAATGGAACTCTCTCCCACCCTCATTACGAATCTCTAAAAACTTTGAACACTTCAAATCCCAGCTCCATTCCTACCTCTCCCATAATTGGAAATGTAATTGCACCCTACCTACTTAATCCTGCTAATGCCCCTGTTCTGCTAATTGCCTCCTATACATGTACTTCCACATGTACCTCTACACCTTGCTGTTTTTCCTCTACAGCTTCCCCTCTCTGAATCTAATGTAATATAACATCAAAACCTTGAATGTATATAATGTAAATGCTGTACGTAGCTTTGTAACTCTACTCTCTCTCCCTATCTGGGAATTTTCTCTTTCCTTTCTACCTACATATAAGGTTCATGCTAAGGGATACTGCTAACTAGCTACTATAATCATCCCTGACATGTGTGTACGCCACTTTTGCTACTAAACAACTGCCTCTCTCTACTTACACCAGATCTCTTTCTTCTAAACAACCACCTCCCTCTCTACTATTCAGCGTCCCCCCTTTTCTCTCACCAGAACCTTGAATGTATACTTAGTACACATCGCACTTTCCTCCTTTATTTCTTCCACACACTACTAAACCTAGACTTCTATCTTTCAAATATTCTGTCTTTGCAACTAACAGAAGACTTACAATGTCATAGTTTTTAAATATTTGTCAGCGTATTCCACTGCCTCAGTTCAACTTTATGCTGTGCAAATGGCTCTCTAAGCAACTACATATATGTCATAAAGAGTATTCATTTTTTTTTTCAATTGTATTTTGCTATATCTCAGTATATAATTCTACATTTGTTTTAAATAATCATAAGTTTGATTTTCTTGTATATAATATGGAGCTTTTCTCTCCGGGCCTCCACTGAAAACGGGCTCCTTGAGCCCAGTGGACTTCCCCGGTTATTAAACTGGAAATAAATAAATAAATATTCATACTTGAGATTAAGAAAATTCAGTTCCCTAGTGGTATGATGGATTCTAGCAGCTGAGTGTTACTCTGCCTTTGCTCAGTCTTGTGAGCGATGAATCAATGTGTCAAATAGTGGAATCACATATAACAAGTATGGTACCATGGCCAGTGGACTGTACTTGTAGTCTTAAAGGCCTGGCAAGATCATTCTGGTGACTCTTGTATGTCATGGGTATAGAAAAAGCTGTATGTGGTATATACTGAGTGTCATGGTTTTGCTGAATGCATTTACAGTACTTCACCTATTTGGTTTTAGAGGTAGGTTTTAGATTGCCTTTTTATGTTTGGCTTGCAGATGTGGTGCTATTATGGTACTGATACTCGGTTTGTCTGAGAAGTTTTCTTCCAGTTGTAATAAGTATTTGCACATGTCATGTGGACTTATTGTGTGGTAATAGCAAACAGAAGACTGGCAGCAAATAGTGCACAGGCAGACTGAGAAGCCATGGCTGATCTAGAGTCATCAGGTTGTATATGTTATGTGTAAGTGTTGTTCTGGAATTTAATGATCCTTGGTCTGTCATGTAGGAGGGAGGCAAGAGCTATATGATATAGAATTGCAGAAACAGCAAAGAATGATATAATAAGGCACAATACAGCAGCTGCATTATATATAAAGGGACAGTGAAAAGAGATACAGGACAGTGCAGAATGTTGCAGTACAGTGCTATATTGTATAATGCAGTACTACTCAATATAACTCAATCCAGTCCAGACCAGTACAGTAGTACTAGTAGTGCAGCACAGTGCAGTGCATTATTTTGAGGACCAACTGACCAGTCTGGGTGCCACTGCAGCACAATATTCAAGAATTGTACAGCATGAAACTTATCAAGCCATTTAAGTTTGAGCTCTCCTCTGGGACATCTAGCCCATGTGATACAGCACAGACAGCTCATATAGAGCAGATACAACTGGAGCACTTTTCATTGTCTGGCTGGATCTCCTGGGTTCACCCAGTGTCGCCTGTCTTTTTTGCAGTGGGAGGAGATATTTCTGTTTTGCCACATAATGTCTGTGTCCCTTCTGTTTGGTAAGGACAGACTGTATGGTGGGGTGACAGTACAGTTCCCTGAGTCTTCACATTAGTGATCCACACATTCTGTCCTGAAGGAAGTGAACTTGGGCCGCTCATATAATGCCTGTTGTTGAAGCAGCTATGAACACTAGGCCACAGAATTTCTAGCAGCTTCAGTAAAAGAAACTAAGGTGCTGTGGTAGAAACTCTTCACTCCAACGGAATCTGGGCCAGGCTGCATCCATTTGGCAAAAGTGTTTATAAAAGAGAAGTGTTAGGTGTGGATCTTGTGGGGTTTTTTTTAAGAATAATTTCACCATTGTGACATGGCACTCAGACTCATGTTGCTCTGGGTGAATTTTTTGCAATTAGTAATGAGTCTGACACCATAAGTCTCCATAGACTGAGCAAACTGTGCCACAAAACTGTTTTTCTGTCAGAGAATAGGATCTCTAGCATGCAGTGCCTAAAAAAACATCATCTTTAGATGCATCAGCACAGATCATATGAGTGTCAGTTTTGCAATTTCCACAAATCGGAAAAAAAAGGAGAGTAGTACTATCAGACAATTATCATCATGTAGAGTGAATACGTCTACACCTAAATTATATTAAGAGCTTTTTTACAATCAAAATATGATTTATTGGTCCTGAGGCAGTGACAATACAAACAATTGATGAGACATAGGAGGGTATTCAGAAAGATTTGTAATGCCTCTACGCTATGCTAAGCAGCGTAGGAATTAATCCAAAAAGACCCAATTCTTATTCTGTATGCATGAGACCTGGCACAGCATCACTATGCCAGGGAAAGGGATGCATAGTAAAACAAGACTGATATCAAACAGCAGTAAACCTGCTGCCAGGGCCCCCAGTATCAGTGGTCACATGACCAAAGTGAAAGTCTTGGTGACATGCATATTCACACATGCAAAAAAGCAGCCAATAGATGCAACACAACTGAACACAGAGCCCATACAAGGCCACTAAAACAAAGTACCAATCACATCATCTTAAAAATGGGGAGGAAAGGGGGAGATAGTAGAGTCAGAAATGGGGAAGACCAAGAAAGAAGGCCAACAAGAGTGGCAAAATATGTGGAGCTAAGGGAAGAAAGGCATTTTTTTATGTGGGACAGGTGCCCATTTCCATTTTTAAGAAGGGTAAAGGGAATGGTAGCAAGTAGCAAGGAGCTAGTGCCAAGAAGAAAAACAAATGTAAATACAGACAGAGATTGACAGGACAGGTATTGACACAATAGGGTGGGTGACAGTGAAGAGACATGGACTGACAAGAGGTTGATTACTGGTGATGGGGAAGAGCTGACTTCAAATAGGGTATGGAGAATGATGCATAAGAAAGGGAACAACAGTAAAGAGGATAGGAAGGGATGAAGAGAGCCTGCTTGACTGGCTGGAGGGGGACCACCCTCCCAGATGTCAGTCACTTTCATGGCTGATATCATGGGAAGATGTTGCATTTGGTGGCCTGAGGGATGGGACTGGCCATCCATGCAACTCTGGTAACCACATGAGGAGACACTCCAGGTTGCTAGTGCAGGTGTCCAGTACAACCCCCATCTTGATTGTAACTAGCTCTCACACTTGCTGATGGATGAGCCCTTTGGAGCACACCCAGAGGAGCAGCCTACACACATACACACACACACACACACACACACACACACACACACACACACACACACACACACACACACACACACACACACACACTCTGAGAGGTAACCACAGAGACCACCCCCAGGTTACTTTTTACAGGATGACCTTTGTAATCATGCAGAGAGTAGGCCTGGTGACTACTAGTGAGCCAGCAGGAACTATGGTGGCAAATGCAGACTCACCTAAGCATGCACCATAGCTGACCCTGTAGAAATAGAAAAAACTAAGGAAAAAAGGCAAAACAAATGCAGCACATTAGTACATATGTATGACAGTGTATTACAATATTACAGTACAAACAGTTATAAAATGCACTTATTTCATGACCTGGAGAGCCTCTCACATCTCCTTATACAAGCCACTGTGTTGATTTCTATCTCTTTGGCTGCTGTGAAACATAAAATTTACAATAATCAGTACTACCTATCCTTGACAAGCGAAAGCAGTTACAGCAATAGGCAAACAGAATGTACAGTGCCTAACCAAGTACAGAATGCTTGCGAAAGAAAGTTAGCTCCCTTTATTTGACCTCTACCTCCCACTGGTGGAACAGGTCTGAGTGGTAACTCTGCAGGATACTTTACCTGTGTCTGCACGGCCTGTCTGAGTGGTTGATTCCAGCTGCCCGGACAAGCTAGTAACTGTGCATCAGGTTTTATAGTATAGGACCATGATATCACGAAACCTAGTGTTTTTTCTCTATATTCTCTGTGCAGTAGGTGGAGTAAGATTTTAGGTTCCTGACTTTACCAGATTGGAGCTCTACTGAAAAGCAGGTCAAAATGAGGAGGACATGTCTGCATATACTGGACACCATGTGCCTTGCATCTTTGGGCAACAAAGCATCACCAGCTTGGACAGACAGCAGTACAAGCTTTGGGGTGTTCATGCATATGCACACTGTGTTTATGACCTCTGCATAGCTGGGAACATGCAGAGACAAACATTGTTGTGATGATAACTTAGTGCAGTATAGCAGCAATTCAGAGACCTTGTGTACTGTACATACCAACTGGCAGTTGATGGAGCATAATTACTGTGCTCCAAAGACCATTTTAGCATGATAAAAAGAGCCATCACCATATTTCTGAATACTGCATTTATAATGAGCAATTGAGGAACTAAATGTGATAGATAACGGAGTATACTGCCATATAGATATACTAACAGCAGACATGATAACTACTAATGGACTTCAGGATTACATGGTGCACATAAGGGTACAGCAAAGCAACAGAAACAGATACTGAGCAGAGGAGTGTGTAGGGTAACATGCCACAAGGCATAAAAGTTGACTGCCATGCTGTTTGCGGAAGTTCACGCTGCCAGGGAACAAAGAGCGAGAGCAGGAGAGGTTATATTCCTGCTGTGGGGGAGGGCTAACCCTGACAGAGAATGGTGAACAAGGTCAGCATAGATTGCTGTTCTGCTGTGAAGGTAGAGCAGCAGTGTCTATGTGCTCACAAACTGCCAGACATTCATAGGTTCATAGGCTAATAGGTGTGTTCTAGGCTAATGGACATGGAGCCTTTACAAGCCTAGCCCATAGGATTACCCTGATATCGTGCCACCCGACCTTAGTTCCCAGTGTCTCTGTCAAGTAGAGCCACTGGAGTGATCCCCGGGGTGAATTTTCTATTTCACATTCTCTCATCAAGATTTATCTTGAAGAGGGCCAGTGAGGTGCTCTGTTTGACATGTATGGGAAGTCTATTCCATAGCAAGGGCAGTCTCTGTGTTATGAACCTGTCCCTCCACCACGTTCTGTCGATTGTGGTAATGAGGTTGAGGTCTCTGGAGCGTGTAGTGCGGATTCTGATTTTTTTAGATGTAGCATTTCTAACAGAGCTGGGTCAGACGTGGCTTTGTAAGTCAAGCATAGATCGCCTCTAAGTAGGCGATATGAGACAGAGAATAGTTGGAGTTTTTTGAGTCTGTCCATATAGGACAAGTGTTTAAGGCCTAGGATCCTCTTTATGAGATACTTTTGCAGCCTCTCCAGTTGTTGCAGGTGTCTAGTGAGGTACATGCCAAATGGGGCATTGTACACAATGATTGGTCTAATTTGGTCTAATGAGGGAAGAGTAGAGGGAGACAATGACCTCTTTCTTCCTGGATGCAAAACCCTTAGTAATGAGATGTGCCACATAGAAGGACTTTCTGACCACAGTGGCAATGTGATGGTCAAAAGAAAGGTTGCTGTCAACCTGTGTTCCCAGATCTCTCATAATGCCTTCTGTGTTCAGTGGACTACCATCGATGTGGTAATTCATGGGAACTGGGTTTTTCCCAAAGGGGATGACAACACATTTTTTGGCATTGAGCTTAAGGCCATGGTTTTGACACCAGTCGTTGGTCTCAGTGAGACCTTTCTGTAGGATGTCAACATCACTTGGGGAGTTAATAATAGCTCCCAACTTGCAATCGTCTGTGAATTTTGTCAACCAGAGTCCCTTCGTGTTGGCCTAGATGTCAGAGAAGTAGATACCAAACAGGAGAGGACCCAGGACTGAACCCTGTGTGACTCCACTCATTACTTGACGGCAGTCTGATTTGGGAGTCAGCTACTTTCACACTGTGGGTTCTATCTTTGCAACCCACCTGGTGATATAGGGGTTGATTCCCAGTTTAGTGAGTTTTTCAATAATTCCTGAGTTGGGGACGGTATCAAAGGCCTTGGCCTGATCAGGGTAGACTGTATGAACCACCTTGCCTTCATTCACAGCTCTGGTGACTGACGAACAAGTTGAGCAGGCGTGATCTACTCTTCACAAAACCAAACTGTGTGGGTTCCAGCATTTGGGGATTCCATATATCCTTATTTATTAGGTCCATGATGATGGGTTCCATAGCTTTTCATATCAGACTTGTCAGGCTAATGGAGAGATAGTTCCCATGGTCTGTAGTCACTCCTCCTTTGTGGAGAGGGATGACTGTAGCAGTGTGCCATTCAGTAGGGACAAAGCCTGAGGTGAGGCTGTGATTGAACAGGGCACACAGGTGAGGTGCCAGTTCACTCTGTAATTCATGTAGAGCACTGCCAGGGATATTGTCAGGTCCCATAGAAGCTACATTTTTGGCCTTGGACAGTGCTGTTTTAACCTCTGCAGCAGTAATAATGGGTGCCTGGCAATCTATTGGCATTGTGATTGGTCCTTTGGGGGTAAAGTTGGCACTGAATCTGTCGGCCAGTATATTGGCAATATCTTTGGCTCGGTATAGGAGGTACCATTGTGCAGTAGCTCAGAGCAAATCTGGGTATTGCTGTTGAGATTCTTTACATAACTATAGAAGGCCTTGTGGTTGTCTTTACTATCTGCTGCAATTCTGTTTTCATAGCTAGCTTTAGAGGATTTGATGAGGGATCTCAACTTTTTGTTATGGCTGATAAGGGAGTTTTTCCAGTCTTGGAACTTCACCTTATTCCACATCAATTTCCTCCTTCTATTGTAGAGTTTGTTTATTGCAGTGGACAACCAGATTGGCTTCCTTTTTTGGAGGAGAGCGTCTTGGTTCTATTGGGTATATGAGATCCATGCATTTGTATACGTGT
This sequence comes from Protopterus annectens, assembly GCF_019279795.1. NCBI lineage: Eukaryota > Metazoa > Chordata > Ceratodontiformes > Protopteridae > Protopterus > Protopterus annectens. The sequence continues at coordinate 862,825,003 of NC_056731.1, read as the reverse complement.
TTGTGCAGTGCATTGGTGTATGATTTGGCGGTCATGCAACTATTCTCCATTTGCATGGGTGCCGTAAAGTTAGCCACCTCTGTTTTTAGTAGCCAAATTAATGGAGGGATAGTTGAAGTCACCCCAGTATGAGAGTGTTAAGTTGGACCCTAATATTCTCCAGGGTGCTTACGAATGTGGAGTGTGAGGCTTGGGACATGGTTGGGGACCTATAGCAGGCTACGACCTAGTTCGCTGTCTTACCCAGTGTTAGCTGCACCTGAAGTATCTCTGATGCGTTATGTTGGGCCACCAGTCTGGAGGTGTGCTCATCCTTTATTAATATGGAAACACCACCACCTTTGGAGGTTCGGTCCAAGTTCTAGGGCCGAAAGGTGTGGAATGAGTTATAGCCTGGTAGTGCAGGGGTGCTTTCTGCTGCCTTGAACTAGGTCTCTGTTACAGCACAAATGTCGATGTTCCCATTTTAAGGAGTGCTTTGAGCGAGTGCATTTTGAGATTTAGACTTATAGCGTTGAGAAGCATGACCCTCAGATTGCATTTTTTGTAGCTGTTATGGTGGCAATTTGGTCTTTGGAACACCGCCTAAACAAGGCATGATAGGGGAGGCAAGAGCCTTGGCCAGTATCCGGAAGCCCAGGGGTGACAGATGCAGGCCATCTCTGGCAAAGCATCGAGGTCTGTCAGTTATGTCATCCCAGGCAGACAGATACTGGATACCCTTAGAATGACACCAGGAACTTAGCCAATTTTTGAAATCAATTATTTTCTGCTTGTACTTTGGTATCATTCTGGGTGATGGTAGGATGCTGCTCAGGGCTAGTGTCATACCCGTCTGGGCTACATAATCCGAGAGCTCCTCCATGTCTCTTTTCCTGTAGTCCAGGGAGGTATGTCTCAGGTCATTCATACCCACATGTACAATGACAGAGTCATATTTGTATCTGTTGTTGAGGGACCTAAGTACGTGCATTATGTGGCGGATCCTGGCAGCTGACAGGCAGCTGACTGTTACTTTCTTCGTATTCAACCTAGTGAGTGGGACATCAGTGTGCCTCACTATCTAGTCACCTATGACTAGTGTGTTGGGCATGCTGTTTTGCCTTAGGGGCTTTGGTTGAGTGGCACACTGTTTAGGAGAGTTATGTGTCTTGTGATTAGTGTTGTGTTGTGGTGGTTGAGAGGATTTCTGCCTTGGAGGCCTCTGCTGTTTGGGTAGATTTTTATTGAGAGCCTCCATGAAGGTAAGTGTGTGGTTTGTGTTTTTATGTGAAGGCAGTGCTGGTGTGTGTTCTGGAGGTCTATGTGTTCCATGTAGTGTGGTGCAAGTGTTGACTTTCTCCTCATGACCAGCTATTCCAGTCTTGGCTGGAGAGTGCGTGGCTTCCAGTCGGCGTATATAAGTGCATCTTTCACAAGTCTGAGTGTTGGGAGGTAAGAGGAGAGGGTTGTTGGTGTACATAAGGCAGTTGCTACATTGCCTCAGAGTGCCCAAATTCACCAGGTTAATATGAGAAAGCACAGGGAACTGACCTTTAGACATGTCTGGAGGGGTGGGCATTAATAATAAGTATTGGAGCTGTTTCCTTGTAGAACGTTTAATGCTGGTATCACTTTTGACTGCTACAATAATTGCTGCAAGATGTCTGGTAAAGTGTTAGACTAATATGCTAGTAAAAGTGCAGGAGAGGGGAGAACTAGCAGATCTAAGGGAAAAATTGAAGAGCAGACTTTGGCACCACTCAGAAGCTTACAAACTGTCCTGGATACAGTAAATCTGTAGCTGGACTAGACTAGTTACAGGAAAGGCAGGAAACAAGTGCAAAAGCAGGCTTTTAAATCAGAAAGTTGAAGAAGATGGAAAAACTGTCTGAATGGCCAATAAACTAGAATTTCTGGGCCGGAAACCACTCCTCTTGTGGTAGATAGGCTGCCTAGCGCTTACCACTCCCACCGATAAGCAAGAAGGCTTCCCTCCAACACAGAAAGGCTTGGGGGGCTCAGAAACTTACATACAGTTCTGGATACAGCAAGTCTGTATCTGGACTAGAATAGTTAGAGGAAAGGCAGGAAAAGCACAAACATGGGCTTTTAGACCAGAAAGTTGAAAGAGATGGAAAAACTGCCCAAACAGCCAATAAACTACAATTTCTGGGCCAGAAACCACTCCTCTTGTGGTAGATAGTCTACCTAGTGCTTACCACTTCCACTGACAAGTTAGAAGGCTTCCCTTCGACACAGAAAGGCTTGGGGGGCTCAAAAACTTACAAACAGTCCTAGATACAGTAAATCTGTATCTGGATTAGACTAGTTACATGAAAAGTGTGAAACAAACACAAATGCAGGCTTTTAAACCAGAAAGTTGAAAGATATGGAAAAAACTGCCCAAACAGCCAATAAACTACAATTTCTGGGCCAGAAACCACTCCTCTTGTGGTAGATAGGCTATCTGGGGCTTACCACTCCTACTAATAAGCTAGAAGGCTTCCCTTCAACACAGAAGGGCTTGGGGGGCTCAGAAGCTTACAAACAGTCCTGGATACAGCAAGTCTGTATCCAGACTCGACTAGTTACAGGAAAGGTGAGAAACAAGCGCAAACGCGGGCTTTGAAATCAGAAAGTTGAAAGAGATGAGAAAAACTTCCCAAACGGCCAATAAACTTCAATTTATGGGGCAGAAATCACTGTTGTGGTAGATAGGGTACCTAGTGCTTACCACTCTCACTGATAAGCTAGAAGGCTTCCCTCCAACACAGAAAGGCTATGAGGATTATGAGGTCTTTTGTACGCAAGTCACATCATGAGCTATCAGGACAGTGCAGACAGAATGCAATAAGTCTGAAAACACAGTTGAAGATATTCTAACTGTGTGACAGTGCAGTATTATATGCCATCTCTGCCATGGTCTGCAGGCTACTGATGTAAATCATCAGCCATTGTTCTAAGACATATCCTGCATGTTATACAACACACAATTCTTGACTCAGTTATGAGTGGTCTGCTGCCAGTATCCATGGGAACAGCATATCAAGAACTCTGTGGTTGGCATTATGTGGTCCTACCGACTAGATGACCCTGTGTAAAGCCACTCTGTATGAAACACTGGTATTCACTGCATGTGTGCCAGATGTGGGAATCATGGGAACTGCATGGATAGTGGTAGTGAATGTTCATCATAAAGTACAGCTGCAGTAGCCTTCACTATATGAGTTATATCCTGCCAAGGATATAACAGCTGTACAGTCTTCCAAAGGTTTTTACTTGCCAACAGTTGCACCCAGGTTCCTGTGTGGAGAAAACAGCAGCCTGGATGCCAGGAAACATTAGTACTTTCTTGCTGTCCTTGAGCATTCTCCTCCTGAGCTTCAGAGGATTGACAGTTGGCTCTTGTTTTCCATTTCTGTACAAATAAGTCCCCATTTGGAGAATTCCTTCCATAGATTTTAGTTTTTGTCAAATATTGTACAGGGTCTCTTCAAAAATCTGCAAATGCTAGAAAATGGAAATCAAAGCTTTTTGTTTGTGCTTACAATTTTTATTGGAACTGTCTCATCTAGTAAGCTATCATTAGCAGGCAGTGTGAGGCAAACTTTCCTAAGCCTCAACATCCCCCGAACCCAAGCCATCGAGATGACCGAAGCCAAAGAAATCACATATAGTAGCACAAAAAATGCTTTATAACTTCCTACTAATAGTTGCATTAAAGATTTGTTTTATATCTTAATATTGTATGAAATAAGCGAAGCAACTTAAGGTCAACAAGTTTTTCTTTTACTGAAGATTTAATTTTAATTGGTGGACTACCAGGGTGGCTTGCTTTTAAATTTATTATATTTTGGTCTATATGGGTCTGACAATTCTATACATCTATTTGTGTTTGTCTAATTATAAAACTACTTTGTGAATGTGATGTTATACATGCAATATGAAATTTGTATATACTATGTTTTTGTGCTATCCTAAATTCTGTACTATATTGAGTGTTTTTTTAATGTTCATAATCAATACTGTAGACTGAATACTGCTGTTCATATTCAAAACAATATAATTGCACTGACTTTAACAAATGTAATTAATTAAGTAATTAATTAATAAATAAGTGAATTTTGAGATTTCATCATATAATTTTATATGTATGCACAAGTCATAATACAGAATGGTTGGATTCTAAAACAAACTATCCTGGACCATGTAAAAGGTAATCAAAATCCAGCAAACAATGCCATTCCACCACACTTTACTGGGAAATAGTAACTATGGAAAACCTATAGGAGAACATGCAGACACAGAAGGCACCCCAGCCAAGGATCAAACAGAAGAACCTCTTGCTTTGAGGCGACAATGCTAACCACTGCACCACCACCAGCCTGCAATACAGTACTACAAGCCATTATTCTTTCAGTACAACAAGAAACCTATAAGAGGCTTTGTGAAATGAAATAAAGTTGAGCCAAATAAAATATGAGCTATTTGTGGCCTTATAACCTAGTATTCTGATCATCACAAATATATCTGATATGTATGTATATATATATATATATATATATATATATATATATATATATAATGCAGTAAAACCAAACAAAATACCCAGTTGTGCCTTCCAGATGGCTAGGCACCCAATTCAACACAAAGGAATACAATAACTCACACACAAACTTGGCAACTACACAAAACAATGACTCTGTGACAATAATAAAATACCACATCCGAATGCCATTATACAATGCTGAGCATAAAATGTAATAAATGTATTAAACGATAACTATGTGCAAATAATACATAACTACATATTGCATGGTACAAAGTGGAAATTCACCAAAAGCAGGGACCAATTAAAAAACATTTAAAAAAATATTCTAGACCATCATCCTGAGAGTACATGTGTACTCCTTGTCATTGAGTGACTCACTATGGCAGTGAGACTATTATGCTAACTTGCAGCTACAAACTCTGGTGCTGCTTGGCTTTTAAGTGTGGTTACCTATCACACACCAGTATGAGCAGATTCTGTCACTGAAAAGCTTTAAACTCAGTAAATTACTTATGCTTCTGTTATATTTGCAGCACATCTATTGCTAACTTACTTGCTTAGTCAAATTAATTCCTGTCTTGAAGCTCTTCTCTAGTTTTGAATAGCTGTTCCATTTCACTGAATTATATTTCAGTGTTTGTAAGGTATGCATATGACAGATTACAAAACATTGGTAATAATAATCTTCCTTCATCAGCTAGCACTTTTAACAGAACTGTTCGCTTTTTAAATCAGTCAAATCACATTTGATAAAAAGAGACATCATTCAGTCAACAACAGTAACAGAATTACCTTGGTTGGGTTTAACACCTTGGAACTGGAAACAACTGCTGGCCACTGATGTAATGTTTTCTCTCAGTCATCCAGAGATCTCGGTTTCAACTTTTGTTAACTGTAGCAGTAACACATCTCTCCTGCCTACATTTGTTTCCCCTTGTGTAAATAAACCAAATGCAAGAGGGATATCACTCTGCAGAGCAAGAGTTCCCTCCTAAACCTCATAATCCAGCCAAAAGAAACTAAGCCAGCAACTGTCTGACCATGTCTGAAACCCGATCGCTACACGATGCCCGCAATGAAATTCCGAGAGCTGAGAGAGCTCTCAGCTCACTCCTCATTGGCCCTGACTGCAAGGGAAGCAGTTCAGAGCTCTCTGTTCTGTGCGGTAGTTGACCCACAGATGTCTGGGTATCCTACAGCACAGGTTGATGGATATCTCTGCATTCAGACTGCCGATAAAGGCAGTCTGAATGAAATTTTCGATTTTTTCTTGTTTTTTTTTTCTAGGTGGGAGGGCTGCAGACTGGTATTCTTACCACCGGACGATGGACATTTACTAAATAAGCAAAGTACAATCCATGACAACATCCGTCGGCACAAAGCGCCCCCTGCTGCTTGGCGCCCTGAGGCAATTGCCTCACTTCGCCTCTCATAGTTACGCCACTGTTAGCAGGGACTGTTTATTCTTTATTAGGGCACTCCTTTGTGGAAAAAGTATGCTGGTTTTATACTTTTTGTTTGTAGAGGGACTGTTGTGTTTTTAGAAGATTATATGTGTGTTTGGAACTTCTGTACACTTCAGTGACAACTTATCCACCTGTCAACTCTTTCCAGCAGTTTTAACAAGGATTCAGGTTTCTTTCTTGGCTGTAACATGAAAAAGACTAGTGGATCCTTGGTTCCTCCTCTCTCTCTGGACTAAAAAAAAAAGAAACCACTTGGGAAGTCCTTGCTGACTCAGCAGGCTCAGTCATTGCCTCAGCCTTTGATGGGGGATTCTGCAGTGGCCATTTGTTGCTCCTCAGGCTACTCACTTTTTTCTCTGTATTCCTCTGGTGTACGCCCTTTAGCCACCAAGGACCAGGAATTAGCCATATCCTCTATGGTTAGGTGCCTTTAGTGGGCATGGGCAAACCACTTTCTATGGACAAGAAAGATTCAGCAAGGAGTGCATCCTTGAGTAGTGTGTGTGTGTGTGTGTGTGTGTGTGTGTGTGTGTGTGTGTGTGTGCGTGCGCGCGTGTGTGTGGGGACCTGTTTATCTTTTCCATGTAACTAAACATTATTTAAAAAGTATATATGATTATGATGACTGTTTCCGGGGCAGCACCTACTTCAATGGTGATGACCTGTTTTGCTTCAATACATAATCAGAAGTTTTCTGAGAATGTTACATCTGAAATTTAGAATGCCCCTTTAGATATGGAGGTTCTAGTTGGTCCTTCTGCTACCTAGTTGCTCAAACAGTTTGATGAAAGAATGAAATTAATTCGGGGGATCATTAAGATTTTTCAGCCATCCCTTTCAAAATTTTCAAAAGCCTTTGCCTCTGTCCATTGCCACAGAGTTTAGAATTTTCTAATAATTTTGTGTCTGTCTTTCATTATTAGTTTTCTGCATTACCCTTTGGGTTATCCACTGTTCCAAGGGTGTTTACAAAATGCCTGGTTCATGCGATAGCCCACTGCAGACTGCATGACATACACATCTTTCCTAATTTAGGCAACTTACTCACATATGAAGAGTATTCTTCCATGCCTCAGGAGTCCTTAGTATGGGTAAGAGATGTCTTTATAAACCTTAGGTTCCAGATAAATATTCAGAAATTCTCTGTCATTCCTTCTCACAATATTATGTTTCTAGGAGGATTCCTTCTAGACTCAGCCATGCAAAGGGCATTCCTTATTGAAGAAAAAGTGACTTGTATCTGGAACTTTATCTGAATTTTTTCAATAAGTCTCAGACTTTAACCAGAGAATATCTCAGGATATTAGGATTCATGGTTTCTAGTATACCTCTTGCAAGGCTGCACATAAGAAAAAGTCAGTGTTTTCTGAAAACTATTTGGACCCCACATTCCCACCCACTGGACTTTCACATTCCACTACTGGGCTTTTTGAAGAGGGAACTGTTTTAGTACTTCTACATTTCTCTGAATCCAGGTCTCCCATTCTGTCTCACATTCCCTGCTCAATCTGGCCAAGGGCAATTAACACAAGCTTCCTCACAGATTGAATCTACTCACCCAATACAAAGGGAGTGTGATAGAAACTACTATAACTAACTGCCTGGATGATTCATAACACCTTTATTGAATTATCACTTAAGTCTTACGTAAGCATACATTTATAAAAAAAGAAAACAAACCATGTTAACAGGTTCACAGTTACAAACATTATACATCACATAAATACTTTTATACAGTTATCAATCCAACATTACATACATTCCTCAATTCCAGCCTTCCCTTAAACCTCACTTCTCCTCCAAAATATTATTCTGTATGTATTGTTCCAACAATCTCCATTTTTCTGTGTAGTTTGTTCCTGCCCTTTTTTGAAGATTCCACTTCTAGTTATTTTATCTGTTACAATATTCACTACTTCATGTAAAGTTGGTTTAGACTTTGATTTCCATTTTCTAGCAATTGCTTTTTTAGCAGCTATCAGAATTTAACTTAACAAAGGCCTAACTGTGTCTAGGCAATTCAAATCCTGTATCCCAGCTCAAAAAAAAGTTATATCCATTTGCTCACACATTTCTGGCATAGTACTCTATAAGGAATTTTTAAAGTCTGCCAACCTCCTTCCCCATCACTCCTCCAACATTTGCCATTTACTTGAGAAAAAATTCTTTGGCATCTGCTTGGGGTATAAAAATACCTATGCAAACACTTCCAAACAAAAATCCTAAATCTTCTACACTTTGTTGCACATTTGGGAGGCATATATATGTCCTTCCATTGTTTCCTTGTGAATTGCTTATCTAATCTCTCTTCCCAATCTTTTGTAAGCTCCTCTGATTGATCCCTATAGTTATTTTGCTGTATATTATATGCCCTAATTATTGTCCCCTTTTTAACAGCAGCTTCAACCTACGTTGAACTAAAAGCTCTACCAGAGCATGTTTCAATTGGCAATCCCCTATCCCTTTCTGTTTGCCTATAAGTCTGGTATCAGTCCTTGATAGAATGGGAAGAGGCCAAGAAGACATTTGAACTACAAGCTAGAGACTGCCTTCCCTATTACCTTTCCCTCTCAAGTTATTTTTCACCCAAAACCTTAGTTCTCTTGCCAGTTATATCCAGTAAATTCTAGCCCCCATTTTACCTATTTTCTGTACCCATAATTGAAGTCATTCACATCATCAAAATCTCCTTTCTCTGATATTGACTGACTACTTAGCATTCTTTCTGCAAATTTTTATGAATATAATATTCTCCATGGCTGTTATTTTCCTTAATGATGTGCATCCAAAATTCCATTCTTTCCTTATTTCTTAAATTCCCCCCTGCATAATCATCATCCCTTTCCACTTTGAATTATAGCTTTCTGTTTGTGTTATGTATATGAGCCTTAACTGTGCAGGTCTAAAATATCCCTTCAAATCAGGTAATCCTAAACCACCTCTGACTTAACTCTTGCCCTCCTCTCCTCATAGACAAAGTCCTTCAATTACTGTGCCCAACTTCTCTTCTAGTTGATAAAAATATACCTGTTCTGCATATACAAATACGGGGACTAAAACATTTTTACTGCTTGTATCTTGCTATCTATATCCATAAACAAGACCTTCTAGTGGATCTATATCAGTTCGACAAAACATCACATCATCGAATACAACAACCTCGAACTTCTAACCACGAAATCTAAAAACATCGGAAGCTCAGAACAGTGAATTTTTTTCCCTGGAAAAAAATTCACTGTTCTGAGAAAAACACACACAACACAAGCACACCAAAAAAAACCAGCAATCCACACACATACAGTTAAAATCCTACATCTAATCCTGCAGTACCCAGAACAACGTACTTTTCAACGGACAAACAAACGAGGCAAATGGGACTAATATTGTTAATAATTTGACTACATGTGAGTATGTTATTAACCTGTCTGGGTTTGAGCTTTCAGATAATCATATAGCTGTATTAGAAAAAGGTTTAAAGTTCATACCAACGGTCTTACCGAGACTACATAAGTTGAAATGTGATGTTTTTCGTTTAGTACGAAAGTTAAAGCTTGTGCATTTCTTCAATTTAGAAGGTGAGAATAATAAGGATGAGAATAATGAAAATGAACAAAGTAGTAGTTCAGATGATAGTTTTTACTCATGTTATTCTATGGAAGATGAAGTTGTTTGTAATAATGCTTATTGCAAGTTAAATACGGAAAAAATCTAAGTGAAAAGTGACTTTATTCCTTATTGTAATAATGAATGTATATCTCGTCTAGATATGTCATTGAATCATAATATACAAATAGCATTTAATAGATTTATGAATAAGAATAAGAAATGTATAAAGTATAATTTGGATAAAAACGAATGGGAATGTTTAAATAATTTAAGTAAGAATGCACAAATGGTATTTAAACCGGCAGATAAAGGTGGGAAGTTGGTGTTAATGAACTATACTCAATATTCTCTGATGTGTTACAAACATTTAAATGATAGTACAGTATATCAATACATAGATATGTCAGATTATTATAAAGCTCAAGCTCAATATACTGAATTATTAGATAAAGGTAAAAGACTGCATTATTTTTCAACTAAGGATGTAAAAGACAAATTTGCTATAAGGAATCCTAGAATGCCATGTTTTTACTGTTTGCCAAAAATTCATAAGGATTTGTTAAATCCGCCAGGACGTCCTATTGTTTCGGCTAGTGGAAGTTTTTTGAATAATATCTCTTGTTTTTTACATGAATTTTTGGTTCCAGTAGTTAAAAAACTACCATCATATGTAAAAGATGTTTTTGAATTTTTGACAAAAGTAGATCAACTAAAATGGGAAAATGATATGTTTTTTATAGTTGTAGATGTTGTAAGCCTTTATACTACTATAAAACATGTAGATGGTATAAGAGCTATCAAATATTTTTTAGGTGAAAGTCCTATGGTAGAATACATTGTGGAATTAATTATGATGTGTTTACAGAACAACTTATTTGAATTTGATGGAAATTTATACAGACAAACACAAGGAACAGCAATGCGGGCTCTGTTTGCCCCATGTTATGCCAATGTATTTATGGGCTTGTTTGAACAATTGTATATCTATACTAATCAATTTTTTTCAGAATTTTGTAGTTAAGTACTATAGATACATAGATGATCTCATCTTTATTTGTAAATGTGGTATTGAGTTAGTTGATCAGTTCATAAATGAAATACAGATAAATGACATGGGAATAAAATTTGATGGATTACAGAAAGGAAATAAGGTTAATTTTTTGGATGTAGAAGTATTAGGTGAGAGTTGTTGTAAAAAAGTAGTCACTAAAATACATAGGAAATTTCCAGAAGGTAATAATATACTACATGGTGAAAGTTATCATCCTTTGCATACTATTAAATCTATTCCATACACCGAGTTTATTAGAATAGTAAGATTATGTAGTAATAATGTAGATAGAGATAGAGAATTATATGATAGTTTTCAGAAGTTTAAGGAAAGAGGGTATGATGAAATTAACTTAAAAGAGAGCTTAAATAAAGTTTTGTATAAGGAAAATGTAAAATGTATCTGGACATCTTATAAGAATAGTAATAGAATAGACCAGGAGAAAAATATATATTTTACTACCACTTATTCAGTGTTATCTGAAGAAATCATAGATATAATTAAATCTAGTTGGAATATTGTAAGAAAGGAAGTAGATTGTTTAAAACAGAAAAAATTACTTTTTTCTTTTAATAGGGGTAGAAATAGTAAAGATTTCATAGTGCATAGTAGGTTTCAAAGACCTAAACTGGAGATATTAAGGGGAATAAAGGAGAAAGGTACAGTAGTGTGTGGCAAATGCACTATTTGTAAATATGTGACTCGGACTTTTGAAAAAATTAATGGAAAGAATTTTCAGACAAATGCATGTTTTACTTGTAGGAGCCAAAAAGTTATATATGCAATTAAATGTACATGTAATAAATTTTATATAAGGGAAACAAAAAGACAGTTTTCATGCAGGATAAAAGAACACATAAGGGATATTAGGAACTATAAATTAACTAGTCCTGTGGCTATACATTTTAATGAAATTCATATGGGGAGTCTGGATGGGTTTCAGGCTACAGTTTTAGATAGTATAGTCCTTAATAAATTTATGAGTGATGAACAGGTTAAACAATTATTAAGGAAAAAAGAAGCATTTCTAATTTTGAAATTTGATACTATGTTTCCTGTTGGAATGAATCAGGAATGTTTCTGGAAAAGTTTTGTGTAAATATGTATATATGGTTCTGTTTTTTTAAGAAAAAGTGTAATTAAGCTTGTTTCACAAGTAATTAATTAATTATTCCATTAAGGTTTAGTATAAATGGATGTATAGTTTTTTAAGGTTTTGTACTCTGTTAAAGGCTTTTGGCCGAGGTGCTAGAGGTATCTAAGCTGTGTGCTCTTAATAAATTTCCTTCTACGGAGTTGCTGGTTTACGTTTGTGGTTTTCAAAGTTTTTCTGTCTGCTGTGGTTATCGATGAGACCTTCTAGTGGGTCTATATCAGTTCGACAAAACATCACATCATCGAATACAACAACCTCGAACTTCTAACCACGAAATCTAAAAACATCGAAAGCTCAGAACAGTGAATTTTTTCCCTGGAAAAAAATTCACTGTTCCGAGAAAAACACACACAACACAAGCACACCAAAAAAACAGCAATCCACACACATACACTTAAAATCCTACATCTAACCCTGCAGTAAACTGTACATACAGTACTATCTATCCACTATCCTTAACCCAAACCCTAACCCTAAGGTCCGTCACTATGGCACACTCACCCGCACCCTAACCCTAACTCACATACCCCGTCCTAACCCTAAAGTCTGTCACTATCGCACACTCACCTCACCCGTGCCCTAACCCTAACTCACATACCCCGCCCTAACAGACCCATTCTAGTTTCTCGGTTTTTGCATTATCTTTTATTTAGCATCTTCTCACATATCCTTAGCTGCCATAACATAATCCTTTTTAAATCATGCTCCTAAATACTTCATTTTATCATGTCCCCATAAATATGGGTATTGCTGAACCACTTCATGTGTGGGTACATAGTTTACAGCTATAGCTTTTGTTTTAGCTGCACTAATTTTATATCCCGAAAAAATTGAAACTGTCTCAGAATGTTTACAACACTGAAATGTCCTTTTCTGTTTTTACCAGGTAAAAATAATCTTGTATACAAATAATCCAACTTTTCTTGATTACCATTCCAATTATATCCTTGGATTTCTGTCCCCTTATTATTTTGCCAGTGAGTCTAAATATAATGCAAATAACAAAGGGTAAAGACGACACCCTTGCCTGGTTCCTTTGTTCAGACACAACTAATCAGAGAGGAACCCTCCCACTTTAAATTTTTCCTCTGATCTCTCATATATCCTCCTAATTAACTTTATTGTTGCATCAGTGAATGCAACTGCTTCCATTGCCGTACTAATAAAATCCCAGCTCGCTCTGCCAAATGCTTTCTCTGCATCAAGACCCACCAACAACAGTTGTTTTTTTCTTACATTCTGCTTCCCTCTGGATCATCATTCCTCTGTTAATGTTGTCAAATGTTGGCCTCCCCTCCACATAAGCACATTGGTCCATATCGATCAATTGGTTCTGATGGGTCTTTAACATTTTTAGGTATTACAGCCACCACAGCTTTTTTCCAGGAGATCTTTATCAGTCTCTTCCCTCCTAATCAGCCATTCAACATTATTAGGTTTCGATATTACAAGATTGATCTTTAGTTATTCGATTAACTAAAGTTTCGATCTTGTAATATAGACCCAATCTCACTATGTTCTTTCCTGAGCCTCAAAACCATAGAGAAAGGATTCTTCATACTTTGGACATGCACAGGCAACTCACGTATTATCTTGTCAAAACTAAGTCTTTTAGGAAAGCTGTATAGCTTTTTATCTCATTTGAAGGGAGGAACAAAGGGCAGCTCATGTCAAAATAGACTATTTCCAGATGGCTGTCCCTTGGTTTTGCCACTATGGTAAAACTTTCAGGCAAGGTCAAGCCATACGGTAGATGTTCAGTTAAATTACTGCTGCAATAGCCATACCCTCCCTCCATTCCCCTGATTTGTTTATACTTTTAAGTTGTTATATTCCCCTTTTTTAATTTTTTTCAGGACATTAGGCCCCCCCCCCCTTTGTGACCAAGAAAGTTCTGAAGCTTTTTGTTGTTCAGGCTGAAGTTTTATCCACACTGGAACTTAGGCTCACAGCAGCCTGGGAGCATGTGAGGAGGGAGTAAAATCCTTTGGATGACTGTCCAACCATTATATCCCTGGCAGGATATAAACCATATAGCCAAGGGTACTGCAGCAGTGATTTAATCAAGCATCTACTGGTCTGGCAAGTGCAACTTACACAACTGAACTTTTTCTCCTGTGCCTTCTGTAGAAATGAAATATACAGCTGCACCTACTGCAGCATTAAGTTAATAGACTGAAGTAGGGTTTACAAGGTTGACTTCTTACATGTCCCCTGTTGGATGCTGAAATTCCCATAGCAGGGATGGCAAACGTATACAAACCTTTGTGTATCCTGGGATAGGCAGTCCATGCTTCCCCCTTGATACCATGTGAAGGCAGCACATCTACTAATTCTGGTCTGGTGACTCTGTCCAAATGATAGCAGCTGACAATGTCATAGTCATGTACTGGTGATTGTATGTTAGCTGCTGAGAGGCCATTCTACAACTCGGAGGGTGATGACTTCGAACATCATGAGCACTGTCTCTGGAGTTGGCCACAAACCCTTGTTGCTCTGCTAATACTGACACTACCCTATCATTTTTAACATGAGTGAAGCTCATGTACTCCTGAAAATCATGGTGTTCAGAATAGATCATTGCTGTGGCTTATGTGTGAATTTTATGTTTTTGAATCACACCACAAAGTTTGACTTTTTCAGTTGTATACCCGGTGCATCTTGTTATCTTATTGATATGCTTGCATGCCATTATGCTGTTAATTGCATATGATGAGTATTGCACTATTTCTCAGACAATGCAGTCATACTGTGCGGGTCTCTGAATTGCCTGCTCCCTGTGTATTGCCATTCATCAATCAGTGTGCTTTTTTTTCTGAATACCCTAAATAATCATTCTGTGGTGCATTTAGTGAAGATACTGTATTTGAGCATTACTGTTCAAGGAAAGGACTTTTATACTGATTTCTATGTTAGTGCAAGTTGGAATAAAGGGAAAAGCTACATTTTAGCGCAGAAGAAGAGCAAAGGAAGCATGCAGAACCAGGTCTTGTCACAAATTAGTCTTTAATACACTCCAGCTTTCTCCAGAATTACTTTCAAGGTTGTGAAGTTATTTCTAGTTGGTACTGCAGTACTTGAACCACAAATTCTTGTCAAAGCCGTTAAAATCTCCTGGCTGCCCTCCCCCTATTGGCAGGGTATGTGTAATAGGGTTTGCCCCATCAAAGTTGCATCTGTGTGTCCAAAAAAGTTCCTGTTTTGTTTATGCTTCTGATTGGCTAGTCTCCCAGAATGCCATGGTGGGGACCTAAAGAATTTAATGCATCTTCACACAAATCCTTGACATCTTCTCCTGTAGCAATAGAAACATTTGATTCATTCCTTTTGTGTGTTTCTTTCTTTTGGAGAACGATAAGCCAGATTTTGATTATACTCCACCCCATCACATTCATGTTTCTTAAATTTGCATTTTTTGTTCTGCTCAGTATATCTTTCTACAGTGATGTAAATATCCATTTTTTTTATCAATTTGCACCTCAAAAGGGAGATCTTTGTCTATAGAGTTCTTCACTTCCATAATTTCTGCCATAGCTTTGTCCTTGCATGCAGTATTAGCTTAAATCAGTAGCTCATTGAACTCATAGCCATGCGGATCAAATAGATTTAAGTAGCCCTTATGTAATCTGATCCCTCCTTCTAACCAGTTAGGGAATTTCCATGTTCTATGTCCAGTGGGGATGACTTTGGAGCAGCTGCATTCCTTAAAATAGCTATTGTTCAAAGTGTAAAATAACATTTATTAAACTTCTCAAAACATTTAATTGGACTATAAAGGTGTTACCACATACCAGTGAAATAGTTGCACCAAAAGTAATCATAAAGGAAAACCAAGTTGTTCCGCTATAGGATACAGTGGAAATTGAGGTTTTCTGTATTTTGTTCATTGTTGTCAGAATTGTGAATGTTTATTACAGCTCACAAGTGTTATGTTGTTGGTTTGCATCTGAGCCACTAGTTGAATGTGCTTCAGCACTAATAGGGTGAAATTATCCACAATAGACTCTATATTTCTTAGAGA
The DNA here is from genome assembly GCF_019279795.1 of Protopterus annectens. NCBI lineage: Eukaryota > Metazoa > Chordata > Ceratodontiformes > Protopteridae > Protopterus > Protopterus annectens. The sequence goes on along the minus strand of NC_056731.1, from coordinate 862,809,169 downwards.
GCAAGACAGGGAACCCATGAGCTCTGTTAATGATGAATTCATGCTCAAAGTCTAAAGTAAACCAGTAATAACAATCTTCCATTGTAGTACTTTTTAAAGACAAACCAAGAACAGCAAAGGAAGTGCATGGTTCCAGGTCTTGTTCATAAATCATTCCTTAATATGCCCCAGATTTTTCCAGACTTACTTTCAAAAATATGTATTTTCTTTAATTTTGAGCCCTTTTATAAACAAATGTGGCGTTATTACTCACCACTGTAGTAATTCATGGAAAGTATCTTAAAGCACTAATTATTATTCATTATGTCATGCATATTGGCCAATATTGGTGTATCATAGTCCTATCGTAATCGGGCGTGTTTTGATATTAACCCTTTTTAATGTTTTGCAAAGAAGCTGCTGAAAATTACCATTTTTTTTTACTAAATACCTTGTTAAAATGACATTAACAAATCCCTGTGGAAAGCCCCTTTCTAAAAACATTTTCTTGACTTTATTATTTTCAGTTATAAAATCATTATAATTTGAAATCATTCTTACTAATCTTACAAACTGCTGTTTTACAAGACTTTTTTTGGGGTCTGTATTAGAACATCGAAGTTTCAAAACTTCAAATGTTCTAATATCGAACCCTATTTGCGAAAGCTGAAAACATCAAACATACAGAACAGCGAATTGTTTCCTAGGGAAAAAAAATTGCTGCTCCAAAACACATACACACAACACAAGCACACCAAACAAACAGCAATCCACACACACATACACCTAAAATCTTACACCTAACCCTACACTAAACTATACACACACACCACTAACTATCCACTTACCTTAACCCAAACCCTAACCTTAAGGTCCTTCACTATCGCACACTCACCTCACCTGCACCCTAACCCTAACTCACCTAACCCCGCCCTAACCCTCACATCCAGACAATTGCACACTTACCTGACCAGCGCCCTATCCCTAACTCACCTAACCCACCCTAACCCTCACATCCACACAATCGCACACATACATAACCCGTGCCCTAACCCTAACTCACCGAACCCACCCTAACCCTTATGTCCACACAATCGCACACATACTAACCCGCACTCAGTTGCACACTTACTTGAACCTGACCTGTAACTTTCCACCACAGCGCTGAAAATGCCGAAGCAACAGAAACGGACAACCAAATTCTTTTCCTAGGAAAAAAAATTGGTTTTCTGTTGCTTCGATATTTTCAGCTTTCGCTGAATAGGGTTTGATATTAGAACATTCAAAGTTTTGAAACTTTGATGTTCCAATATAGACCCCTTTTTTGCTATGTATATATATATATATATATATATATATATATATATATATATATATATATATATATTGAACCTATGCTAGTTCTTCTCTGCGTTTGCAAAGACAGTTTTGCTGATTGCACTGACTTCATCCAGATGAATACCTGAGTTGCAAGCCCTCATGTCTACTCATCCCTTTTTAGTTTTCCACAGCGATAGGGTAATTCTTTTGACCAAATCTTCATTCATGCCTATGGCTGGTTCTGGGTTTATTTTGACTCAGTCTCTTCATCTCCATACATTCTTCCCCCCAATCTAAGAACAGAGTAGAGAGAGAATTCTACATTCCCTGGATGCCCACAAGCAACTCAGGCACTAACTGGATAGGACGAAAGATTTCAGATTGTCAGACCAACTGTTTGCTTATTTTGATGGCAAGAAAAAGGGGACTGTCAGTTTCTAAGCAAACCATCTCCAGGTGGCTGTCTCAGGCTATTCACTTATTTTATTCTCATCATGAAAATAACCCTCCTCAGAATGCTAAAACTCACTCCACCAGAGCAGTGGCAACATCTGGGGCCTTCTTGAAAGAGATGTACTATATATAGAGTTCTTCTGAACTTTGTTCCTGTTTCCTCCTCCCTGTCTGTATAAGTTGTGACACTCATCCCATATAGCTATATGCTACTGAAATAGTGATCTAATGGTGAACATAGCACAGTAATATAAGTAAACTTACCATAACAGTAGATGTTTACATAGATCACTGTTGCAGTACTAATACCTTCCCTCCATCCCCCTTTTCTGTACTTGCTGCTTGTCACGAGTTGGGGGGGGGTCCACAGGCTTTATTTTGCCCCCTTGTTTCTGTCATGACATCAGTTGACATATTTTCCTATTCTTGGATATGACTTATCTTTGAGCTGTATCCTCACTTTTTCATGCAAGAAAGCTTTGAGATTTTGGCATCTAAATGTCCTTTTTATACTGTCATGCCATTGTGCTTCAGCAGATGGGCAATGCAATGAGGAAGGCACCAAAAAGCTGTAGTATACTGGCCAGATGTCTGACATCCTTGGCAGGATACATTCCATATAGTTATATGCTGCCACAATAGTGATATATTCCAACATGTACTGTTAAGGTAAGTTAACTTATACAAATGTACTTTGATTTAATTGGAAAACATGTTTCTCAGTATCTTTTCATCTTCTACTAAAGACTGAATACATTTCTCAAGCTAGTTTACCTTCCTAAGAAAGCTTTGCACTTCAATAACATTGGATGGCTTCCTCAATATCCAGACTGCACTGGTCTTCTCTTGGCCAGGCCTTACCTCCACCCCCTTGGCTGATAAAACGTGGCCACAAAATTTAACCACACTTTTGCTGTTTCATGCTGTTACATTATCATTGTGATACATACATTTTTGGATCTGTTTTAACATAGTGTGTTATCTAGCATCTGTTTCAGCTTACTTCCCCTAGATGAGGACACCACACATACAGCAAACTACACATGGAAGTTCATCCAGGATCAATATTATTTGTTTCTGGAAGTCGTCTGGAGAATAAACTATCCCAAGTGGTAGTCTGTTGAAGAAGTAAAGGATGAAAGAAGTTATGAAAATGGTATATTTGTCATATTCCATGGATAGCACCATTTATGAAAATCCCATATTTGTGCCATGCTTGCTGAGCACCTATGCTGCAGGTGGTTTTCCCAGTATCTGTTCCATGGATTGTGGAATGCTTTATCCCTGCTTATAGTGTCTTTGTGTCTGGTGAGGTCAGGCCAGAACTGATACATATTAGAAATCAAAATAAAACAAACAAAAACATCTGTACAATACTATTCTTTTTGGACTGTGGCACTGAGCATGACTACAAGTCAGCTGGCTTCTCAAACTTTTCCTTAACTTTTCCCTTTAAATTAATTACAACTTGTGTATGCATTACAAAAGAGAACGGTGACACATTAGGCTAGAATTTAAATGGCCACTGCTATTATGCCATTCTTATTCAGCACATTGTGTCTGTCTCTGTTAGTGTTTCAGTATCTACTATTCAGACTGGTACAATGTTTAGTTTTACTGTGGATGATCTGCCTAGTAAACATCCTCTTTGACTTGAAAGTTCTTCAGGTTGCAGTTTCACTACCTTTAGGATGGAAAGTGGGACACCACTTGGCCTAAAATCTGATTTTATAACAATGCATGGACTCCTACGTATTTTATTATCCTTATACATATGTTATTGAATAACCATCAGATTAACATTTGTGTTCATCAAGGCACAGTTATAAAATACCAGGATTTGCAAGCAGAAACTAGAGAAATGTGGGAGAAAGTCACCCAGACAGTTTCAGTAGTATTAGTTGGGGCAACAAGGCTAATACAAATACTTTTCTAATCAAGTAAGACACAAGCATGCTGGTGTTTGAGCAACTTGCTGTGTTTATTCATTTTAAAAACGGCATCAGCACTTTCATCTAAAACATCAGATGTAATCAGATCATTTTGTGGGAAAGTGATGCAAAGCATTTCATTCATACAAGTACTCCATTAACATACAAAAGGGTCAAAACAATTAAACTAATGGGTAGTAAACTGTAATGTTTCAATAGTAAAAGGAACTAACCAATGATAAAAAAAGCTGTTTTCCAATTTTAGAGTAGATAAACCCAGCCTAAGGGGACTGGAGCTGGTGATGTGTTTACTAGGAGGGGGTATGGACTAAACCAAGTGTGATTCTGAACTGTATTCTCCAGTGGGAAGAGGTAGGTGGCCAGGGCATCCAATCAGACATGGTGAAGCAAATATGAAAGAAGAGTCAGAGGAAAAAGCTCCATTGAAGTTTGTTTTACTTGTAAGTGCTAACCCTTTTTCTAAAATGGATCAAACCACAGTAAGTTACTGTGACACTGGCATGGTCATGTTTTATTTGTTTAGTTGTTATGCTTTTCTTTCTTGAATGTCTGGGCACTCCAGTCTTAATTTTTATTACCCAGAAATGGCAGTTTTTTCTCCCTGTCATTCTGGACAAAAAAATGTGTATTTTCAGGATGTTTTTGCAACCGTCTTAGTATGCTTTTATCGAATACTTTTGATAACAATGCCTTTATCCAGGACAGGGATGGAAAAGATTCAGATCTTCTGGCTCCACATTTTGGCTCAGGCAGACTTCGTTCTGTACCCTATTAGAGAGCTTCTGCAGGCATCATATTTTACTTTCATTGAAAATTACATTCCTGTTGCCACCATTAAGATGGCATCTCTCATCGCTGCATGGATCACTTTGGGTCATTGTGTAGTTCCAGTCATTTCAGTTGTGACCAGAACCCCTACATTTAGAACATGTGGTTCATATTTCTAAGGCAACATTAGAGCTCTACGCTGGTATCCAAATTGAAGGTAAAACATAGAAGCATTCTACTCAGAATATTTAAAACTTTAGATAACCAGTAGCGGTAATCTTCCACAGGAAGGCCCATTTTCCTCAGTTTTAGACTCTCTGTACCACCTCTTTGGATATGGCTTAATGTTTCTGTAGTAAGCGTACATTTTGCCATGATTTTAGACTTCCATGGTGGCATGAAGAAACACACTGTGGCTTCTTTCCTCAGGAATACCTGTTTTGTGAGACCATCAGACAGAAATTCAGCATCTCCTGGGTTTAGAAATTTTTTATTCCTGAAGAAGCTAATCTTGCTTCCTTTAGAACCAGTGCATACTGCAAACCTTACCTTTTGTCCTTTAAAACCTTGTTCAAAGAGAATTATTTAACTGCTTGCCTATTCCATTCTGTGTGTGTTACATTTTTGCTTCTTTATAAGGATATTATTTGCTTTTTCTGTGTCCATACTGTGTTCTAAAGGAAGCTATAGCTACTGATCCAAATCAGTATATATAAATTCTAGCTTTCTTTCCAAAATATTAAAATGCGCAAGAATTCAGCTTCTGAGCCGCGGTGGTGCAGCGGTAGCGTTGTTGCCTCACAGCAAGAGGTTCTCCCGTTTGATTCTCGGCTGGAGTGCCTTCTGTGTGGAGTCTGCATATCCTTCCTGCGGTCGAGTGGCATTCGAAGCTGGGAATTTCTGGTTAAAGGCTTATAGGGCCTGCATATTTGAACTGTTTTTTACTGAAATTGGTACACCTTGTTTGCTGTAGAATAGACTAGATACAGGCCTGCTGAATCTAGCTTTGTTTGTATAACTTGAGCACTAATCCAGGCATTCTTTAAAGTATTCAATTGTATTTATTACTGCTTGGTAGTAACTTGATTAAAGTGTAGCTATCATTCTAAGTCTTTTGGATTAAGCACTTGGGCTTCAGACCAGTTGTTTTACATTAGGAAGGTTTGTGGCCTGCACTGTGGTGGCAGGACAGGTAGCTTACATCCTTCTAAGTTGGGAACTGCTGATTGAGGGCTTAGTGTCTGTTATTCTAAAAGTGTATTAGTTCTGGTTTAAGCACTTGGGCTTCAGGCCAGTTATTTTACATTAAGAAGGTTTGTGGTCTGCACTCTTGTGGGAGGAGAGGCTGGACTCTGCCCTTCTGAGCTGGGAATTTCTGGTTAAAGGCTTATAGTGCCTGCACATTTGAACTGTTTCTTACTGAAATTGGTACACCTTGTTTGCTGTAGCATAGACTAGATCCAGGCCTGCTGAATCTAGCTTTGTTTGTATGCTTGTTGTTTGTTTGCTTGTTATTTCCCTGAAATGCTAATTCCACCCAAAACGCAGCTTTTCAGCGCTTCTGTGGATCCCTAGTGATATCTGCATTGCTTATTGTACTTATTTCCTTGTTTCACTTGAAAGAAAGTTACTGTTTGTCGTTTTTGCATTTAAGTTACCTGTAACACATTGCATTTAAGTTACCTGGCACTTGCTCACTAAAGCAATTATATAAGTCAGCACTAAAAAATTAAAAGCACTACACCCTCACAAACTCCCCTTGAGTACCTTGTTCCCCATTGGCCCATTTTTCAATTATAAAGGAATTCCCAATACTATTCTAACATGTCCAAAGGTCAGTTGTCAATCTCCTCTCCGGTCCAGCTGGTGAATCTGGGAATCTTGAGGCAATGTTACAACTGCCTCATGTACACAGACAACCCTGTCCTCCTCCCAACAAATTCCAACACATGTGAGAGATGCAACCATATAACCAAACTGGAGGCTAAGCTCTCTCAACTCAGTACTGGCGTAACCAGTCAGGAGGAGAAGGAAACCAAACTCACTACAATTCCAGTATCACATAGACCTACCACGACAGCAAACCAAACACATAAACACACAAAAACATACTCTGAGGCTCTAAATCAAAATCTGCCTAAGCAGCAGAGACCTCCAAAGCAGACACCCAAGCAACCGCTACCCCAAAACAAAACACGTGCAACACATAGCTCACAAAGCCAGTGTGCCAGTCACAGCCCTTAAGACTAAACAACACACCTGATACACTTGTAATAGGTGACTCTATCGTCAGGCACACTGACGTCCCGCTCACCAGGCTGAACAAGGAGAAGGTCACTGTGAGCTGCCTGTCAGGCGCTAGGATCCACCACATAACACAAGCACTCAGGTCACTCCAAGGCAAGTACAAATATGACTCAGTCATTGTCCATGCTGGTGTGAATGACCTGAGACGTACCTCCCTGGACTACATGAAAAGAGACATAGAGGAGCTCTCTGAGCAAGTAGCCCAGGCCGGTATGACCCTGACCTTGAGCAAATTTCACACTCCTCAAAACCGAGGTGGAATCCTTCAAAGCCCCCGGGCCTGTGGAAAATATGGCCCAGACCGTAGAATTCTTTATAAACGCATTCTATGAACACCTTCAGGAATGCATGGATCATGCAATCCCAAATAAAACCAAGACCCAATCCTCCAAAGGCAGATGTCCTGTCTGGTGGACCCCAGCCATAAACAAACTATACAATAGAAGGAGGAAGCTACTACAAGATAGAGCAAAATCCCAAAAAGGGAAGGCATCTCTGATCAGTATTAGCAAAAAACTACGGGCACTCATAAAATCGTTTAAGGCCAGCTTCGAGAGAAAAATTGCACAGGACACTAAGGATAATCACAAGGCTTTCTTTAGTTATGTTAGGAACCTGGGTGGGAATTCCCAGATATGCTCAGAATTAGTCCAAAATGACAAAAAATACACCAAACCCACAGACATTGCCAACATCCTAGCAGACAGGTTCAGCCCAAACTTCACCCTCCTCCCCACCAAAGGGGCAAATATCTATCCCAGCAGAGTGCTGCCCCCCTGATCTCAGATGCTCAGGTAAGAGCCGCCTCTCCAAAGCAAAAAACACAGCATCAATGGGACCAGACGGTGTCCCAGGCTGCGTCCTACATGAACTCCAAGAAGAGCTAAACCCAAACATAAAACTACTGTTCAATCTCAGCCTTACTACAGGATATGTACCCAAAGAGTGGCGTACAGCAACAGTGGTCCCTGTCCACAAAGGTGGTGCCTCAACAGATCCTGGAAACTATCGCCCCATAAGCCTGACTAGCTTGGTCTGCAAAGCTATGTAAAGGATCATCATGGACCTCCTAAATAAAGCTATTGGGGACCTACAGACACTGGATCATACCCAGTTTGGCTTTGTTAAGGGCAGATCCTACCTCTTAAACCTGGTCGATTTCTTTGAAACAGTCGCCAAGGCCATTGAGGGGAAGGTGGTCCACACAGCCTACCTGGACCTCGCAAAAGCCTTCGATACAATACCCCACTCGGGCATTATAGATAAGCTCACCAGCTTAAATATAAACCCCTATGTCACTAGATGGGTTGCAAACTGGCTCAAGGACAGAACCCACATGGTTAGAATTGCTGGAGCCATGTCAGACTCCAAACCAGTTACAAATGGCGTCACACAATGCCCAGTCCTGGGACCTCTCTTGTTCAGTATATATTTCTTGGAGGTACAGGCCAACATGGAAGGACTGTGGCTGACCAAGTTCGCAGATGACTGCAAACTGGGTGCCATAATCGACTCTCCAGCCGACACAAGCATCATCCAAAAGGGCCTCATAGAAACAGACAACTGGTGCCAGAGCCATGGCCTCAAGTTAAACGCCAAAAAGTGTATAGTCATCCCCTTTGGCAAAAACAAAGTGCCCACAAATTACCACATAGGTGGTAATCCATTAAGTACAGAAGAAGTAATTAGGGACCTGAGGACCCAAGTTGATAGCAATCTCTCATGTGACAACCACGTGGCCAAAGTGGTTAGAAAAACATTTTATAGAGCCCACCTAATCATGAAGGGATTCACATCTAGATCAGGGGAGGTCATCGTGCCTCTTTACTCATCCCTCATCAGGCCCATAATTGAGTACAATGCCCCTTTTGGGATGTACCTTACCAGACACCTGCAGCAACTGGAAAGACCCCAAAAGTACCTCACCAAGAGGATCAAAGGGCTCAAACAGATGCCATATGCTGCCCAGTTAAAGAAACTCCAGCTCTACTCAGTGGCATACCGCCTGCTCAGAGGCGATCTGTGCCTGGCGTATAAAGCCATGTCCAACCCGGAATTAATGGACATGCTGCACCTCAGAAAATCCAAATCCCATCGAGCTCACGCCGAGAGACTTGAACCTCAGCACTGAAATAAATAGGACATGCTGGAGGGACAGATTCATAACCCAGAGGCTCCCTTCACTCTGGAATAAAATCCCAGTCCAGGTTAGGCAGAGTCCCTCATTGACTCTCTTCAAGAGGAATCCTGATGAGTGGATGGGAGATCATAGGTTTACCCCGGGTATCACTTCTGTGTCACTGTTAGACAGAGGCACAGTATACTAACCTCGAAAAAGGGCATAACAAAATTAATTTAAAATGGGTGGCGAAAGCCAAACACACTGCCTAGGCTTATAAATGCCCTAGGGCAGATAGCCTAGTATGAACCTATGAACCTATGAAAGTCATGCGTGGAATGGGCCTGCTTCGTTGAAGGTTGGGCGTCAAGCAGGCACCTCAGCACCCGTAAAAAATCTACTGCCAGTCATTAGTGGACTGGAGTTCCGCTGTGGTGACCCCTAACCGGGAAAAGCCAAAAGAAGAAGAATAACAATAGATGGGCATATGCAGTTGAGGTGCTGTACCAGTAGAGCTGCTTCTCTAAAGAAAGATGGCAAGAACTTTGTTTCTTTTGCCAAAGGCAAGGATGTCAAAAAGGTTATTAAATAAAGTCTACCCAGGAGGTGCTTTTGTGAGCCTGTTTTGCAGATGTCACATTCAGTGCTTTGTATGTTGCTGCATGAGGACGTCTGGAACAAAAATGGAAGTCAGTCTCTGCTCCAGCTAGTGGAGCTTAGAAAGCTGGGAAGAAAAAGTTGCCGAAGTAGCTTAGTAGATGGCCCAAGTTCTGAGAGTCATGCAGCAAGAGCTTGTGTCTTAGAGATACATCCATTATGCTGAGTACCTGACATAACTACTTTATGTGGTTGTACATGGAAGGAGCACTGATTAGATGTTCATCATATTGATCACTGCTGCAGTAGCCTAGGCTATATCCTGCCAAGGATATAGCAGCATCCGGATTAAAAAGCTTGGGGGCACCTTTCATGCATCCAGTTCATCAGGCAGTTCAAGCTGAGCTGACTAAAAAAGACAGGTTTGGATGCCAAGCCCTTCAGAGCTTTCCTGCCATTGAAGAGAATGCTCCTTTGTTGGATTTCAAGGATCGGCAATTGGCTTGTGCTAATCCTTTGTTGCTGGGCAGATAAATTCCCTTTGGGGGAAAAACTTAAATGAAATATTTTTGCTTATTCTTCATTCTTTCCTCATCAGCAAAGTTATTTTAAAGTTAGCAATTTGTGTTTTAATGGGACTGTCATGAGACTACACTGTACTTTTAAACAGAAGTGCTCTTTTTTCCTGTTAGTTTAAAAGTTGTTTAAAGTAACTGAAAACATTTTTTGTGTGGAGCAATTGTGTTTATTTTACTTGTTGGGACTGGCAAAATGTGTCAGTCTCACTGTCGTTTTTTCTTCCAGTCACAAAACCTAAAAAGTTAAACAGCCTTTGTCACCACAGCAGTCTAGCATTTTACCTTAGCTGCAGTGGCCATTTCTTGTACCTCAAACCACTCAGCTTTTACCACAAATCCCTGGTGTAGAACCTACAGGCGCTATAGAGAAGGGGTTAGCCACGTCCTCTATGGCTATTGGGATCCCCTCAATGGGCATAGGTGAGCAGCTCTTGTCGGTCCTGGGAGACGGAACAGGAAAGCCTTCCCTGTTTTATCAGAATGTTGTGTCCATCCTCTAGGGAAGCTGATGTTGCCACTAATAACACTGTTAGCCCAGTTTTTCCTTTCAAAAAGAAGCAGAAAAACTAAGCATGTATCTACTCCTCCTCAAATTTTTGTATACACAGGAGTAGTTTATTGGGTGAGGTTTAGGGTTTAATTCAGTCTGTTGATCCTTCTTTTAAGGTAGCTTCTGGTATAAGAAAGAGGGATACTTCCTTTCCTGAAGAGATTCAAGATTTTAAATATGGACAGGACAATGAAGGGAGAGATTCTGGGTATTACCCTCTCAGACTCAGAGGAGAGATCAGTTTCTGTTTCACCGAGTGGGTGGGCGGTGTTCTTCTCTGAGACTGTTTCTAGAATGTGCTAGTGTTTTTAGTGGGATAAATACTGTGAGCAGTTACTGAAGGAATTTCCACAACCTGCACCCATTCCTCCAGTTTTGTCTGCCTTGGAGGATGTGTGTGTGTGTGTGTGTGTGTGTGTGTGTGTGTGTGTGTGTGTGTGTGTGTGTGTGTGTGTGTGTGTGTTATTGCCTGCAATTTTCCCAACAGACAGCTACTCCTAAAAAGGCAGAAAGGATGCATAAAGTTCCTCAATATTATGTTTTTATACAGTCTTCCCAAACCTGATCCAGCAGCTGTAACTTTAGATGTGATGCTGTCCTATCTTGCCTTCATTCTTACCAGGGTGGATTCGGAACTGATCCTCGGATCTGACTCGGCCTTATACAAAAGCCTGAGGTCTTCCACTAGCTCGTGGCTAAAAAACCCTATCCCATCATGCACTAGGAAAGCTACCCAGATCTCATTTGCCGCTAAACAAGATCAGGTGCTCTTCCTACTGGGTCTGGCTAAGTAGATTTTTTCTTCTTCATATTTTGAAAAATTGTTAGCTATTTCTAACTGGTTTATTCTAGTTAATAATTACTAAGTGAATTTTTGTTTTTTCTTCCTGAGTTTTCAGTGCTGTTGGCCGTTTTTCTTGTAAGGCCTTTTATTATTAACCCATTTTTAGTTAGAGGGCTTTCCTTTCCCCTTTCTTTTTCCCCCTTTAACTCTCTAGGCTGGTTCATTTAAATTAGAGAGCTGCCTTTGCCTGTTTGACTTAGAGGGCATTTCCCTTTGTTTTCTTCCTTTAACTCTCAAGGCTGGTTCATTTAAATTAGAGAGCTGCCTTAGCCCTTTTAACTTAGAGGGCCTTTCCCTTGTTTTTTTTTTTTTTTTTTGCATGATCATTGCTGTTCTTATTGTTAAAAAATAAATAAATAAGTAGTAGTAGAGTGTATGCATAGTTATATTTTCTATAGTTGTTAGCTGCTTTCCTTTTGTTGTTGCTGACTAGTACAATGTCTTCAAAGGATTCTAAAGAAGCTAAATCCTCTGAGTTTAAAAAATGTGTCAAATGTAGTCAAAAAATGTCTATTACTGGCGGACATACCATTTGCATGTACTGTCTTGGAGCGGTTCACCTCCAAGAGTCCTGTGCCATCTTTTAGCCACAGGGTGTTATTAGAAAAGAAAAACAAACTGATACTAAGAGGCTTGTTGAAATCCCCTTTTTCTGAAGCAATAAAAGATGGTCAGGTTCTTCAAAGTCAGGCCAATCCCCTTCTTCAAATTCGGACAAGTCGGGGAAAAGGTCCTCACCTTCAAGTGCTTAGTCAGAGCCATCTAAAAAATTACCAAACGTTTCAAGTATGGACCCGACGGCTGTCAGGCCCGAGAAGCCTTCTACCTCGGCTCCCTCAGTTTCAGTGCTGGTGAAATTTCATTTGCAGAGCTGGTCCTCTGAATTGGAACCAATATCTCCCACTCTAAGGTCTCCATTATTACAGTCCTCCAAATCTCCTGCTCCCTCAACTTGATCTTCCAGGAGCATGTCTGATGACGGTGTGGATCGTGTAGTGCAGAGGCTAAGGGCACTGGCGCTCACCAAACTGCTAGATCCAACCCAGAGGGCTTTAGAACTGACCAGCCCTTTCAGCATTGATTCCTCCTCTGATCTGATCTCTGACATCTGAGCCAGAATGTCTAGAATTGATTGTATCTGAATCATCAGAACTGAGACCTATCACAGGATCTTAGGGTCCGAACATTGTTCCAACATCTTCGGTTCCGTCCAAATTCGAGGAGTTTAGGAGCTGATGCTCTCCAGTCGGGACCGGAGAGCGGAGTTGGATAGGACAGTTGTCAGATACAAACTTACCTCTCGGGGCGTTGGCTCTGGTGAGCTGGTTTCCTGCCTCAGCCTTGGAGCTGACCCACTTGGCTTCGGGGATTCCCTTTGGTTCTTCAGAGCCAGGAGTTTCCTCAGACCAGGGTCGCGGGGCTTTCAAGGTGATGAGAGTGCTGTCTCTGCAACAGGTCCACTCTCGGGTCAGGACATTCTTCCCCAAGGCATCGGTGTCTGTCTCGGTACCACTGCATCCACAGAGACATGGAGATCCTAGGCTTCAGGGTGCCCCATTGGGTGACCCCCCTCTCTTCTGAAACCTCTCCAGAATACTCCTCTGAGGAGGTCCCTCGGAAGAGATTATGTAAGAAACATTTAGACTCTTCAGAGGAGTCTGTCACATTGGATACAGACCTTGATGATTCTGAAGGGTCCCCATGGTCACCTTCTGAGGATGTCTCCTTTGCTGACATCCTAGAGATACTAAAACAAAGAGGTGGCTGGAGTCCATCAACCCTTCGGAGGAGGAGTCTGTATACCTGAAGGCCTTTGGATCTTTCCCTTCCTCCACTTGGGTGTCTCTGCTTTTCAATGAACTAATGGATCTAGTTTCTCGAAGGGCATGGGAGTCTCCAGATTCAGTGGAACCTGTTCCTCGGAGGCCAAATAAGTTGATCACCTCACCAGTGGACAAAAATTACCAAGGGAGTCCCAGTAGATTCTATGATGGTGGCCGCATATACCAAGAAGGAACTCTCAGAGATGTCTTCTTCTGTCCATCCGCCGAACAAGGAGTCTTGTACAATGAACAGATATGGAAAGCGCATCTTTTTTTCAGCGACTTTTGCCCTTAGATTGCTGAATTATCTGACTCACTTTATTAAACTTTAGGGAGATCTCCTGAAGGAGCTAGAGATACCCTCCAAGGTTCAGTAGCTGTTCCTGTCAGCTCTCCACCTTAAACTCAGTGGTCAACTCCTCCATGAGACTCAGTTCTTATGCAGTGTCTGGAGCAACCAGATTCAGCAGTTTCTCTAAGGAGACATTCTTGGATGCACTTGTGTGACTTTGTGCAGCCCTTTAAATCGCCTTTTGTGAACGCCCCTTTCGATGGCTCATCTTTGTTTGGGCTAAATGTCAAAGACACACTAACCAGGTGTGAACAAGAAGGAAAGACTCTCTCTGCCATAGGAGTACATTTTTCCCTACCTACCAGACCTCATCCAAAGGGTCAAAAAGGAGGAAAATGTGGCTTCAAAAATCCCAGAGAGCTTTCCAAGACACACGTGGTGATTCCTCCCCCAGGGGCAGAGGGGGAAGTAGTAATGGAAGACACCAACCACACGGCAGAGCGGGTCCACAAAATCAGGCTACAGGGAATCATTCCTTGGTAAGCCCTTTCAGATATCCTGAAAGGAGGCCTGCCTGTCCATCTGTGGAGGCAGTCAGGGTCTGCTTATCTTTGTACCCAGAAGCCTGGCTAACAATAAAAGATAAGTGGGTACAAAGCATTGTATCCAGAGGATACTCCATACACTTTTCTTTCCCTGTCCCAAACATAAAAAAACCCATCCCAGACGTTCCACCCAGTCAAAGGGAACAGGCAACTCTAGAAATATAAAAGTTGCTAGACAAAAGAGTCATCCAAACAGTCCTCGCAGACCAAATAGGATCCAGAACTTACTGAAAGTTCTTTTTAGTTCCAAAGAAAACAGGGGACTGGAAACCCATCCTGGATCTTAGCAAATTAAGCAAATCAGTAAGAAAGTCAAAGTTCAGGATGGTAAGACTGCAATCAATACCCCCTTTTCTGTGACAAGATGATTGGATGTGCTCTATAGACTTCCAGGATGCATACTGCCACATAAAAATGGACAGGCGATCTAGGACTCATTTGCGCTTTTGGCTGGGAGCTATTCACTACCAGTTTCGAGCTCTGCCCTTTGGCCTTACTACAGCCCCCAGAGTGTTCATCAAGTGTATGGCAGTAGTCGGGGCTCACTTGAGATGCCTAGGATTCCTAGTGTTTCTGTACCTAGATGACTGGCTCCTAACCACCACCACAGAGCATCTGCTATCGAAAGCGAGAGACACCACCTTGCATCTCTGCTCTCACCATAGGAATCACAATAAACTATGAAAACTCTGCCTTGTTGCCATCTCAGCGTATAGTTTTTATAGGAGCAGATCTAGATACAACAAAAATGATGGCCAAACTTCCTTCTGAAAGGGTTCAGTTTCTACGACATCAGGTCCCAAACCTATTTTCCAAGAAAAAAGTACAAGCAAGAACAGTCCTGAAAGTCTTGGGAACCATGGCAGCAGCAATATCCCTGATTCCATTAGCACATCTGCACATGAGAATTCTACAGTGGCTACTGTTCACTCAGTGGTCAGTCCAGGAACCATCCATGTCCAACCAAATTTTGATAACGGAATCTTGCAAGAAAGACCTTCGTTGGTGGCTTTACTCCACTCATGTGACATTAGGTCGACCCTTTGTACTTCCCCAGCCATTAGCCAAAGTGACCATGGATGGTTCTCAGATGGGGGGGCATAGGGGGGGCATTATCTGGGAAGGACAGTCCAAGGCACTTGTCAGGATCATGAGACCCATTTGCACATCAGTGTCCTAGAGATGAGAGTGGTGCTTTTAGTGTTGCAAGCATTCCAGGACTCTCTTCTGCTAGGAACTATTGCAATACAGACAGACAACATGTCAGTTGTGTGGTACATAAACAAACAAGGAGGAACTAGATCTTACCTCCTTTGTTGGGAGGCCCTGAGAGTATGGCAGTGAGCGACCTCCTCCCAACGCTTTCTGGTAGCAAAGCACATCCTGGAGAAATCCAATGCGATAACGGACAAATTCAGCAGAGCTATTCTAATGCCTCATGAGTGGTCCCTAAAACAGGACGTGGTGGAAAAGATTTTCCGCAAATGGGGCAGGCCTTGCTGCAACTTTTTTGCCACATCCATAAACACCAAATGCAGCAACTACTTTGCCCTGATCCCCCCTCGGGGGAATCACCAAGGGATGCACTTGTCCACGATTGGCCCTCGGGTCTCCTCTACACCTTTCCTCTCTTTCCGTTGATACCCAGAGTTCTTCAGAAAGCCAGTTGCTTGGGAAGGAACTTGATACTCGTCGCCCCATACTGGCCTTGTCTAATCTGGTTCCCCTTCCTGTGGCCTCATCTCTAGGAGGAGCTGTGAATTTTGGACCCAGTTCCGGACCTCTTGATTCATGCGTCAGGGATGCTGTACCCCTCCCTTCAAGCC
Organism: Protopterus annectens; assembly: GCF_019279795.1. NCBI lineage: Eukaryota > Metazoa > Chordata > Ceratodontiformes > Protopteridae > Protopterus > Protopterus annectens. The sequence goes on along the minus strand of NC_056731.1, from coordinate 862,793,156 downwards.
CTCAAATTGACAGCTTGGCTGCTATGATTCCAACCATAGCCAAGCTCCCTAACCTCTCACCATCAGTAAAACATATCCTGATCTCATCTCATAAAGCTTCGATGAGAAAGTTAAATAGAACCAAATGGAAAAGATTTTCTTCATGGGCAGCTACTATCTGAGTTCAGTTAGCAGCAATATCTAATTTCCATTTAGGCAAAAGACTTTGCAAAGCCTTTCTTAAAGCTACTGTTTTATTAAGACCACCTATTAAAGCCCCTCCAGCACCATAGAACTTGAAATTTGTCTTATCTTGTTTGATTCTTCTCCCTTTCGAGCCTGCATCATCCTGCGATCACAAGTATTTGACTTGGAAAACAATTCTTTTCATAGCTATTACTTCTGCTGGAAGTGTTTCAGAGCTGCAAGCATTGTTAATAAAGCCCCCCTACATGCTTTTCCAGAAAGGCAGAGTATCCCTGCGCACAAACCCATTTTTCTACCCAAAGTATGCTCAGAATCTAATTTGAATCAATCTATAGAACTACCATTTTTTCCCCCAACTATGAGAATAAGGCAGAATATATGCTGCATCAAATGGATGTACATAGACAATTATGTTTCTACTTGCATACGACAAAGAACTTCAGAAAATCTGACCAATTGTTTGTATCCTTTTCAGACTCAAAGAAAGGTGCTCCTGTGTGTAAAGTCACACTTTTGAAATGGCTATCAGCTTGTATTACCTTTGCTTGCAAATCTCAAAACAAAGAACTTTCCCATAAAGTAAAAGGTCATTCTACAAGAGCCATAGCAACCTCTTCTGCCTTTCGGGCGAGACTAACTATTGATACCATTTGTGCTGCAGCAACATGGGCAAGGCCTCATACCTTTATCACTCATTACAAAGTTGATTTGGCCTCCAGGAACAGGGCCTCCTCTGGGTTCACTGTTCTGAAGAATATTCTCCATTGAGCCACCCAAGAAAGATGATGCTAGGGATGTTGTCCCAACCTACTAAGAATGAAGGCGAGATAAGACAACCTCACATAAAGAAGTTATGTACTCACCATAACATTCCATTTGTGTTCTTCATCTCACCTTCATTCTTACATCCCACCCTCCTTCCTCCAGCCCTTTGCTCCTGGAAGACTGAGCCGATGCAATTGGCTATTAATGATCTCTGACCTTCTTCATTGCTTTATAAGGTATTCATTGACTTTTATTTATTAGCTTAGTTATATCTGCAAACAAGATCGGGGGAGCTCTCCTAGTGCATGATGGATAAGGCTTTTTAGCCACAAGCTAGTGGAAGACCTCAAGCTTTTGTATAAGGCCGAGTCGGAACTGAGGATCGGTTCCGAACCCAACCTGCTAAGAATGAAGGTGAGATTTGCAACACACATGGAAGATTATGGTGAGTACATAACTTCTTTATAATCCTCTTGCTGGTAGCACTTAGTTAATTCCAGTCCTACTGTTTCTGATAAGGATGGGAAAATGATTGATAAGTATGGGGAAAAGTATATGCTTCTGCCACATTGATTTTCAGAATTTTGTTGCTGTCAGGCTCATATGTTAAGGTTTATCCCGACTAATTGTAAAAGTATAAAACATCTGAACCACACAAGGACCAAACAGCCTGGAAACCGCCAAATGGGATCCACAGAAATGCGCAACTGATGCAGCAACACTACCAACCAGATATAATCCACAAATGGTTAAAATCCGATAAAAATCCGATGAAAATCTCTTTGAAACATGCACCAGTTTATTTAAGCCTTCAAAATATAGCTTTTCGTCAGTCCCAAGACCAACTTCCTCAGAAATAGTTAACCTGTAACAACAAAATTCAAACTGATGACATTGACTTTAAAAACCTTCCATCCATGACATCACTTCCTTTGATTCACCATTAAAGTGATACAATGTCTCTACAAATCATATGGCTTTTACCTACTTAATAATATTTACTGCCAATATGAACTAAATTAATGATGATAATATTTTACCATCCAATTAACCAAATTTAAAATGCAGAATAAACTACAATGAAATACATTTATATATTAAAAAACATATAAGAATTCATATAAAGTTCATGTAAAAATTCATGTAAAAATTCAAAGATCACATGCAATGCACTTGCGACTCAAAAGGTCAATGTCTCAAACAAACATACTTTCACCAAATCAATTATATAATAGTGCGATAATATCTAAAATTTTTAAAAAATTATATAACTACAAATATTAGGGCTTGCAAACAAAACACTTGTAATTAAATGGTGGAACTCAGGCAGCCAAAGGAACTACCTCTCCAGGCTCTTCAGCTTTAAAATGCATGCTATTGACAGCATGCCATTGAGACCTGGGGGGGCAAATGCTCTTAGCCTTAGCTGCCATAATAGTTCCTTCCTTTCCAACAAAAGTGAATCCATCCCCCTCCCATATTTGGGATTTATATGGTCAATTGCCATGAAATTGAACCCATGCTCAGGGAACTCCTGAATGTGTTTTGCTAGGGCATTCTCTTCCTTGTTCTTCCTGATAGCATAAGAATGTTCATACATGCGTTGACATAATTTCCTGTCCGTTTTTCCCACATAGAAACTAGAACAGGAAGTGCATGCTGCTACATTATATAACATGAGAACTTCTACAATTATACCTTCCTTTTACTGAATAAGTTATGTTTCGTATATAAAAATGGAGCCCTGTTTTTACAAATCTACAATGTCTACAAAATTACATGTGAACATTCCAGCTCTTATGTCGGTTACTCTAGTTGGCTTTCTAAGATATTTTTTAACCCAGGTCCCTTTCTATAGGTAAACTTTACCTTCTGTCCCAACTGTTGTAACCCATCAAATTCACTAGTGGCAATAGCCCAAAACCTTTTGATGGAAGTGCTAATGCTAGGAGCATCCATACTGTAGGTCATTACAAACCTCATGGAATGATCAACAGACCGACAATTATTAGCTGGTTCATTTGATGCATTTGATCCCCCAGGATGCAACACCAATAGGGGTTTATAAAACCCAAATCTCCTCTTGTGTTTTACCTTCGTCATTAATTCTACTAACATGGGGGTCGGGTAGCCTCTATTGGAAAACAATTCATAAATTTTGTCCATTTCCAGTAAAAAATCAGCAAACATAGTGACCATCCTGGCTGCCCGGACCAATTGTCCTTTCACGATGGCACGTTTTTGGTGGTGGGGATGATTACTCTCAAATTGTAGATAACTATTAGACCACATAGGTTTACGGTAAATCTTGGCCACTAAATATCCGTTTTCGGATGATTTAATTAAATCAACATCCAAATAAGTGACCCTCTCTTTGTGGTAATCCCAAGTAAACCTCAAAAATTCAGTTGAAATGTTGAAATCATTGACCAAGCCCTCAGCTACCTCTCTATTCCCTTCCATGATAATGAAAATATCATCCAAAAACCTCGTGTACAGATGTACCTTCTCTGATATAAATGGATGATTGAACACAAAATTGCTTTCCCATGATGCTAAAACTAATTTAGCTACACTCCCCCCACATGGTGACCCCATTGGGACACCTTTTATCTGATGATAGTATTTCTGATTAAAAGTCACAAAATTACAAGTAAGAATTATATCCAAAGTTCTCTCACCATCAATATCTCATCCATGGGGGCACCTCTTGCTAATAACCTTTCCTCTACCCATTCTACTGCTATATCCTGGGGTATTGAGGAATACAAATCGACCACATCTATAGTAAGAAAAACATCTTCTGGTTTAAGAGTTAAAGCATTCACCCTTGTCAAGAACGACCATGAGTCCTTAGAAATATGTTGTCCTTTACTAATAATGATCAGGGGTGACTTCCCTTTTATGGATTTTTGTTCTATCATGTAATAGCTTTCTCCTCTTAATATTGTAAAGTTTGTTAATGGCTGGGGTCCCACCAGACTGGGCGCTTTGCCCCTTTGTGGAAAGAAGAGTCTTGGTTTTATTTTGGGATTGCCTGATCCATGCAGTCCTGGAGAGGTGTTCATAGAGCTGCGCCTTTGTAAGCGGCTTCCCGCGAGCTTGGGTTGTGGTTTCCTCTGACTCAGGGGCCTTGAAGGATGTACCTCACCACCAGTCTTGAAGTAGTTAATGAAGCTCTCTTGCTTTTAGAGAAGTTCTTCACTATGGTCTTTGTTGTTTGGGGTGGGGGATGTGGATGTGATCCAGTGAGATTAGTTTTATGATCAGATCTCACCAATGAGGATATACTTCCGGTTGGTGGAGCATTTTGTCCCCATGTTTGTGACGTAATGAGATCTATAGTAGTATATTTACTCCTCTCGTGGGAGACAGTGACTAGCTGTTCCATGGCATTTGAATTCTTATGAACTCCAGGAACCGTTGGGCTAGAAAAGTTTAGGGCTTGAGTAATGTTCCCAGTCTATATATTCGGGTAAGTTGAAGTCACCCAATATGATGGTGTTTGGAGATACATTTATACCCTCCAGTGTCTTCAGGAAGGCTGTGTGTGGGGTTCCTGAGTTTGAGAGGGTGGCCTGTAGCATGCTACAATTTGTAGAGCAGTTTTGCCTATTGTTAGTTGCACCTGGATGGTTTCTCGAAGCTTCTATGCTAGTTGCCACCAACTCCTGGAGGGTGTGGTATCCTTTTATAGCTATGGATACACCCCACTCCTTTGTGGAGTGGTCCGGGTTTGGGGCCGGGCGCGCCCATGATATGAGGTAAAAACCTAATAGTGCGAGGGGTGCTCTCAGGAGCCTTCGGAACCAGGTTTTCGTAGTTACAGCACGAACATCGAGGCTTGTTCTCCATGAGAAGGATTTGCAGTCTGCGTGCATTTTGAAGAATTTAGACTTCTGGCATTGAGCCAGCATTACCCTCAATTTCTTCCCATTTTGTTTTCTAGGGTGGTAGGTTTAGAATTTGAGCCTTGCCTAAAAGGCACTATGGGGGTGGCTTGAGCCTTGTAATATCCGAGGTCAGGGTGACGGGTGCAAGCCGTCCCTTTGCTTGAAACAGCGTGGCTTGTCAGCTATGTCATCCCAGGCAGATGCTGCGAGCACTGGATCCCTTTGAATGACACCATGCGACATTAAGCCAATTTGTTAAAGCTGATCATCTTGGTTCTCATATATTGTGGCATCATTCTTGGTGAAGGAAGGATACTGCTCAGGGTTAGGGTCATACCTGCCTGGGCTAAGCATAATCAGAGAGCTCCTCTATGTGCTCTTCTTTTCATGCAGTCCTAGGGAGAGTATCGCTCTCAGGGTCGTTCACACCAGCATGGACAATGACTGTGTCCATATTTTGTACTTGCTGTGGAGTGACCTGAGTGCTTTGTGTTATGTAGGCTGGATTCCTAGCGCCCGATGAGTGCAACTTCTGTGACCCTCTCCCTTGTTCAGCTCTGGTGAGTGGGACGTCAGTGTAAGTTCTGACTATGGGAGTCACCTATAGCGACAAAATATGTTTGGTGTTGTATTTGGCCTTAAGGGCTGTGGACTGCTTTGCACACTGCTTTTTGTGGTTTATGTGTTGCTTTTGGGGTGTCTTGAGGTAGCAGTTTGTTTGGTGTCTGCTTTAGAGGCCTCTCTGCTGTTTAGGTAAATTCTTTACTTCAGAGCCTCCTGAGTATGTCTTTGTGTGTTTATGTGTTTGATTCAGTGGGAGTGGTAGCATTATGTGAGGCTGGTTTTGTGGTGTGTAGTTGCCTTCTCCTCCTATCTGGTCTTGCCAGTCCTGAGTTGAGAGAGCTCAGCCTCCAGTTTGGCTAAATAGCTGCATCTCTCGGCATAGGCGTATTTGTGTGTTATGTGGGAGGAGGAGAGGTTCTCCTGTGTACATGAGGCAGTGCTATAACATTGCCCCTCAAGATTCCCAGGTGATTCACCAGCTGGACCGGAGAGGGAGATTGACCGGCATGACCTTTGGACATGCTAGGAATAATATTGGGAAAATCCTTAATTGAGAAACAAAGGGCCAGTGGGGAGTGAGGGGTGTAGTGCTTTTTAATTTTTAGTGCTGGACTTATATAATTGCTTTAGTGAGCAAGGTGCCAGGTAACCCAGGTGCGCAATGTGTTACAAGTAACTAAAATGCAAAAACGACAAACAGTAACTTTTCTTTTCAAGTGAAACAAGGAAATAAGTACAGTAAGCTTAATGCAGATATCACTTTATGATCACAGAAAGCGCTGGGAGAAGTTGCGTATTACAGGGTGAATTAGCTATTTCGCAGGGAAATAACAAGCAAAACAAACAACAAGTATATAAACAAAGCTAGATTCAGTAAGGCCTGGATCCTGGTCTCATGATAGAAACAACAAAACAAAGAGATGAACTCAATTTCAGTAAAGATACAGTCTCGAATATATTCAGGCACTATAAACCTTAACCAGAAAAATTTTCCAAGCTCAGAAGGGCAGAGTCCAGCCTCTTCTCCCAGCCAAGAGTGCAGTCCACCTTAACCTTTCTTAATGTAAAATAACTGGCCTGAGCCCAAGTGCCTAAAACCAGAACTAATACACTTGGACACTGGGCTCTCAATCAACACGGTTCCCAACTTAGAAGGATGAAAGCTACCTGTCACCTGCCACCACAAAAAGCTTGCCACAAACCTTCCTAATGTAAAACAACTGGTCTGAAGCCCAAGTGCTTAATCCTAAAAAGTTACTTGAATGATAGCTACACTTTTAATTCAAGTTACAAACCAAGCTTATTTAATAAATACCATTGAATACTCTTTTAGAGAATGTCTGGATTAGTGCTCAAGTTATACTGTAAACAAAGCTAGATCCACAGGCCCCACGAATCCAGTCTATGCCACAGGCAAAACAAGGCGCACTCAACTTCAGTAAGAAACACAGTTCAGATATGCATGCACTATAAGCTTCCTTTTAACCAGAAATTCCCCAGCAGCTCAGAAGGGCCAGAGTCCAGCCTCTCCTCCCACAAGAGTGCAGGTGACCACTCTAACCCTCTTAATGTAAAATAACTGGCTTTGGAAAGCCCAAGTGCTTAAACCAGAATTAATACACTTTTTAGAATAACAGACACTGAGCCCTCCAATCCAGCAGTTCTCAACCTAAGAAGGATGTAAGCTACCTGTTTCTTCTGCCACAACAACAGTGCAGACCACAAAACCCTCTCTCAGTGCAAAACAACCTAACTGGTCAATTCGAAGCTTCTCCAAGTAAGTTTTAAACCAAAAAGGCTTAGAATGAGTTACACCAAGCAGTAATAAATACAATTGAGTATTTTAAGATGATGCAAAAGTAAAAAGAAGTAGGTAAAAACACAAGTACAGTAAAAAGCAGATGAAATTTTTTTTTTCTGAACAAGTGCTGAGATCAAAGAAACAGATTTGAGTGCTGAAACTAGAAAACTGGCTATAGTTACAAGAAAAAAAAAACAAGCTAGAAGGCTTCCCTCAAACACAGAAGGGCTTGGGGCTCAGAAGCCTAAGCAAATAGTCTGTACCACTCTAACAAGAAGGGCAGGAAATAAGCTTAATTTTTTTTTTTTCTATTTCCCAGATATACTCTTTTGTACACACAGTAGGAGTGCTCTGAAATCAGAATATGCAGTCTCACCTGCACCTCAGTTGAGTGAGCAAATGAGATGGGCCCAGAGGCAGGCTGGAGGGGTGAGCAGCAGTTTCAAGCCACTTCAGATTAACACCAAAACAAAAACAGGGCGGGTGGGTGGGAATAACTGAAGATCTGCAAACAAGATCGGGGGAGCTCTCCTAGTGCATGATGGATAAGGCTTTTTAGCCACAAGCTAGTGGAAAACCTCAAGCTTTTGTATACAGGCGAAGTCGGAACTGAGGATCGGTTCCGAACCCAACCTGCTAAGAATGAAGGTGAGATTTGCAACACACATGGAACATTATGGTGAGTACATAACTTCTTTATAATCCTCTTGCTGGTAGCACTTAGTTAATTCCAGTCCTACTGTTTCTGATAAGGATGGGAAAATGATTTGATAAGTATGGGGAAAAGTTATGCTTCTGCCATACATTGATTTTCAAGAATTTTTATTCGCACATCAGGCTCATATGTTAAGGTTTATTCTTTTAATTTCAAAAGTATAAAACATGTTTTGCCTGCATTTTCTTCTTGTGAGAAGAAATCGGCTTTAAATAATTGAATTTCTGTTGTTTAAATCACTACGCATTGTATACAGTATGTGTATGACTCTGCTGAAACTTCTTCCAGGGGCAATGGCGACTGGTACTGTTTTGAGGAGGTTTGCATGGCTGCATTCTCAGAACCTGCCATATTATGTTAAAATGAGATTTTAAATTCTCCTTTGGATAGAGATCCTGTTTTTGGCCTCTCTACTGCAGAGGTGATCAAAAAGTGTGATGAAAAGGACAAGCTGATGCAGGGAATTTTCAGCCCTCCTTTTCCAAATTTTCAAAGGGATTTTTTAATTCCTCATCCAGTTTTAGTAAGAAACAAAATAACCAGTCTCAAAAAAATGCATGTAAACTGGTGTTTAAGAAGAAATGGCAAGGGGCTCCAAGGTTCTGGAAACTTCCAAAATGAAGGATAGCTGAATAAGTCAGAATGACTTTTTTCCAGAGAATTTGCCCCTCCCCAACACACACACACACACACACACACACACACACACACACACACACACACTGGCACCCTGTTTGTCATCCAGAAGGTCTGAATCTCCCCTTTTCTGTGAAGATGATTCATTATTGATGGCAATGGGAGGAAATTCCTCCTTTCCAGGGGCAGTTTCTCATCCTACAGACTAGACTCTTTTATTTCCACTTGTCCTTTATCACATGCTGTCCCAGGGAGTGATAGAACCAGTTCTTGCTTCCTGGGTGGGAAAGGAGGTTTATTCAATGATGTTTTTAGTGCCAAAAAAGAAAGACAATGCTTGGAGACCAGTTCTGGATCTTTCTTTCCTAAACTTGTTTGTGATAGTGCCCACATTCAAAATTATATCACTTCACAACCTTTTACCTCTTTTTCTTCAGTCATTTTTCTTGGTAATAAGATTTAAAAGATGCTTATCATTGCATCCATAGTCATCCAGGTTTCAGGATTTTCATAAGGTTTTGTATGTTTAGATCTCATTGTCAGTTCTTTGCCTTACCCCTTGGATTATCCACTGTACCAAGAGTGTGTACATAGTGTCTAGCTCCAGTTATCGCTCATTGCAGGCTACAGGATATCCACATTTTCCGTATTTAGGTAACCTGCTTATCTTTGCAGAGCCTTTTTCAAAGCATCAGAAATCTCTCTCTCTCTTGCGTGAGAAATCTCTTACACAGACTGAGATTCCAAGAGAACTTTCAAAAGTCTCTCTTGACTCCTTCTCATAGGACTGTGTTTCTGGGATGTGAACTAGATACCACAGTTCAAAGAGCCTTTCTTCCACATGAAAAATAGATCTAGATCTATTTACAGAGTTTTCCACTCTGAATTTTGGTCACTGTGAGGGAATACCTTATGATTTTGGGCATAATGGCTGCTATGATTCTCATGATGCCCCTAGCAAGATTCCATATGAGAAAGATACAGTGGTATCTAAAGAATCCTTCGTTCTAGCACCAACACCTTTTGTCTTTTCAAATTCCAATGCTGAGGTTTGTCAGAAGAGAAATCACATGGTGGACCAATAGATATCCATAAATCCAGCTCTCTCCTTCTTCCTCCCTGTTCCAAAGCAGCCAGTCACCACAGATGTGTCAGACTTTGCTTGAGGAGCAGTTTCTAGAAGGATAAAAGGGTAAGGTGTGTGAGACACCAAGGAAAGATGCACATAATTATATAAAAGATGCTTGTCTTGATCAGGGAACACATTTCTCTGAATCATCTTTTGTCCCCAGGACCTTTTCAAGTTGTTGTAGACAATACCACAGTGATGAGGTATATCAACAAGCAAGGTGGAACCGGGTTGCACCCACTTTGCATGCTAACCATGTTAGTTTGGAATATAGCTTCACAGCACAATCTCAGTCTGAAGACATCCTGCTTTCCGTCAGAGCAAAATTGTGTGGAAGACAAGATAAGCTGGACAAGTGCAGACCCTCATGAATGGAAACTAGATCAGGGATCTTCCAAGATTTGATCCATCTGTTGGGAGTTCCTCAAGTAGACTTCTTTGCATCCTCTCTGAACAATCAACTGGAAAGATTCTACTGCAGGACTCTGTGTAAGAAGTCCTGGAAAACAGATAGCATTTATTTTCCTTGAACAGGCATGTTCCTGTATGCTTTCATCTTTTCCACTAATATTCAATGTACTTCTGAAGATTCAAAAAGAGTCCCCCAAGATCATTGTAATGGCTCCCTTCTGGTCCAGGTAACCATGGTACTCCCTTCTTTTGGAAATGTCCAGGAGCAGTTTCCATAAGGCTCCTCACAAACTGGATCTACTCACATGAGAACACAGGTGTTTGATACAACCCGACACTAATCAACTTCAGAAGAATGAATAGGTAGAGATAAATGCCTCAGAACCACACAGCAAAGGAAAAAAAGTCCTGAATTCAAAATTTGAAAGTTTTAATTATAAAAATCCTCGTGAGCGCTTTTGTTTATTAAAATATAAACTTCATCAGACAAATAAGTAAAAACATGCAAAGTTTAAATGATGCATACTTATGCGTTATTGGATGAAACATTAAGTGAAAAATCATGACATCATCACCACAAATTTAACCCTTCTCTCCCCAGAACAAAACCTGTAATTCTTACATTGGTTTAAAATGTACAAATAAATACATCCATGTGCTTAATAGTGGTATGAATTACCATTAACCACTAGGATTTTTGGTCACTTGTCTACAATTTTATTTCTTTCTAAAGCCTTAAGTTTTAACACTGGTGTCATAGAGGTAATCTCATTGATGCCTGGCCATTTATGCGCTCTTAACAAAATCTGCCACCTCAGTTCCTTTAGTTCTGAATAGAGGCCCCATGGTTTCCTATCAACCATGTCAACATGATCTATGGCCATGAAAGAAAAATCGTGGTCAGTATTTGTGCTAATATGCCTAGCCAGGGCATTATTAGAGTTATTCTTCCTGATGGCATACATATGCTCGTAAATCCTCTGGCTGAATTTCCTGTCTGTCTTACCTATGTAAAACACAGGATATAGGTTACACTCAGCCAGATATATGAGCGCTTTGGAAGAACATGTGTATTTACTTTTGATTTTATATCTTACAGCATTAACTTCAAAAGAATTACCCACCTTCACTTTGTGGCACCAGTGACAAGAACCACATTTGGAGGTGCCTAAGTGTTGATGTTTAGCTTTAAAAGGTCCCCCAAATTCGTACCTTTCCTGTATGTTATACAAGGTCTGTCTCCTACACTGTCTTTAATTTCCACATCCTCCATGAGAATGTCCCAGTTTTTTTGAAAAATCATCTTCAAAATATTAGAGCTTATTTTATAAGTAGTTATGAAAGACCTTGTGTAAATTACTCTATCCTTATCATGCACATGGTAATCAAAAGAAATCTCAGATGTATGAGTAGATACTAATATTTAATTTCTTTGGTAATTGGTGACATCGCTTGTCCGTAAGTTGGTAACCAAGTCTGGTGGAGTAATATGAGAACTTATGCTCTGAATACCAGACTGACTTTCACCTTCCAAAACAACACCCACTATCGGTTTGAAGTGTCCAGAATGTATTTTACTAGTCACTTCTTCATATATGTTGTTAATTAAATCAATTGCATAAGCTCTCCTCAAGGACATTTGTTTCAAATTTGTGCATTCCAACTCAAAATCTTCGTCCCTAGAAACTATCCGAGCCGCTCTTACCATTTGGCCTTTTATGACCGACCTTTTCTGGTGCTCCGGGTGGGAACTGCTGTAATGAAGAAATGAGTTGGAATACATCTTTTTTCTATGTATATTGGTAGCATACAAGTTGTTACTTAAGTTTTTGAATAAGTGAACATCTAAATAATCCATATGTTGACTATCAACTACCCAAGTAAAGTGTAGAAAAGGAGTGGTAGTGTTGATGTACCATAAAAAGGATTCTAATTTTTCTTGGGAACCTGCCCATATCAAAGCAATGTCATCTTGGTATCTATAGTACAGTTTGATGTGTGGATGATATATAGATTTGTATATAAACTACTCTCTCTCCCAATGTGCCATGACTGCATTAGCAAATACACCCCCACATGCTGAACCCATGGCTACAACGGTCAGTTGAAGATAGTATTTGCCATCAAAAGAGAAAAAAATTTTAACAAAACAATTTCCAACAGTTCTAAAATAAGATTGATTTTCTCTTGATGGATTCTATGTTCGAGCAAAAATTCATTAACCCAATCCAAACCTACTGTATGTGGGATAACAGTATACAAGTCTTTCACATCAGTTGTTACTAATAAATCATTTTTGTCAAAAAACAAATTATTAATATGTTGTAAAAATGTCCAGGAATCCTTGCAAATTTGAGACTCACTTGCTAACACTTTTTTTAGTTCATAATCTACATAGTGAGCGCATGCTGATGAGATAGAGCCTCTTCCATCCACAAGGGGCCTCATGGGGGATCATTGAGGCCCTTGTGGATTTTGGGTATACCGAAAAATACTGGAACTCTTGGAGTAATGATATTTAAATAGTTATATAGTGAAATATCGAGTCTCCTTTCTATGAGCATGTCATTCAGTTGTCCAGAAATTCTTCGGTAAGCCCCATTCAATTCGTTAAGTGAGACCTCTCGATAGTTTTCACTACCAAGCATGCGACACAATTTGTAAGTGTAAGTCTCCATATCCATAATTACAACCCCTCCCACCTTTATCAGGCTTCATAATTCTTATATCCTGTTTTTGTAATGATTTCAGACATTTAATTTCTTGTTCACTGATATTAGAATCACATGATGTTACAGATTTAGTGCATTTCTGCAAGTTGTATAAGTGAAGCTCACAGAGCTTCTCATAGACAGCTAGCCTAGGATGTAAAGGGGGGTTGCAGGTGGAACTGATCTTAAAAATGTTTTTGTTCATGTTTCTTTCTGTACTACCATGGATTAACTGTAGGTTCAATTTCCTTAAGTATATTTTCAAATCAATGATAGTGTCTACTACATTGAATTTCTTACTGGGTATAAATGTCATACCTTTAGATAATAAATCTACTGTTGTTTCCCCAATATGTAATACAGTATAATTGTACACAGCAAAATCTCTCTCTCTATTAAAAACTACATCACATGAAAAATCAACAATATTGTGCTCTGAAGAGGCTTGGATGGTTTCTAGGGACGAAGATTTTGAGTTGACATGCACAAATTTGAAACAAATGTCCTTGAGGAGAGCATATCCAATAGATTTAATTAACAACATATATGAAGAAGTAACTAGTAAAAGATATTCTGGACACTTCAAACCGATAGTGGGTGTTGTTTTGGAAGGTGAAAGTCAGTCTGGTATTCAGAGCATAAGTTCTCATATTACGCCACCCGACTTGGTTACCAACTTACGGACAAGCAATGTCACCAATTACCAAAGAAATTAAATATTAGTATCTACTCATAAATCTGAGATTTCTTTTGATTACCATGTGCATGATAGGGATAAAGTAATTTACACAAGGTCTTTCATAACTACTTATAACATAGACTCTAATATTTTGAAGATGACTTTTCAAAAAACTGGGATATTCTTGTGGAGGATGTGGAAATTAAAGACAGTGTAGGAGACAGACCTTGTATAACATACAGGAAAGGTACGAATTTGGGGGACCTTTTAAAGAAAAAACATCAGTTAGCTAAACATCAGCACTTAAGCACCTCCAAATGTGGTTCTTGTCACTGGTGCCACAAAGTGAAAGTGGGTAATTCTTTTGAAATTAATGCTGTAAGATATAAAATCAAAAGTAAATACACTGGTTCTTCCAAAGCGCTCGTATATCTGGCTGAGTCCAACCTATGTCCTATGTTTTACATAAGTAAAACAGACAGGAAATTCAGCCCGAGGATTTACGAGCATATGTATGCCATCTGGAAAAATAACTGTAATAATGCCCTGGCTAGGCATATTAGCGCAAATACTGACCACAAGTTTTCTTTCATGGCCATAGATCATGTTGACATGGTTGATAGGAAACTATGGGGCCTCTATTTAGAACTAAAGGAACTGAGGTGGCAGATTTTGTTAAGGGCGCATAAATGGCCAGGCATCAATGAGATTACCTCTATTACACCAGTTTTAAAACTTAAGGCTTTAGAAAAAAATAAAGTTGTAGACAAGTGACCAAAAATCCTAGTGGTTAATGATAATTCATATCACTATTAAGCACATGGATGTATTTATTTGTACATTTTAAACCAATGTAAGAGTTACAGGTTTTGTTCTGGGGAGAGAAGGGTTAAATTTGTGGTGATGATGTCATGATTTTTCACTTAATGTTTCATCCAATAAAGCAGAAGTATGCATTATTTAAACTTTGTATGTTTTTACTTATTTGTCTGATGAAGTTTATATGTTAATAAACAAAAGCGCTCACGAGGATTTTTATAATTAAAACTTTCAAATTTTGAATTCAGAACTTTTTTTCATTTGCTGTGTGGTTCTGAGGCATTTATCTCTACCTATTCATTCTTCAGAAGTCTGATTTATTTGTTCGTTTACTAATCAACTTCAGTTGACCACCTGGATGATCGGGACTTAATTCCTTTTACACATCTCTTTGACATGCAAAATGTACTAGTGAAGGCAAGAAAACTGCTACTAGAAAGTCATATATTAGTATATGGAAAAGGTTTTCTAGATGGTGCCAGCAACATATCCAGCACCCATGTAGAGCTAGATGGTCTCTGGTTTTAAAATATTTTTGTGAGTTACTTTTCTACGGCCTCTCTTACTTCTCTATAAAGTTTCATTTACCAGCCATTTCAGCATGTCTGCCCATTGATCCTCCTGTTTCAATGCAGTCTTATGTGAAAATGTTTTAAAGGAGGTTTTGCATAAGAGGCCTCTAAGAAGACTGGTAGCCCCTCCTTGAGATCTTAATTATGTGTTAGAGAAGGTACCACTTGCTCAATTTGAACTAGCTAACCCGGCTGACTTGAGGTTCTTAACTTGGAAGACAGTTTTACTGTTTGCTCTAACCTCTGCAAGAAGAGTATCTGAGTTGCAAGCTATTATGGTGAGTCAACCCTACCTCATTTTCTACAGAGACAGGGTTTCTTTGAGAACTAATCCTTCTTTTGTAACTAAAGTGGCATCCAGGTTTACTTTAAGTCAATCAATCCATCTCCCTGTCTTTCTTCCTGAACCCAAAATGAGGAAGAAAGGATACTCCATACCTTGGATGTCCACAGACAACTCAGGTACTGTCTTGGCAGAATTTAATCTTTCAGATCTTGGGATTATTGTGAAGATAAGAAGAAGGGACAAACTGTGACAAAACAGACTATTTCAAAATGGTTGTCTAAGGCTATCACCTTTTGTGGTACTTACGTATTATCACAATCACATTTGAAGTCTGTCTACACAGGCCACTTTCAGCATGATCATAACATTTTATCATCCCAAAACATTGAAAGCTGTATAATAAATATTTCAGTACAAATATTAAAAGCAGAACATTTAAAAGGTGTATTTTAAATGCTTCTTTAACAGATGTCTGTCGGCATTTCCATGGGGCATACAGGCCAAAGGGTCACGGCATACGCATTAAAGGTCCCATTTTTCTAGTATTTCTTTGACTATGTATTTTTGGCATGTAAAGCGCTGAGGAATTAAAGCAGTGTGCCACATTTGAACTTCATGATGCTGTGTCATGCAAGTAAAATTCTGCATGATAACATTGCCAGTAGTTTGCATAAGCAGAAGCTTAAGTCATCAAGATCTGGCATGTGAATCATGCAGACCACTTTAAACAGGTTATTTACCTGTAGTTATAAGAATGATGGTTGTAGTAACATTGATTTCTTGTCTTGCTCCTGACGTGCATCTGTTTATGTAATTTATGAAACTACTTCATTATGCTTTGAAATAAAGAGAAAAATGTCTCATAGTGAGGTTTGTATTTGACAATGTCCATGTTATTAGTCTGAGACTTGAAACATATGACAGGTGGTGCCTACTTTTGTTTTAAAACTGCAGAGAATAAGTAATTTCTGGCATGTATGTGTCAAGTTGCTTTCCAAAGCTTGGCGACCTTATATATCACACATTCCGGCAGGATAATGGCTTGTAGATGAGATGTTTCTCTTGTTCGGAATGTGGTTGAGATAATACGTAAGTACCCCTTTTATTGTACTCACCACAGCAAAACTAATCAAGGCAGGGTCAAGACCCTCTCTACCAGGGCTTAATTTATGGATTTTTGGAAAGGGTTTAATTCTAGAAGCATTCTAGAAGCAGCAATTTAGTCCTCTGTACATACTTTTACAATGCACTATAAGCTTGATTTCTTCTCTACGTCTAGATCAGGCTTTGTTAGAACCATTATCCAGGGGAAAACAAGCACAGGATCACAGCACCTCACAGGACCACAGTAATCAACAGGAATTATAGCGGCAAATACCCAGTATACTAAGTAGGGACAAAAGCGCTCAGATTAATAAATTTACATTGTTTATCCTGATATCATTGTATTCCATCCTGGATTTTACTACAGATGTCCAGTTTGTGATGGCTGAATTTTTGACTGCAGTTAAGTGATTCCTCCACTCATTTTTTTTTATCATACGGATGGTCGCTTTGTTTTTAAATTCACGGCAATTGCTGCTATAATTCCTAATGATTACTGCATTCCTGTGAGGTGGTGTGATCCTGTGCTCATTTTTTATTGGTTGGTTTGTGTTTCCTAGTTCCTAGTTCCTAGTTTATAACCATTCTCCAGGGGCTCCTGTACTCTTTTCCTTCCACTTTCCAAATATAGTTAGCTGTGGTAATCAACCCATATAGCTAAGGCTACTGCAGTAGTGATCAATATGATGAACATATTATTGTTGTCTAAGTAAACTTACCTAACAGTAGATGTTTGAATGACCACTGCTGCAGTAGCTGCCCTCTCTGGCCATCCCCCTTGTTTTTGATATGCTGTTTACATCAGGGTGTGATTATTTATTTTTTGTTCTTGTTAGCATTGTCCTTTCAGGACTTATCCTCTCTCTCCCTGTTGGCAGGAAAGCTCTGAAGGGCTTGGCACCCAACCTTGTCTTTTAGTAAGCTCAGCTCATGCTGCCTGACAGTTTGGGTATGTGGAAGGTGCTCTGATGCTTTGGAAGCTGACTGGCTGTTTTATCTTTGTGAGGATATAGCCTATATATTAAGGCTACTGCAGCAGTGATCATTCGAACATCTACTATTATGGTAAGTTTACTTGCATAACTGTATTTTCTGTGCCATGGATGTGAAGCAGGAAAGTAAAATTGGATAAAAAAGTGGCATTTGCTGCTTGCCTAAAGGCAAGTGTAAAATATATCCAATAAGGTTAACAGTTGATTTCATGAATAAGCAAATTTAAATTGACATGCAGAAGCAATTCAAAAAGCAGTGTAATATTTCTGTTGGCTGGTTGCTTACTGTCACTAATTTGCATTAATATTTTTTAGGTGGATCTCAAGCGGACATTTACCTTTCGCAACTCCAAGCAGACTTACTCTGGAATTCCTATCATGGCATCAAACATGGATACAGTAGGAACTTTTGAAATGGCAGTTGTTCTCAGTAAAGTAAGTAGCATCAATGCCATTTTGTTTAAATATTTTTTTTTACTTTTTTGACTGGAAAAATAATTTGAGGTAGCAGGGAGAGCAGTATATTCTGTTCAAAAAATATTAGCCTTATAAGTCTGTGCTCTATAAAAAAAAATGAAAATGTTCTGAACTGTTCATACAACATATACCTGCATTTCAAAATAATTAGTCTATAACATGTATAGCAGTACCTACTGTCATTTAAGATTAAAAATTTCTACAAAAATAATCACTTATTGCAAAATCTTAGTTCATCAGTTATTGTTCAGCCTGTACTTTCAAAACTAAATCCATGGAGGTATAAAGGAGTCACTTCAGTGGATGGGCATATCTTGCTGAAGGTCTGTTACAAAGTTCTGTATATTTGCACTGCAATGTATTGAGTTACTCTGGCAATATCAGTTTTACTGTATTTGTTGTCTGTAATGCTTTTTTATCCCTTGATCATAAGGTCTCCGTCCTATTTGCAGTATTTTCCTGTTCATTCCCTCAGAGGCAAGAACCTTACTGCCCAGATCAAATATTGAGAATGGTGCCCGCATCTGCTCGTGATTAGGAGTTTTCTCTTAAGATATATATATATATATATATATATATATATATATATATATATATATATATATTTCCCTTATGAGTAATGGCTTAGTGTGCAGTATGGTCTGTGAGGGTGTGGCCTGTGTTTCTTTGAGTGATGAGAGTCTGGCAGAAATCTTTTTCCCACCTGCCCACCCTGTTACTATTCTGTTCTTACATACCACTGTATTTCTAGTTGCCTGCCTCTTATGTTAATTTGGCCATATATCTCATTTCCTCTCTGCTTTCACTGGCTTGTGTGAGTAAGCACAAAATTATCATTTTGTGAAATCACTCCCCTTCAACAATTTAAATTTATTGGCCATCCTACTGTATTCCATAGTACCAGAATACAAAAGTGACCACCCCCTTTCAATCTATCTTGCTGTTTTAAAAATAGTGACTCCTCACTAAAACTTAACTTTTTAGACAGGTAAAACTTAAGTTACCTACTTTCACATCTAACTTCTCTAGTGCACACTGCAGTGTTTAGGATAAACATTTTTTCTCATCTTACCTTTAAGCATCCCTGTGACTAGCACTTGCTCTAATACCTGCTAGAAAGCACTAGGAAGCCTTAAACTGATACAAGCACTCAACTCTCCTTGTTAATAAGGAGAAATTAATCATAGGCATTAAACAGCATATAACTGCAAAGTACCTTGCTAAGGTAAGGAAAAACAGCTCTTATACTTTACAAAAAAAGCACCAAACCAGGCATGTCCAAGGGTCAGCTTCCGGTGATTTCTCCTGTGCACCTGGTGAATCTGGGCATACTGAGGCAATGCAGCAATTGTCTCATGTACACAGACAACCCTGTCCTCCTACCACCCAACACTACAACCTGTGAGAGATGCACTTACATAGTCAAACTGGAAGCAAAGTTCTCTCCACCCAAGATTGTGCTAGACAGTCAAGAGGAGAAGGTTAACACCCGCACTACACCTCAAGCAACACATAGCCCTTCTAAACCCACACATAGCAACACTAAATCCACATATGCGAAGGCCCTTAACTGTAACCTGCCCAAGCAACAATGACCTCCAAAGCTGAAACGCGAACAAACACCAGTCACAACCAAAGTGTCACATAGCTCACAACACCAGTATGCCACCCAACAACAGCCCCTAAGGCAAGACAATGTACCCAACACTTTAGTCATAGGTGACTCTATAGTCAGGCACACTGATGTCCCACTCACCAGGCTGAACAAGGAGAAAATTACAGTCAGCTGCCTGTCGGGTGCCAGGATCTGCCACATAACACATGCACTCAAGTCACTCCACAAGTACAAATATGACTCTGTCATTGTCCATGTTGGAGTGAATGACTTGAGATGTACCTCCCTGGACTACATGAAAAGAGACATAAAAGAGCTCTCGGATCATGTGGCCCTGGCAGGTATGACCCTAGCCCTGAGTAGCATCCTGCCTTCACCCAAAATGATACCACAATATAAGGACAAAATGACTGACTTTAACAATTGGCTAAGCTTCTGGTGTCATTCAAAGGGGATCCAGTATCTGTCTGCCTGGGACGACATGATCGACAGACCACGATGCTTTGCCAGAGATGGTCTGCACCTGTCGCCCCTGGGATTCAGGTTACTGGCTAAGGCTCTTGCCACCCCTATAGTGCCTTTTTTAGGAAAAGTTCAAAGGACAAAAACTCCACCATAACAGGTACAAGCATGCAAAATCTGAAGGCAATGCTGCTCAGTGCTAGAAGTCTAAACCTCAAAATGCACTCTCTCGTGGCACTCCTAAAAATTGAGAACATCGATATCTGTGCAGTAACTGAGACCTGGTTCAAGGCTCCAGAGAGCACTCCTGCAATACTAGGCTACAACTCTTACCACACTTTTCGGCCACCAAACCAGGATCGAAACACTAAAGGTGGAGGAGTGTCCATATTCACCAAGGATATTCACACCACCAGGCTAGTTGCCCAACATAATGCGTCTGAAATTCTCCAGGTGCAGCTAACACTAGGTAAGACTACAGTCCAAATTGTAGCTTGCTACAGATCCCCCACCATGCCCCAAGATTCTCACTACACCTTCCTAAACATACTGGAAAATATTAAGATACAACCAAATACCCTAATACTGGGTGACTTCAACTACCCTGCCATTAACTGGGAAAACTACTCATGTACCAACACCTTTGCCCAACGGTTCTTGAAATTCATAAATTCCAACACCCTGGATCAACTAATCCATTGTCCCACCAGGGGCTCCAATATCCTAGACCTGGTCATTACCAACATGGGAAATTGATGCTCCACACCGGGTCTATGTTATAACATTGAAGTTTGTAAACATCGAGTGTTATAATATCGAAACCCTGAACACTGAAATCTGAAAACATCGAACAGTCAGAATAGCAAATTTTTCCCATTGAAAAAAATCGCTATTCCGAGAAACATACACACAACACAAACACACACAAAAAACAGCAATCCACACACATACACCTAAACCTAAACTAAACTTTACATACACTACTAGCTATCCACTTACCTTAACCCAACCCTAACCCTAAGGTCCGTCACTATCGCACACTTACCTCACCCGCACCCTAACCCTAACTCACATAACCTGCCCCTAACCCTAATCTACACACAACCGCGCACTTACCTGACCCGCGCCCTAACCCTAACTCACCTAACCCGCCCCCTAACCTACACAGAATCGCACACTTACCTGACCCGCGCCTTAACCCTAACATCCACACAACCGCACACTTACCTGACCCGCTTCCTAACCCTAACTCACTTAACCCGCCCCCTAACCCTAACCTACACACAATCGCACACTTACCTGAACCCAACCCGTAACGTTCCAACATATTGAAAACAGCGAAGCCACAGCAACGGCCCACTGAATTCTTTCCCTGGGAAAGAATTCGGTGTCCTGTACCTTCGCTGTTTTCAGCGTTCGACATTACGGGTTCGATATTATAACATGAGATGTTTGTAAAATTCGATGTTATAATATAGACCCCTGCACACCTATGGTCACCCCCCTCGTTGGTTAGGTCAGACCATAAGCTAGTCATCATTAACATCCACATCCCACTCCCCAGTAAGGAAACCTCCATAAAAAACTTCTCCAAAGCCAACTTCATGCTACTCAAGTGAGAAATGGCAAACTTCATGACACCCATGCAGATGGGAACTGAAAGCTCAACTGCTGAGTCCTACACTAAGGCACTGTATGAGCACATCCACTCATGCATGAATCATGCCATCCCAAATAGAACCAAGATGCTCTCCTCCAAAAAAATGAAGCCAATCTGGTGGTCCCCTGCCATAAACAAACTTTATAACAAAAAGGAGAAACTGTTGCAGAAAAGAGGAAAATTCCAGGATGCAAAAAACTCCCTTACCAGCCTCAGTAAGAAGCTGAGATTCCTCATAAAATCCTCCAAAGCTAGTTATGAAAATAAAATTGCCAAAGATTCCAAAGACAACCACAAGGCATTCTATAACTATGTCAAGAATCTAAATGGCAATGCTCAGATCTGCTCTGAGCTACAACAGAATGGCATTAAATATACTGATCCCAAGGTCATTGCCAATATCCTGGCAGATCGATTCAGTGCCAACTTCACCCCCCTCTCACCCCCTAAATGGCCCATCTAAATACCGGAAGATTGTCAAATTCCGGTAATAATGGCCACACAGGTAAAAGACGCACTCTCCAAAGCTAAGAATACAGCATCTATGGGACCATATGACATCCCAGGCTGTGTACTACATGAACTACAAAATGAACTGGCATCTCACCCAAGTGTCATGTTTAATCATAGCCTCACCTCAGGCTTCGTGCCCACTGAGTGGCGCACAGCTACAGTTTTCCCACTCCATAAGGGGATATCCATCTTGGATCCCGGGAACTACCGCCCCATCAGTCTGACGAGCCTGATCTGCAAGGCCATGGAACATATTTTCTTGGAACTTATAAACAAAGACATTGGCAACTTTCAAACACTGGGCCTCACCCAGGTCATTTGACTCTTCACAGGATCCAGTGCTGATTTTTCCAGCTTACTGCTCAGATAAGCCATATTCAGGATCCCTTTCTTTGCATTTAATTATTAGATGTGTTATTTTCTTACTGTTTTTTGTTTATTTAAACTATTTATTTTAATGTTTTATTTTGTCAATGTTTACAGTAATTCCTGTGGAAATTTCTTTCTAGCAGTGTTTATTTGGAGTTTATCTTTGACAAATACTTGTTTTAACTCTGAGGAAATTTTCAGTATTTCTCTCAGAAGTTTAATGTGTATGTGTGCTGTTAGACACTAGAGGCCTGTGTTATTTGAATGTAATGTGGAAGTTTTACTGCCTCTGACAAGAAAATATAGTTTAAATTGCTATTAAAATTATATTATGGTAAATTAATATGGTTAAATGTGTGGAGCTAATTTTTTAGTGTGATTTGGCACATTGGTTGGCTTGGTGTTTGGACTTTATGTACTGGAAATTCTTTAACTTATGTCAGTTCTAAAATAATTTTGAATACATTTCAGACTTTTTTTTCTGATAATAGCACTATTTGTCAGAGTTTATTTGTGTGGGGCCATACTTAGTACTAGAAACTTTAAGTGTTTACTGTGATACATTATCCAGTACTGCTGGTTTATTGTTCTGCCTGTTGTTCTCTCCACTGACTTAATGGATCCTAACTCTTGTATCCCCCAGTCAAATCCGGTTGCACATAAAAAGCAAAAAACAAAATAAAAATATGACTCAGCCAATGGTTAGTTATTTAGACAGTGCACTGCTTGGCCCCTAAATCATTTATCTTTTGCCCCATCTCCCTCTAGTGTGACTTTGCCGACCACTGTGTAATGGGGACTAGATCCATCCAATGCGGCCATCCCAGTATCTGTCACAGGTATGGGAGAACCAAACCTTTTAGGTACAGGAGTGTTCCGGGGCAAGAGTCTCCTTGCCAGACATAATACTCAGTCCACAGATATTTAATCTGGTTGTGAGGTTCATAAGAAAAATAAACATAAGCTTCATCCAACAGCTGATAATCAGATTATAGCTGTTTATAAAGCTGATGTGGTTTCCTTGACTAAAGTGTTCGGCAGACAGCTAATTCTGATGGCTGCGTTCATAGGCTAGAGATGTTTCTGTTCTTTCAGAGAATAATGAGGAATCTGATGAGTACAGTGGTGATTTTCTAGTTGACACTGAGTTTAGTCACTCTGATTCTTCTGAAGTAGAGCATGAGCATAAGTTCAAACAAGTGTTCACTTTTCCTCAGATTATTGCCACATTTAGTGATGAATTTGCTCTGGAGCTCTCGGGAACTACCTCAGGACAAGGCAGGAACATGTGGCCTTACAGAGGACAAGATGCCCAATTCTGTGACTACCCCCCCTCTTTCTGGCATTGGAAGATGTTTATAAAGCTGCATGTAAGACACCAGCATCTATTCCAGCAGTCCCTAAAAATGCTTAGAGAAAATAAAGGGTCTCCTGGGATACCGTTTTTTCTTATTATTTGACTGCTGACCCAGCTATGGTCTCCCCAGCTGTCTCCTCAAATAAAAAGTCTTTGGCTTCATCTACTCCAGTGCAAAATGATGTCTAACCTTTATAATATTAAATTATCAAGGCTATATGTGGAAATTTGTTTTGCAGTGTGTGTACATTTTTGATAATTTTGTTGCATCCTTTCTTGCAGAGTGAAAGTCTTATATGAATGAAATTGTTTCTAATTTGACTAAGGTTCCAAAATATGCTTTGAGAAATGTGCTTGAGTGTGCAGATAGAGTTTAGAGAATTGCTGCTTCTTCTATTGCATTAAGATAGTATGCTTGGTTATATAATCAAAACTTCTTTTATGATTTTAAAGATAAAAATCTGAATGCACCTTTAAGTTCTGAATTGGTGTTTGGGCCCTCTGTTACACAGATTATCAAGCAGTGGGATGATAAAGGCAAATTAGTGCATGAGATATTCAGGATGTTTCATATATCCAAGTTCTCCCCAAATAAGGCATCTTCCTTCAAGGGGCAGAACAAACAAAAAATCCCAGCCAAACAAAAGTCAGGGATCCAAAAGGAATTGACAGAAGGATAATTCTTTGAACCAAACAAGAGGGATTCCTTTCCAAAAACAGATCAACCCCATGCAAAGGAATGATTGTGCCAAGTCACAGAGCACTGCAGCTCCACTCCTGCCCTTCCTTCTCTTCCCCATTCCCCCAGGCTCTCTCTCAACCCTGCAGCCTGGCCGCAGATAGTCTCAGACAAATGGGTTCTGAGAATAATTCAGAGAGGATGCTTGGCAGTGGATAGAAAATCCTCCCCCTTTCAGGGGAATTCCCCCACTCCCACCAGACCAAATAGAGCTGTTTCCCCCAATTTTCCAGCACATTGTAGAAGCAGGGGTCATAGATCCTGTACCTGCGATGCACAGATGAAAAGGAATTTACTCCAGAATCTTTTTGGCACCAAAAAAAGGAGCACTCCTGAGAGACCTGTCTTAAGTTGTCCTTTCTAAACACCTTTGTAGAAGTTCCAAAATTCAGAATGCTCACCTTACAGTTGTTCCTAGTGTTGCTTCCGCATCACTGTGTCATGGTGACTCTCGAGCTCAAGGATGCTTATCATCATATTCCTGTTGCTCCCAATTTTAGGAAATGTTTGAGATTTAATGTGTCTGGCTTATATCATCGGTTTTCTGTATTACTCTTTGGGCTATCTACTGTACTTCAAGTGTTTACAAAGTGTTTGACCTCAGTGGTTGCCTGTTGCAGAACTGTAGGCATCCATATTTTTCCTTATTTATACTACTTGCTAATTTGTGCAGATTCTGCATCCAGGTGCTTGGAGTCTTAGACAAGGTTGCAGCCCTCCTTTCCCACCTGGACTTCAAATTGGACCTTCAGAAGTACTTTTTCATGCTATTTTAATGAATGGTTTCCAGGGGAGTTTGATAGACACATTAAAAAGGATATCCTTCCTGCCAGAAGACAAAGTTCTGACTTATCAGGGCATTTTTTTAAATTTCTGTCTTCTGTATGGCCTCAGCAAGAGAGTTCCTCAAAATTCTAGGCCTCATGACATCAGTGGTCCTCATGATACCACTAGCCAGACAACACTTCAGAAAAAAAATCAATGATATTTGAAGAAGTGTTGGACCTAGCATTTTCATCCTTTAGGTTTCCAGGTACTTGTACAGGCATTTGTGAAATGGGAATTGCAGTGGTGGAGGGATCAACTGTCACTGAATCCAGGATTCCATTTCTTTCTTCAGACCCCAGTCCACTCTGTCCAGGTGGACTCTTCAGGTTTTGCATTGGGAGCAGTGGTCATGGGAGTTCAAATGCAAAGCTTGTAGCGTCCTCAGGACAAACCAAAGCACATAAATGTAAAAGAGATGTTGACAGTGATTCATGCCTCAGAAGTTTCTTCACCAGTTATGGATTTTCATCTGGTGGTCACAGGCAACACTACCATAATGTGGTAGCTGAACAGGTAAGGGGTACAAGGTCATACCTTCTTTGCTGATTGGCAGTGATGGCCTGGGAGCTGGCTCTACAGTAGAAGCTGCAAAAACTGATGAGCAGTTTTCTGAGGAGGCTGTGGCCTACCAGCTTTAGTAAATTATGGAATTGTAGTATGAGCAAGGTATAACATATGAGTGGAGAATCTGATAAACATGCTAAGTCTGACAGATTTAAAAAAGTGTTGAAACAAATTATGCATTTTCCTCTTCCTGTTTATCTTCTTCTTCTTGTATTTCTACAGTGAGCCTCCTGAATTAAAAATCAAAGTTTTATCACAGTAGAAACTAGCATAGTTAGCATTCAGGTTTCAGAGTCGGGTATCTCTACCATATTATGACTGTAGCCTGTTTTTTTTTTTTTTGGTCCTAGCCTCTTCTGCTAATATTGGTGGTGATGATCACCCATTAGCCTGCCAGTCACTCCATGCAGAAGGCCCTCAGCCACTCTTGAGGAGTCAATCCACTCTACAGTAATGCCATTGGTGACAGTAATGAATGTAGATAATTTTACCCATTCGAGAATGTTCCAGCCCCTCCTTATCTGACATCATTTACTATGACCTTTTGTCAGTGGCTATGAAAAGAGCACTCTCCTGCAGTTTTGCAGTTTGCTCTCTTCTTTCTGCATTGAAGGTTTCCCAGACTGAGACTCAAGCTACTTGTATCTCAGTCTGACATTCGGCCAGAGAGAATGTCTGCATTGCAGACAGAATTTTACATGTCTTGTTCTTGTGCCACACTAAACAGCACTGGTTCAGTTTTCCCCATTTATCAGACCCATAAAAGTGAATTCAGCCACCAGTGCAGGTCTTAAGGAATTGGTTCATCATCTGCATTTATTTGGTCAGGGTGTGCAAAAGGGGCATAGTTGGGGACATTCAGTGTCTATTTATGTTTTAAAAGAAAATGCCAAGAAAGTTATTTTCTTCCTCCTCCAAAGAATTACCATAACTGGAATCACTAGATCCTCTTCCTCTTGTTTTGAGCCAGATGAGATTAAGATATATTTGCCTCCTTGCAATGAGAACTACAGAGATGTTAATGATGAAAAACAGTACACTTCTCTAGTGTATTCAGCTAAGGACCATTCCTTTGAAGCATACTTTGGTTAATATAAGAGGATGACTAGTGGCCCTCAGAGCATCTCTGCTGTCCTCAGAGCATCTTTCTTAAAGTAGTACATGCCCAGGAACAGACACCTTAGATCTTTGTACTTTTTTCTAGAATAATCTTTCCTGTCCCTAGAGAAGGCCTGCAGATTACTTGCCCTTTGCTCTTAAAGCTCCCCAGTTCATACTTGTTTTCTCCCTACTTCTATGTTTTAATTGGTGTGTCCACCTTAACAAACATACACACATGTGCATACGCCCAAACATGTGAACACACAGGAAGTGCTCACTTGCATCCTCTTCACTAGCTATGACTGAGACAGAATTGTCTCATTTGATTTTTTAGCACAGTGTCCTGGATCATGCTGTGCAAGTTTTAAATCTGCTTCCTGATAAGCGTGCTGCTTCATTTAAGCAGAATATTATTTTTCATCTGGTACAAACTGCCACTTGTTCAGAATACACTTTTAGCTCTGCAGAGATATTGAATAAAAAAAAACTCTGGTCCTGGCTTTGACTTCAGTGGCATATCCTGACTATGGCTCATCCTCTTATGAAGACTTCATAGTGATTTTACTAGCACCCCCATGAAGTGGCCTCTGTTATTTGGGCCAGAAACTGCCAGGATAAAAGAAGTGAAAGAAAATGGAAATACATTTTCTGTTGTGGGTATTGCTTATTATCTGCCTTGATATTCACTTTTTGACAGTTATTTCAACAATAAAAGATGCTTGTCATAAAGACATCAGTCTTTCAAACTGATTTTTTCATCAGTGAATGTACTTGCAGTCTGAAGCCTTACTGTTAGAAAAATCCCATCTATAAAGGATCATGTAACACACTTATTTACCCAGTCTTAGGATCATGGGACGTTACTAGGTTATTGGCCCTGAGGCCCTTACAAGCCTAGCCAATAATTTAGCCCATGTTCCAACAAGTCAGCACCCTGTGCCACTCTTTTTTTGCCTCCCAGAGTTAATGGTTATTTGACTATATTTTGTTTAGCACTCAGATCTCACATCTCAGTTTTGGTAGTGCTAATTACGATTTGTGTTTTTAAATAGCCATTTAGTATTTATAGATATTTAACATGTGTTTTTGTAAATGACTCTTCATTTTTGACACCTACTTTGAAAGCTATTAATGAATGTTCTTATGGACAGCAGATTCCTTGCAGTTAGTCAAGAGACTCTGGAATCTTCAGGCTTTTCTTTAGCTAAAAAAATAATAGTTCTATTCCTCCCACTCCTTTTGCTGATGCTTCTTCAAAACCTAGTGCAAGTAGTTCAAGGAAGAAGTGGTAAAACAGACATAGGGAGTCCACTGCTTAAAAAGAGAGAGAGAAAAGAAAATTAGGCCTGCTACACATGCAAGTTCATTGACTGAGAGACCTAGGTTTGCAGCCTGGACTAAATCATTGCCCTTTTCACCAGATTAGATTGCTCATTCCTCAGAGGTTGCATTCAGGATCACCCCTCCTCACACATTTGTCTTAGAGCTTCTGTTTTCACATTAACCTCTCTGATCCAGCAGGGGGTTACACGAGCAATAACATTGTAGAAAAAGACTGTAACAATTTTTTAAATTATTTTGAAAATGGTGATTGACGGCTCTTCTTTTATGCAGGGGATGTCTCCTGCCCTGGATATCTGTTCCCAGCTGCCTGACATGAGACCTATTTTATATGTATTATAACCACAGCATCAATAGAGGCAAGCTCAACTCCAACTCTCTGATGCCGTTCTGTGGGAAATTCTAACTGTTGTGCTGTGTATGATTCCTAGACATTTGATACCCAAGTTCCCTGTCCTTGATAACACAAGACCGAGGTGCCTGTGACCCAACCACTGGTTCCTCATGAGTGGTATGCATTCCACCCATGGGTCTGAGTCTCAGCATAACAAACTTTGTAGGGGTTAGTTTGCCTTGCTGAAACATTAGACTGTTGCGTCAATAGTTTCTCCTGTAGTTTTGGTAAGGAAGAAAAATTCCTTGCCTATGAGGGTCAAATTGCTTTATCAACTGGTTTGGAATTGGATTCTGAGGATGAGAATTTTTTGGGGGGGAATAATTTAGCTACATTTGCTTGATGACGGGGGACACTTATGACGCCTTCCCCTTATGCGCATTAAACATTGTCCTTCACTTTCATCCCTGTCTTCACCCTCTCCTTTTCCACCTGTGTCATGACCTTTGTAGTGCCACCATGGGTTAACTCTCCAGCATCTGTGCCATTAGTTCATACCTTGGAGCCATGTCGCTGTCTGTGAAGAAGTACTTTTACAGTTCCAGGAAGTACTTGTTTTCTGCAGTCAGCTACTGATGCCCCTTCCTCCTGTCTGTGTCCTGCTTGTTCGGGATGACACATTCACATCTCCCTGACATGAACTAATGTTCTCCTGTTATGCCCTCCCATTCACTTTCCTGGTTTATAGTGACAAGAATTGTAGCTCCACTAGTCCCTGGCCATATCTATCCACCAGCCCTTGATCTTTCTCAAGGTATTCTTCTTCCAACAACCTGTTTTCCCTGTACACAAACCTTAAAGTGAAGTCTAACCAGTACCTAGTGCAAAAGAAGTCATACTGCTTTCCTTCTGGAGTGTGTGTACTTCCCAGTGTTTTGCTTTTGCCATCGCTTATTTATCCTGCTCCTAGTAGTTCAGTTCAAGTGTAATAAACACTCTCAGAACATTTTCCTGCCTCTAGGTCATCAGTTATACTGTCCCTAGCTTTTACTTCATGCCAGTTCTGTGGCTTTGTAGCTCATGTACAGTCCAGTTCGGTACATTGCATTTGTTTACACTGAACTTCAGCTGTCTGCTTTCACCCCACTTCTCTTGGACTTAACTTTCCAAATCCTTCCTTAGATTCTTCCTTCAGGCCTACATTGCTGCATATAACTTTGGGTCCTCACTGAAGAGGCTGGTTCTGTTCTTCTTTTTTAAGATCTGTCTGAAACAAACATGTTAAGGGGTACTGGACAAGTACTAACCCATGTGATACTCCACAAGTTCATTTCTTTATTCTTTACATCATCTCTCTCACCATTAGTAATCCCTGCCAAATTCAAATGTAATCCACTCATAAAACTGGATCATGTTTGACAGACAGCTTCTTCTGACCATAAACACATGTTGATTGTTCTTCTGTAGGAATGCAGCCAACTTTTCCATCAGGATTCTGTTCATGACTTCCCCTGCCATGGCATTTCGGCCAATAGGCAAAGGTACTACTGTCGATGTTGATGCATTCTGTCCTCAAGCACTTATGTAGTGGCTGGTGATCCGTTGAGAACCTCTGGTAGAGGATCTGGCAGCATGCAGGCTCAATTCCAGAGAATGCTGATAGGCAGCCTGTCTGGTCCTTGTGTATTATCGTAAATGGGGAAGGTGCTTCCCTTTCAGAATTCTCGCTTTTTGATCTAGGGCTGTACAGTGGTCTCTCCAGTCTGCTTTACCTGTCTTCTAGCATGCCACTCTCCTGTTGCCTTTTTTGATTAAGACTAAAGAGAAGTATTCATCCATTACCTGTTTTTTTCTGAATCTTCTATGATGTCAGTCCCAGTTTTGCTTGTGTTGGGCAGGTCCATATGTTTTTTTCCTTATTTTTGATATGTACCGAATCACGTTCAACTCTCTCTTGTAATTTTCTTTCAACGTGCTCCTTTGGTTCCCTTACTTCATTTGTTCTCATCTGTTAATCTTTATGTACTGTGCCTCTCACTCCCTTCCACATGTCTTATGCCCAGAATTTTGCCCTAATCACTGGGTTCACCTGAATGTGTAACCACATTGGACTTCTCTTTTGGCTTTTTTTCTCTCCCTTTAAATTGCTTCCTGATGTTGTCCCTGGTTCCCTTTCTCAGCTTTGACTTTGTCATCCAATTTCTCATAATCCAGCCCTTTAAATACCTTGCATAGTGGAAATGATGCCTTAGGTTTATATGTTTACAGGTATATACTAGACTAATGACCACCAATGCCTTTTTTAAGCCTGGCCATGCATCCCAGTTCTCTCATAAATACTGGTACCCTTGATAAGTGTAAGCAGGGGCTTGAGAGATGTAACAGTTACAAGTAGGGGCCAAGAAGATAGAAGATTTACAGTATGCTTATGTCCATCAGAGACACAGGTGGCAAACCAGGAAAAAATTACCTGTTCCTCATCCAGTTATCTAAGTCACTTTTGAATTGGGTTAGGGAGGTACTCTGCTTCACATGGATGGGGAGACAGAGAAAGGGTAGTCTCTGGTATACATACCTGTCCATCCAGCATGTGCTATTTATATCAGAGGCAAAGTGTAAGTCTTTAGAATGGATAATTCTGGTACTGTTTGTTTTGCGGATATGCAGGAGGTCCATCAGGGTGGAGTAGAACAATGCCTTTGCATACCAGCCATAGATCTGCCCTCAACAGCCTTTAAGAGACAGAATACAGGAATAGGGCTTTGAGGAGGTTTGTATAGGCTATGTTACTTATGCCCTGTATTCTTTTATTGAGGAACCTCTGTGGGCGATCCAACTGTTGGTTGTGCTTGATTTGGTACATACTAACGCGGGTGTTGTACTCCATAATAGATCTAATGAATGCTGAATACAGTGAAACAATAACCTCCTTGGAACTAGATGCCATACCTTTGTTTATAAGTTGCACAACATAGAATGATTTCCTCACTGCTGTTCAAACAAGGTAATTATTGAAAAACAAAACTCTTGTCAATGTGTACCATGAGGAGTTTCACTTTCCAGTACTTTCAACATTAGTACTAAAACAAGATAACTGCAGATTTTTACACAGTTTTTTTTATGTCCTGTAAATTTTACATACTGCAGGATTTACTGGAAGCAACAATCACAAATTTCATGCAGCACTTGAATTTTTATTCTTTTGTAAAACTGATTACATTTAACTCAGCTTGATAATAACTTTATGCATTTCCATTTTTTTCGCCAATGTGTCACAAAAAATGTGTTACACTCATAGAAATATGTAAAACAATACATTGTTCAAATTAAAACTAACAGCAAATTTTCAAAACTGCTAGCTTTTGAATTGTACCTTACTCATGTCTTTGATAATTCCTAATTCCTTCTTGTTTAGTTTCAACTTCTATAGCAAGGAAATTGAAATGTCTGCTTTTATTTGGTAACAGTTCTTTATTACCTCTTATTTTAATCATTCATAGGTTCATAGGATGATACAGGGCTATTAGCCCAGAGCCCCTTATAAGCCTAGCCAAGAATTTCACCCATGTTCCCACAAAGTCAGCACCTGTTTCCCCTGTCCAGCAGGGACACGGGTGGGATCCGGGGGGTGTATTTTCTGCCCTCCCTCCTTCTCTGTAGTTAGTGTGTTGTGTGGCGTTGTGTTGTAAATATTTGTGGATATATATTGTATATATTGTACATTTGGTGCAAGGCAAGGGGGTTGTTTTGTTGCTGTCTTTTTGACTTTGACCTTTTCTTAGGGTCTTCTCTCTGGGGCAAAGCAAGAAAAGAAGGATATAGCGTCGGTCGGTCATTTTGTACTACCCTGGACGATGTCAGTCTAGTCTAGCGCTTTGATCGATGTCAGCCTAATATTTTGATATTGGCCGACCCGAGGACAGCGGACTACCCAAGTGTTTTCCCATCCAGTCTTCCAGGTTCCTATTAAAGAGGGCTAGTGAGGTACTTTGCTTGACATGGAGAGGGAGTCTTTGGGACACAAATCTATTCTGCCAAGTTCTAATATCACAGACCAAGTTGAGGCCTTTAATGCGGGTTGTGCGAGTGAAGTTTGACTTACAGATATTCAGCAACTCCACCAAGGCTGGATCTGAGACAGCCTTGTATGCCAGACAGAGGTCACCTCTAAGTAGTCCATACAAGACTGAGTAGAGGGACAGAGCTTTTAGCCTATCTATATAGGACAGGTGTTTGAAACCCTGGATTTACCTGGTCAAAAACCTCTGTGGTCTCTACAGCTGCCTTGGCAAGGTACATGCTGAAGGGGGCATTGTACTCATTAATGGATCTAATAAGGGAGGAGTACAGGGATGTTATGACTGCCTTGTTCCTGGATGAAATACCCTTACTTATGAGGTGGACCATGTAGAAAGCCTTCCGTACAATGGAGGCAATGTGGTGGTCAAAAGTCAGGTTGCTATCAACCTGGGTGCCCAAGTCCCTTACGACTGATTGCGTGCTTAGTATTTTGTTATTATTGTGATAATTAGTGGGGACACCATTTTCGCCAAAGGGGATAATGAAGCATTTCTTGATATTCAGTTTGAGGCCATACTTGTGGCACCATTCATTAGTTTGAGTAAGTCCCTCTTGGAGGATGTTCACATCACTAGGGGAATTTAACACAGTGCCCAGCTTGCAGTCATCTGCAAACTTGGTCAGCCACAGATCACTGGTTTTGGCTTGCACCTCAGAAAAGTATATCCCAAACAGTAGAGGCCGCATGACCGATCCTTGGGGTACGCCGCTTGTTACGGGTCTACTACTAGAGGTGGCTTTCCCTATTTGTACTGGGTGGGTTCTATAAGTTAGCCAGTTAGCTACCCATCTGGTAACATATGGGTTGATGCCTAGCTGGGAGAATTTATCTATTATGCCCAAGTGGGGAAGAGTGTCAAAGGCTTTGTCTAGGTCAAGGTAGGCGGTGTGCACTGTCTTCCCCTTGTCCATGGCCTTGGGTGACTGTTTCGAAGAAGTCGACTAAGTTTAATAGGCATGATCTCCCTTTGACAAAACCAAACTGTGTGGGGTCAAGCGTTTGAAGGTTGCCAGTGCCCTTGTTTATAAGGTCCATGATAATGTGTTCCATGGCCTTGCAGATCAGGCTAGTTAGGCTGATGGGCCTATAATTTCCTAGGTTGGTGGATGCTCCACCTTTGTGTAGAGGGATGACAGTGGCTGTCTTCCATTTGTCTGGGATGAAGACGGTGCTCAGGCTTTAATTGAATAGAGTGCCTAACAGAGCTGAAAACTCATGCCTGAGTTCGTGTAGGATGCAGCCAGGGATGCTGGGTCTAATGGAGGTTGTATTTTGTGGCTTTGAGAGGGCATTGAAGACATGCTCCCTGGTGATGAGGGGAGGGGGCAGGTTCTGGGGATGTCCTGGTTTACTGATGGAGGGATAGGCAGGGTGAAGTTTTCACTTAACGTGTCTGCCAGTAGTTTGGCATCTACAGTATTTATGTATGTGGTGTTCCTGACAACCAGTTCAGAGTAGATTTGGGTGTTAGCTTTGAGATTGTGGACGTATATGAAGAAGGCCTTGTGATTGTCCTTAGTGGATGTGGCCAATTTGGACTCGAAGTTAGCCTTAGAGGAATTCACCAGTGGCCTTATTTGCTTTTTCAGACAAAGGAGAGATTGCTTCCAGCTTGGCACCTGCCCCTTCTTGGTCCTGGACAGCTATTTTTTCCTTTTATTATAGAGTTTGTTTATTGCTGCTGTCCACCAGACAGGTTTACTCTTCCTTGAGGAAGATGATTTGGTCCTGTTAGGTATTTGCTGAATCCATGTAGGTATATAGGTGCTGATATAGTTTGTTGGTGTAGGCTTGGACATTAGTGCTAGTTCCAGCTGCAGGGATGGTGGCTGTGAGTTCCAACTGAAGGGATGGTGGCTGTGAAACTGCTTATACCTGCTCTCAGGAGATTGTACTTAGCTTTAGTTTAGCTTTAGTTTTTTTTTTGTTTGACCCTGTCAAGGGAGATGGTGACTTCGAAAGTGATCGCTTTATGGTCGGATCTTACCAAGGAGGATGGCACTGTAGGGGTTCTACAGTGGCTACTCGTGTTGGTTAGCACCAGGTCCAGGATATTTTCACCTCTTGTGGGGGTATCATAGGTTCATAGGTTCATACTAGGCTATCTGCCCTAGGGCATTTATAAGCCTAGCCAGAGTGTGTTTGGCTTTCGTCACCCATTTTAAATAAATTTTGCTATGCCCTTTTTCGAGGTTAGTATACTGTGCCTCTATCTAACAGTGACACAGAAGTGATACCCGGGGTAAACCTACGATCTCCCATCCACTCATCAAGATTCCTCTTGAAGAGAGTCAATGAGGGACTCTGCCTAACCTGGACTGGGATTTTATTCCAGAGTGAAGGGAGCCTCTGGGTTATGAATCTGTCCCTCCAGCATGTCCTATTTATTTCAGTGCTGAGGTTCAAGTCTCTCGAGCGCGTAGCTCGATGGGATTTGGATTTTCTGAGGTACAGCATGTCCATTAATTCCGGGTTGGACGTGAGGCACAGATCGCCTCTGAGCAGGCAGTATGCCACTCAGTAGAGCTGGAGTTCCTTTAACCGGGCAGCATATGGCATCTGTTTGAGCCCTTTGATCCTGTTGGTGAGGTACTTTTGGGGTCTTTCCAGTTGCTGCAGGTGTCTGGTAAGGTACATCCCAAAAGGGGCATTGTACTCAATTATGGGCCTGATGAGGGATGAGTAAAGAGGCACGATGACCTCCCCTGATCTAGATGTGAACCCCTTCATGATTAGGTGGGCTATATAAAATGTTTTTCTAACCACTTTGGCCACGTGGTTGTCAAATGAGAGATTACTATCAACTTGTGTCCTCAGGTCCCTAATTACTTCTTCTGTACTTAATGGATTACCACCTATGTGGTAATTTGTGGGCAGTTTGTTTTTGCCAAAGGGATGACTATACACTTTTTGGCATTTAGCTTGAGGCCATGGCTCTGGCACCAGTTGTCTGTTTCTATGAGGCCCTTTTGGAGGATGCTTGTGTTGGCTGGAGAGTCGATTATGGTGCCCAGTTTGCAGTCATCTGCGAACTTGGTCAGCCACAGTCCTTCCATGTTGGCCTGTACCTCCGAGAAATATATACCGAACAAGAGAGGTCCCAGGACTGAGCCTTGTGGGAAGCCACTTGTAACTGGTTTGGAGTCTGACATGGCTCCAGCAATTCTAACCATGTGGGTTCTGTCCTTGAGCCAGTTTGCAACCCATCTAGTGACATAGGGGTTTATATTTAAGCTGATGAGCTTATCTATAATGCCCGAGTGGGGTATTGTATCGAAGGCTTTTGCGAGGTCCAGGTAGGCTGTGTGGACCACCTTCCCCTCGTCAATGGCCTTGGTGACTGTTTCAAAGAAATCGACCAGGTTTAAGAGGCAGGATCTGCCCTTAAAGCCGAACTGGGTAGGATCCAGTGTCTGTAGGTCGCCAATATCTTTATTTATGAGGTCCATGATGTTCTTTTCCATAGCTTTGCAGACAAAGCTAGTCAGACTTATGGGGCGATAGTTTCCAGGATCCGTTGAGGCACCACCTTTGTGGAGAGGGACCACTGTTGCTGCACGCCACTCTTTGGGTACATATCCTGTAGTAAGGCTGAGATTGAACAGTAATTTTATGTTTGGGTTTAGCTCTTCTTGGAGTTCATGTAGGACGCAGCCCGGGACACCGTCTGGTCTCATTGATGCTGTGTTTTTTGCTTTGGAGAGGGCAGCTCTTACCTGAGCATCTGAGATGTCAGGGGGGCAGCACTCTGCTGGGATAGATATTTGCCCTTTTGGTGAGGAGGGGGGGGGGAGTTTGCGCTGAACCTGTCAGCTAGGATGTTGGCAATGTCTGTGGGTTTGATGTATTTTTTTGTCATTTTGGACTACTTCTGAGCATATCTGGGAATTCCCACCCAGGTTCCTAACATAACTAAATAAAGCCTTGTGATTATCCTTAGTGTCCTGTGCAATTTTTCTCTCGAAGCTGGCCTTAGACAATTTTATGAGTGCCCGTAGTTTTTGCTAATACTGATCAGAGATGCCTTCCCTTTTTGGGATTTTGCTGTATCATGTAGTAGCTTCCTCCTTCTATTGTATAGTTTGTTTATGGCTGGGGTCCACCAGACAGGACGTCTGCCTTTGGAGGATTGGGTCTTGGTTTTATTTGGGATTGCATGATCCATGCATTCCTGAAGGTGTTCATAGAATGCGTTTATAAAGGATTCTGCGGTCTGGGCCGTATTTTCCACAGGCTCGGGAGCTTTGAAGGATTCCACCTTGGTTTTGAGGAGTGTGAAACTTGCTTTAGAGAAGTTTTTCACTGTGGTTTTCTGGGCAGGGGGTGAGGTTGGGATGTGAATATCCAGTGAGATTAGTTTATGGTCTGATCTTACCAGTGAGGGATACACTTCTGGTCTGGAGCATAGAGTCCCCATGTTGGTGATGATCAGGTCCAGTATCTTTTCCTCTCTTGTGGGAGTGGTAACAAGTTGTTCCAAAGCATTTGAGTTTATAAATTCTAGGAACCTTTGGGCTAGGGTGTTGGAGCTAGAGTAATGCTCCCAGTCTATGTTTGGGTAGTTGAAGTCGCCCAATATAATGGTGTTTGGAGAGACCTTCATATTTTCCAGTGTTCTCAGGAAGGCCGAGTGGGGTTCCTGGGTTTGGGAGGGTGGTCTGTAGCAGGCTATAAACTGGAAGGCAGTTTTACCCACTGTTAGTTGCACATGGATAGTCTCTGATGCTTCATGCTATGCCACCAACCTGGAGGTGTGGGTATCTTTGATGAATATTGATACTCCCCCTCCTTTTGTGGTTCGGTCCAAGTTTTGGGGCCGAAAAGCATGGTATGAGGTATAACCTGGTAGTGCTGGGGTGCTGTCGGGAGCCTTGAACTAGGTTTCTGTTACTGCACAGATATCGATGTTCTCCATGCTAAGGAGAGTTTCGAGTGCGTGCATCTTGAGGTTTAGACTTCTGGTGTTGAGTAGTATTACTCTTAGTTTCTTATCCCTTGCGATACCTATGGAGGTGGGTTTGTCTTTTGAGCCTTGCCTAAAAAAGGCACTATGGGGGAAGCAAGAGCCTTTGCCAATATCCGAAAGCCCAGGGGTGACAGGTGCAAGCCGTCCCTAGCGAAGCATCGTGGCTTGTCGAGCATGTCATCCCAGGTTGACAGGCATTGAATCCCCTTTAAATGACACCAATACTTAAGCCAATTGTTGAAATTGATCATCTTGTCTTCATATTGTGGCATCATTCTTGGTGAGGGTAAGATGCTACTCAAGGTCAGGGTCATACCAGCCTGGGCTACATGTTCAGAGAGCTCCTCTGTCTCTTTTCATGTAGTCCAGGGAGGTACATCTCAGGTCATTCACAACAGCATGGACAATGACCGAGTCATATTTGTACTTGCCTTGGAGTGACCTGAGTGCTTGTGTTATGTGGCGGATCCTAGCGCCCGACAGGCAGCTCACCGTGACCTTCTCCTTGTTCAGCCTGGTGAGCGGGACGTCAGTGTGCCTGACGATAGAGTCACCTATTACAAATGTATCAGGTGTGTTGTTTAGCCTTAAGGTCTGTGACTGTTCGGCACACTGGCTTTGTGAGCTATGTGTTGCACGTGTTTTGTTTTGGGGTAGCGGTTGCTTGGGTGTCTGCTTTGGAGGTCTCTGCTGCTTAGGCAGATTTTTATTTAGAGCCTCCGAGTATGTTTTTGTGTGTTTATGTGTTTGGTTTGCTGTCGTGGTAGGTCTGTGTGAGACTGGAATTGTAGTGAGTGTGGTTTCCTTCTCCTCCTGACTGGTTACGCCAGTACTGAGTTGAGAGAGCTTAGCCTCCAGTTTGGCTATATGGTTGCATCTCTCACATGTGTTGGAATTTGTTGGGAGGAGGAGAAGGTTGTCTGTGTACATGAGGCAGTTGTAACATTGCCTCAAGATTCCCAGATTCACCAGCTGGACCGGAGAGGAGATTGACAACTGACCTTTGGACATGCTAGAATAGAATTGGGAATTCCTTTATAATTGAAAAAAAGGACCAATGAGGAACAAGGTACTCAAGGGGAGTTTGTGAGGGTGTAGTGCTTTTAATTTTTTAGTGCTGACTTATATAATTGCTTTAGTGAGCAAGTGTCAGGTAACTTAAATGCAGTGTGTTACAGGTAACTTAAATGCAAAAATGACAAACAGTAACTTTCTTTCAAGTGAAACAAGGAAATAAGTACAGCAAGCAATGCAGATATCACTAGGGATCCACAGAAGCGCTGAAAAGCCGCGTTTAGGTGGAATTAGCATTTCAGGAAAATAACAAGCAAACAAACAACAAGCATACAAACAAAGCTAGATTCAGCAGGCCTGGATCTAGTCTATGCTACAGCAAACAAGGTGTACCAATGTCAGTAAGAAGCAGTTCAAATATGCAGGCACTATAAGCCTTTAATCAGAAATTCCCAGCTCAGAAGGGCAGAGTCCAGCCTCTCCTCACACAAGAGTGCAGACCACGAACCCTCTTAATGTAAAATAACTGGCCTGAAGCTCAAGTGCTTAAACCAGAATTAATACACTTTTAGAATAACAGACACTGAGCCCTCAGTCAGCAGTTCCCAACTTAGAACGATGTAAGCTACCTCAATCGGCTGATCCAATGCATAGGCATTGACGAAGTTGAGGAATCTCTTGGGCATTCGTGCTTGGGCTAGAATAGGTCTTTTATTCTATGGTTCGGTAGTCATCCAGGTTCAGGGTAGAGGGTTGAATCTTGATGGATTCAAGTAAGTCCAGATAAGTGGAGTGGGTGTCCTGAGTCATGGTTGACAGTCTGTAGCTAGCTGTGATTGGAATAGGTGTTTTGTCAACAGTTAACTGCACTTGGAGTGTCTCCTTATACTGTTTGACCAGCCTGAAGGTGCGTATGTCTTTGATAAATATTGTAACTCCACCTTGTTTGGCTTTGTAGCCCTCTGTTTGGGGTCTGAAAGCATGGTAGGATGAATAACCTGATAAGGCTGGGGTGCTATCCGCAGCTTTGAACCAGGTTTCAGTAACTGCACAAATGTCAGCATCCTCCAGGGAAAGCAATGCTTGCAGTGAGTGCAGTTTCATCCTAAGACTCCTAGCATTTAGCAGCATGACCTTTAAATTTCACCTAGAAGAATATTTTCACATTGGTAATTTTGTCCTCATGATTTTGCCTAAAAAAGGCACTATGGGGGAGCCAAGAGCCTTTGCCAGAAGCCTGATGCCTAGGGGAGGCAGATGAAGGCCATCTCTGGCAAAGCATCGTGGTCTGCCAGTCATGTCCTCCCAGGTTGTCAGGTACCAGATCGCCTTGGAATGACATAAGAAACTAAGCCAATTGTTAAAGTCAATCATTTTCTTTTTGTATTGAGGCATCATTCTGGGTGACGGTAGGATGCTGCTTAATGCTAGGAACATAACTGCCTGGGACACATATTCAGTGAGCTTGATCATGTCTGTCTTCATATAGTCCAGAGAAGTACTTCTCAAGTCATTCACACCAAGATGGACTATGACATTATAACAGAGTATAACTGTACCTATTGTTAAGAGACTTGAGTGCGTGCGTGATATGGTGGATATCATCTGACAAGCAACTTACTATGACTTTCTCCTTGTCTAGCCTGGTGAGGGGTACATCTCTGTGCCTCACAATAGAGTCTCCTATGACTAGTATGTTGTGTTTGTGGCTGGGCCTTAAAGGCTGTGAGACACAGGCGTGTGTACTATGTGTGGTGCTTGTTGCTCTGGGTTGTGATGTGTGTGTGTGTGTTTTTGCCTCGGAGGTTTCTTTTGTTTGAGGTTGTTTTTGTTGAGAACCTCCGGAAATGTAAGTGTGTGTTGTACAGGTGTGGGTGGTGTTAGAGGTGTGGTGTTTGTAGTGTATGTGCAGACAACCTTCTCAGTTTTAGATGTACTGGCTTGTGATTGAGACAACAAGGATTCTAGGTTCTTAATGTAATTGCATCTCTCACATATTGTGTTCCTAGGTGGTAGTAGTATTGGGTTGTCCGTGTACATGAGGCAGTTGCTGCAGTGTCTCAGGATGCCCATATCAACCAGACTAGCAGGAGAAAGCATAGGAAATTGTCCATCCATGGTTGTTAGAATCTGTGGAAGAGAGGTCAGGGATAGTAGAGTGGGTACTATCTCAGCAGAGTACCTATAGGTGTGAGTAGGGCTGGATAAAATTAATAAAGTAGCTGCAATGGAGGGCCTCACTTACACAGGAGTGCTGGTAAGGGAAAAATGCAGATGAGATATCTTGTAAAGGGTTAAAACAGAGCGGCGGCAGTGCGCAATGTGCAAACAAGTGCAAACCCACACAAATGCGGGGTTTAAATACCACAAAAATTTAAGCAGAATATTAACACTGAAATTGACCAACCAACCCTTCTCCCTGAGCTCTTAGCTAAACATCCTATGCCAGACCAGTTCCAACCAGTTCACTTTACTCTCACTAAATGCAGGCAGGCCCCAGCCAACACAAGATGGTGTAGCAGGAAACACTGGAATCATACAAACCAATCTGGATACAGCAAAACTTGTAAACAGAATATACTAAAGATATTTAAACTCTGTTTAGGTCGATTTAATACAGGAGAACAGATACACAATTAAATATAGCAAACAGGAGCAGCCTGATTTAAACAAATTAACCAATTAACCAATAAAAAAGCTCAACATTGAGCCCTTTTCCAGCAACCTTCAGCTAAATAGGTATTTCCAAATAAAAGAGCAATGTTGTTTTTCAGCTCCTCCCACTAATTAACTGACGTTGTTCACTATTTGCAAAGGAATTCTTTGCTAACTTTTTAACTGACCCTGACAAAGAACTCTTGAAACTCCAACAGAATAGAAAACTTAAAACAAAACAAATGTAATATCAGAATAAGGTACAAAGTAGAAGTATCAAACCTTAAATGCTTTACTATAAGGCACCTTCATTCATTATTTTATTGATTTTGTACTCCCTCCATTGCTTCAGTTTTACTCACACTCTTCAGTATGTCTACTGCTTGTGTGAAGTAACTGATTTATTTATTTTACATTTGTTGACCGAGATAGTCCGACTGGATACTTGTCCATTTTCAGCGGAGGCCTGGGGAGAAAAGCTCCATATATACATACATACATACATACATACAGAAAAACTGTTACATTAAACAAGTTAAAGCACTGTTACAGATACAATACATAGGATAAAAATCATTCATTCTGTCATATATAAATCTGATTTGTTATAGAGTAACAATTAGGAAGCAATGTAGGGGTGGCCAAAAGACCTCTTTAGCACATGTTTATATTACCAGAGTTAGTCAGGATTAGAGCAAAGACATAGCCATTGCCTTTTAAAGTACTGTTTTAGATTTTTTTTGAATTGGGTTAGAACAGGTTCTTAAGTAAGCTCAGCAGGAAGTGAGTTCCATATTTTGCCAACAGAGTTGGCATATAGAGAGTCTCCAGATGAGTTGTTGCTTTTGAGGGTTTGGACTAGTAATTTGTTGGATGAGCAAAGTGTCTTGAGGTTGCTGTAAGGGGTGATAAATTTTGTAAGTATGGGTGTGTTTTCAGGTTGGTAGAGACTTTTATGTGCTACTATTAGCTGATTGTACTGAAGTTGGATAGGCATTCTAGCCACCCTAGATTATTTAGGTTCAGACAGTGGTGTGTTCTGTATGCTGCTCCAGTGGCAAATCTAGCAATATGATTAAAGCAGCTAGAAAGTTTAAGGTCAGACTTACTCAAGTTCGTGAAGAGAGGGGATGCATAAAGGAGGGTGGAAAGTAGATGTGTATGGGCAATTACCATCCTAGCTAGTGAAGTGCGGAAAGGTTTGATCTTGTATAGTGAGCCAAGTTTTTATTAACTTTTTTAATAGTTTGATTAATATCCATATCAAACTTGAGGTTATTATCAACTATGACACCTAAGAATCTGTGACAATGACTGTGCTATTGTTAGATTTTAAAGTAAAGGTTGGAGTGGAGGCTTTACGATTGGAGGAGAAAAGCAGTAGCTTCGCTTTGTTAGGATTTAATAGGAGACATTGATTACAGAGCCAATTTTCGACAGGATTAAAATATTTTGGGATAGAGTCTGCAGACTTAAAGGGGAGGTGGCAGAGCAAATCAAAGTGGAGTCATCCACATATTGAATGCAGGTGGCTGTTGAGATGACTGTGTACAGGTCATTAATAAAGATAGAAAATAGTAGGGGTCTTAATATAGAGCCCTGAGGGAGCTCAAGGGTCAAAGGTAGAAGGGAAGATAGATTGTTCTGCCATAGTACAGCCTGTTGTCTACCACTTAGATAAGATTTGAACCATTGGAGAGCCTGGACATCTAGGGGAATAGTTTTAAGTGTGTGTGTGTGAGTAGTTGGTGGTTGACCATGTCAAAGGCTTTGGAAAGATCAATAAAGAGGGCAGAAGAAAGCTTATTGTTATTTCAGTTTTGATTAATAACATTGGAGAAGGAGAGGAGGGCCGTGATTATACTTTGGAATGGTCTGAAACCATGCTGTGAGTTAGCCAGGAGATTGTGCTGAATGAGATGGCTCAGGAGACTGTGCTGAATGAGATGGCTCAGGAGACTGTGCTGAATGAGATGGCTCAGGAGATTGTGCTGAATGAGATGGCTCAGGAGATTGTGCTGAATGAGATGGCTCAGGAGTTGTTTATGGATGCACTTCTCCATAATTTTAGCCAGGGGTGACAAAATAGCTATAGGTCTGTAATTTGACAGTTCCGTGGAACTGCCCCCTTTCTTGAGTGGAATAACATGAGCTGTCTTCCAGATGGAGGGGATAGTGGCTTCTGATATAGTTCTTTTGATCAAGATAAAGATTGGGTATGCTATGTTGATGTGCTGATCTTCCCCAACATGCCTACTTTTAAGACATTCCTGTCCTACCCTCTGCATTTTCCTTTCTATCTTCTTTCTCATCATTCCCATCTTAATTGCTGTGCTTGATTATGACTTAGAGGTCAATGAAATGGCATTTGGAGTGATCCGCATATGTTTTTAGTAACAGAGGAGAGCAAATGGAAGGTGATTAATTACAGCTAATTTCACATATTACTGGATTGCCTGTTGCTTCCTTGAGTTCTGAAATTCTTCCACTAACTATCTCATATACCTGTCTTTTTCTGTTGCCCTGCCACTTCCTATTCCTGCTCTAAATTCCTTCACATGTTCATCTTGTATACCCCTCACCCCCCTTACTGAATGTTTTTTGATCTCACTACAGATGCTCTTGTGGTATTTACCCTTTCCTTTCTTATAGTCTTATTATGGGTTTTGTAGTGTTTCACAGGTAAATTAGACCAGCCACACTGGTGATAAGTGAAAAAAGATCTGTTGAGTCACTCCAGGCAATGCTGGGTTATGAGTGATGGCACCCATCCATCACAGTTATTAACTTAATAGCTAACTGTATTTTTTATTTGATTGTCATAAGATTCCTGTCTACTTACCTAGTTACAGCAATCTGAAGAAGCTTTGGTTCAGGAGCAAAAGTGTTTACTTCTTAATTTTCCAGGAGTGTCTCTAAAACATGGGAAATTTAGCAGTAGCTCACCACAGGAATATCTGTGGTCCTGAGAAAGACCACACTGGCAGCAATTCCATTATAAGCCACTGAGCTGATGATGACACACAATTACTGGATGAATCTTTCAATTAGTTAACACTGGCCTGGTAAAAAGACACTCTTATTTTAATGTTTTTATTGACTCCATTTTACTTTATTTATTTCGGATAGATTTACCATATAGA
This sequence comes from Protopterus annectens, assembly GCF_019279795.1. Classification (NCBI taxonomy): domain Eukaryota; kingdom Metazoa; phylum Chordata; order Ceratodontiformes; family Protopteridae; genus Protopterus; species Protopterus annectens. The sequence goes on along the minus strand of NC_056731.1, from coordinate 862,748,674 downwards.
TAGATATATAACACCAGATGCCCTGTAAAAGTGGTCAGACTTGATTTGCTGCTATGTCAACTCTGTCACACATGTTATTCCCATGTACCTGCAAAAATAATGGATTTTTCAATATTTAAAATTTTTCAGTAAAAAAATACTTTTAAAACTGTTTTAATGTCATTTTTATAAAATTGTGAATGAGATTTTTTTTCCCTTAACAAGAAGATGGAGGTAAATGGCAGCCTAACCAGTCTGTGACTAATATTCTGATTAGGGACTTGTCCTCCCCTCCATTCAGCTAGCCTAACTATTAGCCAGTCCATGACTCATATTCTAATTAGGGATTTGGCATCCCCCTCTAATCAGCTGGCCTGACTATTAGTGAAAAGGAACCATAGCCTTACCCTAGTCATATGGGCTGCTCTCCACCACCCCCCTTGTTTAGGATTGTTTAAACAACTTGAATTGTAATGGTGTTTGATTAAGGAACATTGTATCTGATGAACTGTGATAGATAAACTCATTCATTACCTTGAATAAACTTGGCAATTTAAAGCTCAAAGAAGGATTGCTTCACATTTCTGTTACTTGATTTTGAGGTAGGCCGCAGTGGTGCAGCGGTTAGTGTTGTCACCTCACAGGAAGAGGTTCTCCGGTTCGATTCTTGGCTAGAGTGCCTTCTCTGTGGAGTCTGCATGTCCTCCCCATGGTTGAGAGAATTTAAAGACATGCAGGTAGGTGCAAGCAAGTGTGGCTGTGCCTTCTTTGAAGGCTGGGTGCTGGGCTGGCAACTGGACAACATAAAAATTCACTGCCAGTCATTAGAGGACCGGAGTTCCGCTGTGGCGACCCCTTAACCGGGAAAAGCCGAAAGACAGAAGACACATTCTACCCTGGTTAGTTGCAAAATACCTACAGGAATACAATACAGGATTTCAAACAAAAAGGCCTTTCCTTTTCTTTTAACTTAAATGATCTTGGGGAGAACCAGCCACTCCACTGGGTTTGGAAAGACTGTAAGGGAATCTACTACACAATATATATATAGCCTGTGTTTGTTTATTACATCATCCAAACTACCTTTTTTAAGGCAAATAAACACTTTCCTTCTACCTCAGTTCTGTTTTTCAAAAAGGAGTTCAAGCAGCAATGTGCCACAAAACAAAATTTTAATAAGCACTCCAAAAAGGAATGGAATGTCTCTCAAAATCAAGGATCACGGACAAAAAAATCATATTGACTAGTGGCCTCTTCAGACAAACTCTGGAAATTTCTCCCTTCCTCTCTGTGACTCTGCATCTTCATTTGTTGCACGAGATTATTTCAGATAAATGAGTTTTCAACATTATTCAACAGGGGTACACTTAGCATGGGAATCGCTCCCAACTTATGGAGGGATCCTTCTGTGACACCAGGGAAATTCTGTCAGTCCAGCTATTTGGAATTTTGTAAATAATCATATGTCATTTCTGAATACAAATATGATTCATATGCTTGTCTTACAAATGTAAGAGAACTGTATGTTATGTACTAAGCTTCAAGCATGTAGCCAGAGTGTACCCTACTGGAAAAGAATAGAAATGTATATAAACTATATACCTGTGCAAATGTATGTTTTAATAGTAGAAGCTAGAACATGCAGCGTTAACTTGCAAAACTTCAAGGAAATAAGTTGAAAAGTAAGCAGACACAATGTCTAGAGCTAGAGGTTTTCATATTGTCTTGAAACAGAAATAATTACTAGGTTTCAACTGTAGTAGTGTTTTTATTGCTCTATGACTTCCTAGCAGCTGCACACCTTTGAGAGATATGTATTTTTGACACAGAGGTGTTAAAAATTCTTAGTTTCTGTTAGCCTGGGAACTGAAGGCAGGTGACAAAGAGTGATGTCATCCGAGCTAACCCAGCAGTAATGCTGATTATTAATGTAAGAACTATCTCAGAGAGAAAGTCTGGGCATTTTGTATCTTGTTTTGCATCTAGAAACATCCATTCAGCACTTCTACCTACATGTTGCGCTGTAAGTAAGTCTAGGATACAGTCATTTCTATTAGATATAGATATAAATATAGTAAAGTTTTGTTTAGATGTTTTCTGTGCTTATTTGAGACTGTCCTGCAATGTTGTTTTAAAATATTTTCTTTGATGCTGAACTCTGTAGTCACTGTGTTGAGTTATAGAGTATTGTCTTGTTCATTTATTATTTATTATTAAATATATTTAAACCTTTTAATTGTGGCTGGTTTGTTAAGAGATATTTGAACTGTAAGAGTACTTGCATATGTATTTGTTGACACTGTACAGGCCACTCCTAAATAGCCTTGACAGTCGTGGTCACACTTACCATTTGGATAATAGTAACATTACACAGTAGGATTGGATGGACACCCTTTGGTATGGGCCTTATAGTAGCTGATAAGTAACGGTGGCATGTGGCAGCTGGTACTACCTTATAGTCTGGGCAGAAGGTGCCATGGCTAGTAAACCTATTCCAGCCTTTCACAGGTGTGTGTGTGTGTGGTTGTTTGTATATCAATCAAATCTCAAAGTGTGTTTGTGTGTGTGTGTGTCTGCTACTTGGGCAAGGACACAAAGCACTGGTTGGACAGTGAGGGTGCCTGAGGTCTTAGCTTGGCCACTCGGCTGAGATCTTAAACCTATAGCTTGGCCACTCGGCCGAGATCTTAAACCTATAGCTGTGTCAGTGGGGAGTCTTATTGGGGATCTGGAGAAAGAGGCAGAAACCAGCCACAGTCTGACTGTGATCTCGGTGTGCTCTTAAGGGAAATTGTACTTTATTGTGTGTATACTTGTCCTCCTCCCATTTTGTACATCCCTCACTGTTGCCAGTGGTGAGGATTGAGGCTGCTTGATTACTGGGTCAGTGCAGGGGCATCACATATTAATTGTTTGGCAGTGGTGGGATATCCACATCACATATTAATTGGTTGACAGTGGTGAGTTAGCCACGTCACATATTAATTGGTTTGTAGTGGTGTGGATATTGAATTCCTGTAGCTTGTGTACTGTGGTCACTGAAGGTGTTTGTACTCTGAGTCAGGGATTCAGTGAACATTCAGAGTTCATATCACAATTGTTTTATTTATTTTTTTTGTTAGCTTAGTTAGTCAAGGAGAGCAGGCAAGCATGTCAGCAGGGAGTATGGCAAGCTGACAAGGAGCCAGTTGGCTGAGATGTGCCAAGCTAAAGGGCAGCTGTATTCCAGCCTAACTAAAGCAGACATGATTGCAGCTTTAGTTACAGCTACATCCAGGATAGCAACCAGGAGGACAATCAGACTGGCCTTGGAAATGTACAACTCTCAGAAAATGGACAGCTCAACCTTTCCACAGAGGATTTAAAAATCCATCTGGAGTTAAAGAGACTTGAGCTAGTGGCCAAGCTTTTGGAAATAGAAGCAGCAGAGAGACTGAGACATCTTGAGGCTGAGGAAGATGAGAAACTGCAATGCCTGGAAACTGAGGAGAATGAGAGGCAGAGGAAACATGAAAAGGAGGTGCTGACTCTTCGCCAGAGTCCTGCAGGTAATGGGAAGGGAGTAACCAAACCCCAGAAGCAACAAAGGTCAGTCAATTATTCTTCCACAATATACAGAGGGGAATAATTTTGATAGTTTCATTCATATGTTTGAGAGGGTATGTAAACAGTATAATGTTGACCAAGGGCTCTGGGTACGGTTCCTGACCCACTTACTCCATGGTAAAGCTGTAACCACTATTTCTAAACTGTCTGATACTGACTGTTCAAATTATAATGTTGTAAAGAACTGTTTGCTAGAATGTTTTAACACCTGGAGCTTATAGGAAAAGGTTTTGTAAGCATAGACTCAAGGCAGATGAAAGTGTGTGTGAATATGTTGCTGAACTGAGCATTTATTTTCATAGGTGAGTGGATGTCAGGTCACCACTTTTGAAGGGCTGTCAGACCTTTTGGTGAGGGAACAAGCCCTTAGTACTTTGTCGGAGGACATGAGAATCTGGTTAGCTGATCAACAATGCAATGCTGTAGATGAGTCAAGGAAGAAGAGAGACCTATACCTAGCAAGCAGGACATCAGTGCACAGGAAATGGATACCCAATGCTGCTCATGAGTCTAAGGGAACCCATGGTGGGCTGCCCAGACTGCCCCAACAGAGTCCGCCAGTAGCAGGGAAAGCCACTAATACAGGTACATGTCCAGGACCAAAAGTTAAATGTTTTAAATGCAACCAGTGGGGCCATGTTGCATATAGATATCCACGGAGGCAAGGTGGGGAACAAAAGGTGGGAGAACCAGTAAGTGGGAATGACAAATTGCCAGCAGTAAGTTGTCTTGAGACAACAAGGGTACCAAACTACCACAGGAGGTTATATCCTATCTTAGTGAATGGGAAAGAGGCCATAGCTAAGAGAGACACAGCCTCTGACCTAACCATTGTGAAGCCTGCAGTAGTTACAGAGGAGCACGGGTCTATATGACGCTATCAAATGGACTAAATAGCGAATGCTATTTAGTCGATCTGATACTGTCGAAATGGTAAAATAGTGAAGTCACAGAACATCGAATTTTTTCCCAGGGAAAAAATTCAGTGGGTCGTCTTTGGGACATTGCCATTTCCTCCACTGTGGTGCGATCTCAGAGTTGGTATATTTAAGTAGGGGGGTGTGGGGGCGAAGCTCCCACTTAAATTTGCGTTTTTTTTTTTTTTTTTACGGAGCAGCAAATTTTTTCCCTGGGAAAAAATTTACTGTTCCGTTTGTTCGATATTTTGTTGTTTCGATATTATCGGTACAATGAAATAGCATTCGCTATTTACATCGTACAATAATATGATATAGACACGAGGAGCACTACTTGCTTGGGCAGTCTCCTCCAGTCAGAGCTTTAGGAGGGACCCCATTCCAAATACCTTTGGCTAGGGATCACGTTGACTGGGAGGGTGGAAAAGGAAGCAAGCAAGTAGGTGTGCTTGAGGATATCCCTGCAGATGTCCTGATAAGGAATGATTTTGATAATGCCGTACCCTGTATGCATGCAGTTGCTCGCAGTCAGGCTTGGAGGCAAGCATATGGGTCTGGTAGCCTGGGGGAGACCCAGACAGACAGCACACTTGCAGCCAGGACTGGTGAGGTGGTTACTTCAGAGAGAGAGAGCTACCCTGTAGCAGTGAGACTGAAGATGAGCCACAGCTACTTGTGGGTACTGATGTTCCCTTGGACAGAGTGACTGCAAAGGCAGAGGTGAGTAGTAGTACCCAGCCTGACAGTGAGGCACTACTCTCCGAGGATAACAGACTTCCTGTGGAAAGGGAGCTGGGAAGGGTTACAGAGTGACAGCTGAGACAAGCTCAGCTATCAGACCCTACATTACAAGGCCCGAGGAAGGTAGCTAGTTAGGCACTTGATTCTCAAGGGAAGGGGGACTCTGTATACTGGGACAAAGGGTTACTGTATAGAGAGTGGACACCTGAGCAAGGGCTAGAGGGTGACAGAATACAGCAGTGGTTGTACCCGGAGCCTACCATCTGGCATTTCTAGCCATAACCCAGGATATTCCCTTTACAGGTCATATGTGGATAAAACATACAAAGAGACGTATTATGCAGAACTTTTATTGGCCTGGGATTTCCAGAGATGTAAAAAGGTACTGCAGGACCTGTGAACAGTGCCAAAAGGTAGGTAAGGCAGGAGACAATATGAAAGCTCCTTTGATGCCATTGCCTATTATTGAGGACCCACTTCAGAGAGTAGCTATGGATATTGAGGGGGCTCTGAGTACCCCAAGTTCCACAGGGAAAAAGTATATCCTAGTGGTAGTAGATTATGCTACCAGATACCCTGAAGCAGTGGCTCTGTCCTCCATTGAGGCAGAAAAGGTGGGAAAAGCTTTGTTAGAGATTTTCAGCAGAGTAGGTTTCCGAAAAGAAATACTGACTGACAGAGGTGCCAATTTCATGTCAGACCTACTGGCTTGTCTGTGGAAGTATTGTGGGGTGAAGCACCTAAAGATCACCCCCTACCATCCCCAGATAGTTTTATTGAGAGGTTAAACTCTACACTCAAGATGATGGTACAGGCATTTGCAGACCAGTTTAAGAGGGACTGGGATAAATATTTGCCCCATCTGTTGTTTGCTTACAGAGAAGTTCCCCAGGAATCCACAGGTTTTTCACCCTTTGTGTTGCTGTATGGGCATAAGGTAAGGAGACCTCTAGATTTGATTTGAGATGAGTGGGAGGATGAGTTGTGAATTCCACAGGGAGTCTGTTGTGGCATCTGTAATAAACCACAGGAAAAGGCTCAGGGAACTCATTGGCTTGTTCCAGGAGAACCTGACAGAAGCCCAACAGCAGGGAAAGGTCTGGTATGACAGTATTGCTCAAGCTAGAGAGTATGCTGTAGGGAAGCAGCTAATGGTTCTCATTCCTGTCAGACACAACAAGCTGCAGGCAGCCTGGGAGGGACCGTACAAGGTGGTAAGGAAGGTCATTGATGTTAACTACATGGTAGAACTGCTAGGCAGGAAGCAGGGGCACAAATTGTACCATGTTAACATGATGAAACCTTACTATGCTAGGGAGGCCCTTGTGCTGATTATTTGCAGTGGATTGCAGGAAGAGATTGAGGGGATCTAGTGACTGATCTCCCCAGTTAAGCTCAGACTGACACCTCAGTGGAAGGGGTAGTAATGTCCCAGCAGCTATCCCCTACCCAGGTTCGAGAAATCTGAGCAGTGTTACAGGAGTTTGGGGCATGTTCACTGGGAAACCTGCGTGCACCCACCTTGTGCAGCACCATGTGGATACAGGACCCCAAAACCCTATTATGCAGTCCCCTTATAGGGTGCATGAGAGAGTCAAACAGACTTTGAGGGGAGAGATACAGGAAATGTTGGAACTAGGGGTAATTCAGGAGTACAGCAGTCCCTGGGCCTCCCCAGTGGTGCTGGTACCAAAGAAGGATGGCAGCACCAGGTTCTTTGTGGACTACAGGTAATTAAATAGTCACACAGAGTCAGATGCTTACCCCATGCCTAGGACAGATGAGGCCCTTGAGCAGCTCGGTGGGGCTAAATATCTTACCACCATTGATCTTACCCAGGGTTACTGGCAGGTGCCCTTGACTCCAAGTGCTAGAGAGAGGTCTGCCTTTGTGACTCCTTTTGGCTTGTATGAGTTCACAAAGATGCCCTTTGGGGAGAAAAATGCCCTAGCAACTTTCCAGAAGCTGATAGATCATATCCTAGCACAAGTAAGACATTTTTGCCCTTACTTACCTAGACAATATTGCCATCTACAGCCATTCCTGGCAAGAGTACCTTCAGCATGTGAGGGAGGTGCTGGCAGACTACAGAGGGCAGGGTTGACCATTAAGCCCTGCAAATGTCAGGTGGGTATGGCGGAGGTCTCCTAGCTGGGACTTAGAGTGGGAAGTGGTAAGATCAGGCCAGAACTTGCCAAAGTGGAAGCAATTTGGGCATGGCCTGCCACTGTTACCAAAAAGCAGGTGAGAGCATTCTTAGGGACAGCCGGATACTACAGAAAGTTCGTCCCAACTATAGTCCCATAGCTGCTCCCATTACAGAGCTGACAAGGAAAAACAGTCCAGATAAGGTAGTGTGGACCCCAGCATGTGAGCAGGCATTCCAGAAGCTTAAAGGAGCTTTGGGAGGACCCCCCATGTGTTAGCCAGTCTAGATTACAGCAAATAATTTGTTGTGCAGGTGGATGCTTCAAACCATGGGGTGGGGGCTGTACTTAGCCAGTTTTCCTCAAAGGTGGAAGAGCATCCAGTGGTATATCCCAGTCATGGGCTCCAACCCAGGGAGGAATGCTATGCAGCTGTAGAAAATGAATGTCTAGCTATAGTGTGGGCACTGCAGAAGCTTCAGCCTTATCTGTATGGAAGACAATTCACTGTAGTTACAGATCACAATCCCTTAACATGGCTACATTGACCCAGCCAGTAAAATACCAAGTTACTAAGGTGGAGCCTAGGGTTGCAAGTATATGATATGACAGTGCAACACCGCAGTGGGGTTAGCAATGCCAACGCAGATGGGCTGTCAAGACAGAGAATGGGATAAGGTATTCCCAGATAGGTTCAATCCTCACAACGTTTCTCAAGGGTCACTTGAAAAACTAGCTTGAGTTTTTGGGGAAGGGAGAAATGTGACACCAGAGAAATATTGCCAGTTCAGCTGTCTGGAATTTTGTAAATAATTATATGTCACTTGAAAATATTAATATGATTTATGTAGAAATGTGACAAAAGGAAAAACTGTCAGCCCAGCTATCTGGAATTTTGTAAATAATCATATGTCATTCGTGAATACGAATATGATTCATATGCTTGTCTTACAAATGTAAGAGAACTGTATGTTATGTACTGAGCTTCAAGAATGTAACCACAGTGTATCCCACTGGAAAAGAACAGAAATGTATATAAACTATATACCTGTGAAAAAGTATGTTTTGATAGTAGAAGCTGGAACATATAGAGTTAACTTGCAAAACTTCAAGAAAAAAGTTGAAAAGTAAAGTGTTTTACAACTGTGTTATCTTTCAGTAAGCAGACACAATGTCTAGAGCTTGAGGTTTTCCTGTTGTCTTACAACATAAATAATTACTATGTTTCAAATGTAAAAGCGTTTTTATTGCTCTATGACTTCCTAGCAGCTGCAAACTTCTGAGAAATATGTATTTTTGACACAGAGGTGTTAAAAATTCTTAGTTTCTGTTAACCTGGAAACTGAAGGCAGGTGACAAAGAGTGATGTCATCTGAGCTAACCCAGCAGTAATGTTGATTATTAATTTAAGAACTATCTCAGAGAGAAAGTCTGGGTATTTTGTATCTTGTCTTAGCTCTAGAAACATCCATGCAACAATTCTGCCTGCATATTGCTCTGTAAGTCTAGGGTACAGTAATTTCTGTTAGATATAGATAGGAATATAGTAAAGATTAGTTTAGATGTTTTCTGTATTTATTTGAGTCTGTCCTGCAACGTTGTTTTAATATTTCCTGTGATTCTGAACTTTGTAGTCACTGTGTTGAGCTATTGAGTATTGTCTTGTTCTTTTATTATTATGAAATACATTTAAACCTTTTAATTGTGGCTGGTTTGTTTAGAGATATTTAAGCTCTTAAAGTACTTGCATATGTACTTGGTGGCACTGTACAGGCCACTCCTAAATAGCCTTGAAAATCTTGGTCACACTTATCATTTGGATAATAGTAACATTCCACAGTAGGATTGGACACCCTTTGGTAAGGGCCTTATAGTATCTGGTAAGGGTGGCTGATGTCAGCTAGTACTACCTTATAGTTTGGGCAGAAGGGGGCATAGCTAATAAACCTGTGCCAGCCTTTCCCAGGTGTGTGTATGTGTGTTTGTATATCAGTCAAATCTCAAACTGTGTGTGTGTGTGTCAGCTACTTGGGCAGGGACACGAAGCACTGGCTGGTCAGAGAGGGTACTGGAGGTCTTAGTATGGCCACTCGGCTGAGATCTTAACCGTGTAGCTGTGAAAGTGGAGAGTCCTATTGGAGTTCTGGAGAAAGAGGCAGAAACTAGCCCCAGACTGACTGTGATCTTTGTGTGCTCTTAAGGGAAATTGTAATTTACTGTGTGTGTGTACTTTTCCTGCTTCCATTGTGTATGTCCCTCACTGTTGCCAGTGGTGAGGATTGAGGTTCCTTGATTACTGGGCCAGTGCAGGGGCTTCACACCTTCCTTGGTGGGATCAGTGGTTGACTTGTCTTTTATTCGGTAAGCACTGCTACCTCTACAACCTTAAAAAAGGTGCAGTTTAGGGAAGGCCATTTCTAACACAGAAAACCCAGGTATGCAATGAATTAGCATTCAGGAACTGGTTCTTTGGTACAGATCTATGACAGTACACCATCGTTCTTTCTTAATATTAGCCATTGTAAGATAGTTATTCCCCATGCTAAGGTAAAAGAATGAAAGGAAAATCAGTTCATTGGATTAATCGTGAAATTAAGCCACTTTTTAACAATCTCAGGCCAGGCTGACAGAGGTTTGAATGCATAAAACTACATCAAACTGCAGTTTAACTTTGACCTGAGTGGCATTATTAAAATTGTAGTGAAACAGTTATTAAGGTATAGTTTTGTTTATGAAACGGTGGCAAAAAGCAGAGTTTGCTAATCCTAAAAGCTTCTGGAAAGAAATAAACGGTTTAGTTAAAAGAACCAAATAAAGTCAATCCTTCATTCTTACCATCAGTAGTCAACAGATAAAATATAGAAAACAAAGCTAAAGCACTTGCTAATTTATTCACTTTTCATTTCTGCTCTGGTTTCCAATCTAGTAAGCAGCTCTCTTGTGCTACCTACCACACAGAACATTTCTGGATTACTGTTAACTTGTAATTCAGTGAATTCAATCAAATGTCATTTTTTCTGTCTCAGAAATGTTCCTTTATATGGGCAAGCAGGCTCAGATGGTCTTTGTCCAACATAATCCCAGGCATGCAATACTTTCATTGCAGTGCCTCTAAGACCAGTCTTCATCACTTATTTATCTACACAACTTTTTCCAGCCAGAAATAAGGGAAATTTACATAGGCCAGCTGTATTATTATCTAATACATATCCTTCATATTCCGCTCCTGAAACCCCACCAAATCACTGCTGACTGCCAGCTTATCCCCAACTCCGCTTGAGCAAGTAGCTATATATCGGGCACTCTCAAATATGTCACTTTACTATGTAGGCTTCCTGACTTCTTGAAGCACAGAATCTTGCCACTAGTTATCCTAGGGTTAATGAGCAAGAAATCAAATGAGAAGTGCATAGGTACTACGCACCATCATTCTATTCAGCAAGGTGTCAGAGAGAATTAGCCCCCGGCTCTATGTTTGTACTGTTTAGCATTTCTCAAGAATTTTTTGTTTGAGAGTACTTCTGAGATGGCTGCACTTTGATCAACAGCTTAATTTTATCTCTGCCAGTATAAAAACAGAAAGTGAGCAAAAAGGACAAATGGAATCGACACGTTTGGGGAAATTCAGTTACTGGCTAGCATGTACAGTGCCTAGATGCCAACAAAAAGAAATTTGGAGAACTTGAAAGAAAATCAACCAGAAAAGGTAAAGAGGAAACACTAGCTGGGGAGAATTCTGCTACTATTCCACTAAAAGCAATTCAAGCTTTAGCTTTGGTACAAGATATGACTTCCAGTAATTTAGAGAAAAAAATAAATGAAATGTACTCAGAGGTGACTACAATAAATTGGTTATTTCAAGGAGTATATCAACTGAAATAAAATGCTGGGCAAAAAGGAGAAAAAGCTTTAACTAGCTGTTCAAATTAATCGATAAAATTAGCAAAAATCAGAGGTTTAAATGAAGAAAGGGCTGGCTGAGTATGAGGCTTCCCAATAATAACTGTTTAAATAAAATAGTAAGGTTAGAAGACAGAGCTCGAAGAGAAAACCTGAGATTTTAAATAAAATAGTAATGTTAGAAGACAGTGCTTGATGAGAAAACCTGAGATTTTTGCTGTACCAGAGAAACTGGGAGGAACAGACTGTATTTATTTTTTTGAAAGGACAACTAAGCACATGGACTGGTTTTCCAGAGCAGGATTTGTTAACTGAAAGGGCACATCAAGTGAATGCTCCACCCTGACCTTGATAAAGCAGCCAAGAACTGCATTAGGAAAAATGTGATCATACATGCAGAAACAGCTAACAAAGCTGTGTCAGAAAAAAATATTAAAAATTTGAAACAGCTGAGTGTTTGTAGAAAATGATTATTTACCCTATACCAGGTAGAAAAGAAGCACATTTTCCCAGGAACCAGGGAATGTTAAGAAGCAAGTGTGAGATTCAAGCTGCTGTATTAAGCTATGTAAAGAATATTTTTCTGGCAGGCCAAAGACATTTTGGATGCAGAATAGTCTGAGGAGGAAATAAAAAAGTTTATCAAACAAAAAGTGAATTACGAAACCACCATAAAAAGCAGGACCAACACGAACAGATGCACAGAAGGAATTTTATTCTAGTACCTCGGCTCACACAGCCTTCAAAGGAATACTCATTCACTACTAACTGCATCATTTTATATCTTAATATAATTGAATAATTATTTAATTAATTAATTCTACTAGTTAAATTACCATCACATGAAATGAAAATGAAATTTAAGAAAAATAGAAGAAAAAAAACATTTATCAAGGAAAAAAGCTATAAACCAGAGCATATTATACACACATTTGCTAAACTGCTATCTAAAACAACTTAGACATATCACTAACTATAAATGACACATAGTTTTATAGTTGTTTTTTAAATAGTTAAGTTATTTTCAAGATTCAAACCTTTTGGTTTTAAAGTACCAAAATTAAGGATAAACATACTTTCCAATTTTAGTAATTTATATACAAAATTCCCATGAGTGTAACTATCAGGTCTAGCAAGAGCACAAAAGAAGAATGAGTCCAGCTTACCATTATGAAACAAACAAAAATGTTCAGAAACAGGGCTTTCCATTCTCCTATTCCTGATATCACCCATATGTTCCATGATTCTTAGCTTTAATTGGCGTTTTGTTTGTCCTATATAATACTTAGGGGGATTACATCCACAACCTATAATATAAACCACTCCACAAGATCTACAGTTAAAGGTATCCAAAGCTTGGTATTTAATACCATTAATGTAATTTCCTGTTAAATCCCTGACATTTTTACAAATTTTACATTTTCCACATTTAGACATACCCTTTATCCCTGAAGCAATATTCTCCCTATTTGGTCTAATCTCAGATTTAAATTTTAATTTTTCTTTCAAATTTGCATATCTCCCAAATGAGAAACACACCTTACTAGGAAATAACTGACCGATTTCATCATTTTGGTGAACAAACGGCCACAAAAAATCTACTATTTCTTTAAGAGAGGAAGAAAAAGGGGAATATTTACTGACATAAAAAATTCTATTCCCTTCATTTTTAACAAACCTATCTGTCCTTTGTTCAAATAATGGGTCTATCCTTCTAGTACAAGAATCAAAATTTCGCACTCTATTGCTACTATTCTTCACTGAAGTTTCTGAATAACCCCTCTCCAAAAGTCTATTTGTGACCATCCTAAATTCAACATCTAATAATTTAGTTTCAGAGGTATGTTCAAACGTACGTTTGAATTCACCATAGGGTAAAGCTTCAATCAAATGGCTAGGATGTGCACTAGTGGCATGAAGGAAATTATTAGTTGCAGTAATTTTTCTGTAGGGTTTATATTGTACTCTATTAGAAGAATCCACATATAATAAAATATCTAAGAACTGAATGGAAGTCCTATTCAGAACATAAGTGAATTCTAGACCAAACTTATTATCATGTAAACTAGTAATGAAACCATCAAATTCAGCGGTATCACCAGTACATATAAAAATCAAATCATCAATATATCTATAATAGAGCACAACATTGTTTTGAAAAAACTTTAACCTATACAGAAAATTATTCTCAAAATAAGACATAAATAGTATGCATGGGTGCAAAATTTGCCCCCATTGCAGTACCATCTTTTGTAAGAATATCTTCCCTTCACAACAGAAATAATTATGAGTTAATGCAAATTCTAGCAGAGAAATAATGTATGAGGTAATGGGACCCTCCCCAAAATATTTTGTATGGCCTCTAAACCCCATTTCCTTTTTATACTTGTGTAAAGTGCCTTAACATCCACCGTGGCCCAGTAAAATTTAGTGTCCCATTGCATATTCTTTACTTTACCACAAAATTCAGTAGTATTTCCAATATGTGAAGCAACATGGACCAATTCTTTTTTAAGAATCGAGTCCAAAAATATACCAATGTGTTCCAAAAAACAGCCACAACCTGAAACTATAGGGCGTCCCGGGGGGTCAGATAGATTTTTATGTAGTTTGGGTAAAGCATAAAAACTGGGGTCCCTAGGATTAACAATGTAAAGTTTTTTAACATCTCTATTATTGAAAAAACCCAATCTTTCACCCCTCTCCAGTAACTCTAAGAGAGCTTTATTAAATTCCAAACTGGGATTATTTTGCATCTCTATGTAAACCTGTTCATCTGATAGTAAGTCAAACATCATTTTCAGGTAATGTATTCTATCCATAATTACCCAATTCCCTCCTTTGTCTGCTTGACAAAAAGCATATGTGTCACAAACAGCTTGCATATCTTTCAAAGCCTTCCATTCGTTTTTAGTGAGATTATAAACAAAGTATTTTTTCATAAAACTCACATATTCAGCCTCTATTTTGCCAAGTAACACATTCTCAAACACCCTTAAGACAGCAGAAATTTTCGGAGGGTAAAATGAACTATAACTTGGTAACTGTGGAATTTCAAATTTTCCATAACCTGTCATAAAACGTTCAGTTTCTATATCAGATAAATCTAAGTCACAGCTAACTGCTTCCCCTTCTCCAAACCCAGAAGTTTCATAGTCATAGGTGGATAAATTGAGCAAAGAATCAAAAGAACATGATAAAACATCCTGCCCAACATGAGTCTCAATTGTATTACTAATTTCCACAGAATTTATAGGACTCACTGCAATCTCATTAGAACATTTTCTGTTTTCAAAAAAACTTTTTAGGTACAATTTCCTGCAAAAACGTTTCGCATCCATAATTAACTCTGATAAGGCAGGTATCTTTGTAGGCACAAATTTGCTGCCTTTAAATAGTACCTGCTCCATGTCAAAAGTTAGCAATAAACTACTCAAATTTACAATATGATTTTGCTCAGAGTTATAGAAAGTATTTGTAATAGTATTAGTACCAACAAAATGTCCCAACCTCAAAGTTCCATTTAGAACAGCAGAAAACTGCTCCCTTTCAGCGGCGTCTGTTTCGACCCTTACTTCTGGCTTTTCTTTTGTTGCCCTGGCGAAAATTCTAATTTCCTTGTTCTTCCATTTCTATTTCATCGCTAGCGACATCCATATTGTCGACTCTTTCAAAGGATACACTTTTTCTGCTTGCCCCCGTATCTGAAGATGAAACAGAAGAGTCTCTTGCGAAACGGGAAGCTCCTTCAGCTCTTCCGGTACCGACTGTACCATTCTTACGTTTCCGCTGCCAGAGATATATGTTATTCTTACTGAAATCACTTATATCTCTATTTAACTTATTTTTCTTCCTAGATATAATGTCACTCTCAAATTTATTAGTCTCAATATTGATGATCTTAATAGCAGCTGAAAAAGTCTCTCGAGGAATTTCAATGAGTAGACTTTCCTCCACCTCTGCAATTTTTTGTTGCACTATACCCAGGTTCTTACGGTTCCGTTTAATCAATATTTTAAGCCAGCTTAACGTACATTGAAGTGAGGCAGCCTTCCATTCCTCCAAAAGCTCAGTCTCATCGTCAGCAAACTTGGTAGCAGGTAGTTTGTCCACCCGAAGTCCCCTGGGTGTAATGGACAAACTCACATACTTCTCCAGCAAGCAGGTATCATAAAAGAGAGAAGTCTCTTTTAGTCTTAGTTTTTTTAATTCCTCGAACCTCTTGTCCCGGTCAATACTAACCGGAACACCCCATGGATCAGACGCTGCCAGCTTTTCATCTCTCTCCTTGCATAAATCTGCAAAACGGAGACTTTCACTAGTAGAGGCTAAAATAGCCATAATAACAAAATAAAAAGGACCTGCTCTTCACGAAACCAGCACAACCAAGTGAAGCAAGCAAATTACGAAACCACCATAAAAAGCAGGACCAACACGAACAGATGCACAGAAGGAATTTTATTCTAGTACCTCGGCTCACACAGCCTTCAAAGGAATACTCATTCACTACTAACTGCATCATTTTATATCTTAATATAATTGAATAATTATTTAATTAATTAATTCTACTAGTTAAATTACCATCACATGAAATGAAAATGAAATTTAAGAAAAATAGAAGAAAAACATTTATCAAGGAAAAAAGCTATAAACCAGAGCATATTATACACACATTTGCTAAACTGCTATCTAAAACAACTTAGACATATCACTAACTATAAATGACACATAGTTTTATAGTTGTTTTTTAAATAGTTAAGTTATTTTCAAGATTCAAACCTTTTGGTTTTAAAATACCAAAATTAAGGATAAACATACTTTCCAATTTAAGTAATTTATATACAAAATTCCCATGAGTGTAACTATCAGGTCTAGCAAGAGCACAAAAGAAGAATGAGTCCAGCTTACCATTATGAAACAAACAAAAATGTTCAGAAACAGGGCATTGCATTAGGAAAAATGTGATCATACATGCAGAAACAGCTAACAAAGCTGTGTCAGAAAAAAAATATTAAAAATTTGAAACAGCTGAGTGTTTGTAGAAAATGATTATTTACCCTATACCAGGTAGAAAAGAAGCACATTTTCCCAGGAACCAGGGAATGTTAAGAAGCAAGTGTGAGATTCAAGCTGCTGTATTAAGCTATGTAAAGAATATTTTTCTGGCAGGCCAAAGACATTTTGGATGCAGAATAGTCTGAGGAGGAAATAAAAAAGTTTATCAAACAAAAAGTGAGCTAAAGAGCAGAAGGATGCTCTGCTTCTCTTTCTTTCAACAATAAAGCTCATAGAAAGACTTTGCCATTGAAACTTTTTCCATCGTTCCAAAGGAAAATGCTTTAGAGAGAGCAATGGTCAGGGAGAAAATTAGCAACACTGAAATTAATGAATAATTGGGAAACTTTAAAGTATCAATCACATTTGTGAAACATTGCTTTTCAAGACAAAATAGCAGAGAAAGACTGGAATGTTGTTGACTTTGTTACACTTATGGATGAACTATGAAGCACATACCCCTCTTTATGTCATTAATGTTTAGAAGAACACTAAAATAGAAAATAAGTAACTAATTAAAACAACTTTTGTTCTTATTCGTGTTTATATGAAACATTTCATGATATAAGTTGCATGTTATATTGCAAAGTAGTTTTGTATACTGCGCAGTCAGGGGTATTTTAAATGTGAACTGCTGCATATGTTAAAGATATTAAAGTAAGCAAGTTATTTTTCTTAGTTGTAAGAAATATAGGATTTACAATATAGCAAGATAAGAAAGGCTGAACAGAAGCAAATTTAAGTTAATAAAATTCTGTGATCTTGGGCTGCAGGGGTACAAAAGTGTACTGATTATATTATATGTAGAATTAAGGTAATCTTTTCCTTTGTTTTTACAGGAGTGGCTATCTAGACTAAAGCTATAAACAATTTTTTTGTAAGCAAATAGGTTTGAAAAATAAGACCAAAGACATGAGAATGATAAACATCTTGCATCTGCAAAGATATTAGATTGTTGTTGTGTTTTTAACAGACAGTGCTGTCATTGGGAAACAAGAAATCCATAGTTGAAGGTAGTTGGCCAGGGGAATTCTGTACATTGTGTTCTAAGTCAAATTTACAAAGATTTCTTTATGCATCTATAAAGTTGTCAGCTGTTTTTGTTCTCATTGCTGACTAATTTTACATGAAGTTGAGTTGTCTGGAGGTGCAAGCTATTAATCTTGAGAGTTCTGAGCATTCTTTGATGAGAGAAATGCAAAATTTAAAGATACAGTGACAAGCAGTTCAGTTAAAAATAATGGTTGAAGTTATGGGAAGTGAATGAGCTAGTAATCTCCTCAGCAGCCTTAATACTTTAATGCATTTACTAGAACATATGGAATTTAGTTTTATTTAAAATTAGCCAGTGAACTTTTTCTTAGGATTGAATGCTGATGCTTTCTAAAAACATGCAGCCTATTTTTTATCTGGGATGGGAATATAGATAAGAAAAGAACAGACAACAATTGATTTAATTGAGAACATAGACTGTAACATGCGATGTTAAGTTGTCTATCTCGCCTTCATTCTTGCTGGATGGGTTCGGAGCCGATCCTCGGCTCCAACTCGGCCAATACTAAAGCTCGAGAGCTAATTCCACCGGCTCGAGGCTCCCCTATATCCCAGAATGCTAGGCGGTAACTACTCAGATCTCGTTTGCCGCTATAGCTGACGAGGTGCTTGTCTACCGGCTCAGGCAGGTTAGTCAAAGATTTAATTCTAAAATCTTCTATCTTAGACCCCTAGTACTCCTTTTTCACTAAAACCTTTAGTTTTAAATACCCCTTTACCTGGTTTGACAACTTTGTTGCCCTTAATTCCTTCTTTTTTTACCACTTTAGTTTTAGGCCTTAGGCCCCTTCTAGTCCCCTTGTGCGACTGGTATTTTATTTTTAATTAAGGCCTGTGTGTGTGTGTGTGTGTGTTTTTCTTGGACCCTTTATTATGTCCAAGGAATCGAAGGTCTCAGGCTTCAAGAAGTGTGACTCGTGCTGCCAGAAAATGTCTCTGACAGATGGTCACACTTCTTGTGTGTATTGCCTGGGACCTTTGCACCTGCAGGACTCTTGTGCTGTTTGTCATGGTTTTAGCCCTAGAGTCCTGCAGGAACACAAGAATAAATTAATCTTGCGGGGCTTATTAAAGCCTGAAGGCCCCCCGACTCAGTCTGTGTCGGGGAAGCCTTCTAAAACTTCCAAACAGTCAGCTCCGGTTTCTGAGTCGACTTCTGGAAAGGTTAAGTCTGCTTCGACATTGGCTCCGGCCGGAGCTGATGTTTCCAAGCCTCATACTGTTACCTCGGCTCTGGCTGGAGCCGAGGCTGATAAAACTCCATTGGCTCCGATACTCTTATCGGAGCCACAATCTGGGAAGAGATCTAGATCCCCCTCTATCGGCTCCATGCACTCGGCGCCAGGATCCCCTCTTCGTTCTGAACGGAGCCATAAAACTCATTCCTCATGGTCTTCCAGGCTATCTGACCACGATTTGCAAAGGGTAGTGAGTAGACTTCTCAAGTCCGAGGCACTGGCCCAAATGCTGCATAGCCCGACTCAACAGTCAGTGGCTATTTCCGTTCCCCAATATATTCCTCCTCCGACTCCTATGAGTTCGGAGCCAGGGCTTGTCGGAGCCATGACTGTCGGTGCGTCAGATCCGATACTTCACTTTCGGCTCCGTCGTCTGCTCCGATCTCCTCCTTGGAGGGATCTCGGCACCGAGCTTCCCTCGTCTGCTCCGAGGGGGCGAGTGGCAATCGGACCCTTGTCCGACCCCGCTCTCCCTCTCGGGGCTTCGGCGCTGGTGAGTTCGGCTCCGACATTGGCTTCGGAGCCGTCCCTGTCGGTGCCAGGGAGGTCCTTGTCTCTTCGGAGTGGGGGCCTCTGGCCTTGCCTGACAGGGGTGCCTTTGAGGTTATGCGGAGCGTGCTAGAACCAGGGTCTGCCCCACAGTCGGCTCCTTCAGCCCCTCCATCTACAGCGCCTGCGGTGATTTCTACTCACCCCCTTGCCTTAGACCGCAGAGAGCCAACTCCTCAAGTTTCCCCATTGGGAATTTCCTCCTCTTCCGAGGCCTCTCCTGACCCGGTAGGAGATCCCCCTAGGAAGAGGCAGTGCAAGAGGAAGCACATTGACTCCCCTGAGTCTATCACCTCTGACACTGACTTAGAGGAATCTGAAGGTTCCCTCGATCCCCCTCTGAGGATGTCTCCTTTGCTGACATCCTTGAGATCCTGAAACAGAGGGGAACTGGCCAGCCCTTAACCCTTCAGAGGATGAGTCAGTGTATCTTGAGGCGTTTGGCTCTCGCCCTTCTACCTCCTGGGTGTCCCTCCCTTTGACCCCTTATGGAAGTGGTGGCAAGGAAGGCTTGGACGGCTCCTGATTCAGTGGAACCCACCCCGAGGAGACCATCTAAATTTATTACTGCCCCTAGAGATAAAGATTTTTTATCCAAAGGTGTCCCTGTTGATGCCATGGTGGTGGCTGCGGCCACTAAGAAGGAGTTAGCCGATCCTTCGGTTCCTGTCCATCCTCCTAATAAGGAATCTAGGACCATGGACAGGTACGGCAAGCGGATGTTCTCATCAGCGACCTTTTCAATGTGGTCGCTGAACTACTTATGCCACTTCACTCGTCTCCAGAGAGATTTACTCAAGGATATGGGTGAACTGATAAAGGATCCTACAGCTGAGGGGTTCCAAGACAGAATGAACTCCCAGTTGGCAACCCTGAATTCCATCGTTAACTCCTCCATGCGGCTGGTCTCATATGCTGTGGATGGGGCGAGTAGAGCCACAGGCACAGGTGTTGCCTTACGACGTCACGCCTAGATGCGGCTGTGCAACTTTGCGGACCCTTTCAAGGCATCCTTCACCAATTCTCCCTTTGATGGATCATCCTTGTTTGGTCCACAGGTGAAGGATACATTGATCAGGTGCGAGGTAGAAGGTAAGACTCTCTCTGCCATAGGAGTCCGTTTTTCTACCCCTTCTAGACCCCATCCCAAAGGTCAGAGGGGAGGAAAGATGTGGTTCCGCAAACAATCCCAGGGAGTCTCATCTGACGCACAAAGTCAATTCCCCTCTAGAGGCAGAGGGGGGAATAATAATAGATGCTGCCCTAGAGGCAGAGGAGGTCCGCAAAACCAGGGTAGCAGAGAAATGTTCTCTGATAAACCCTTTCAGCATCCCTGAGGGGCTGCCTGGCTGTCTACCTTCGGAGGCAGTCGGGGGAAGGTTATCCCTGTACCCAAAAGCCTTTCTTTCCCTTACTCAAGACAAATGGGTACAGTCGATCATATCCGAGGGTTACAAAATTCCCTTTATTCACATCCCATCCCAACCCAAAAGATCCCTTCCAGACATTCCACCCGGTCTAAGGGAACAAGCAGCATTAGAAATTTCAAAGCTGCTATCAAAAAGAGCTATCCAATCAGTCCCAGCAGACCAGCAAGGATCCGGAATCTACTCCAAATTCTTTTGGTACCAAAAATACAGGGGACTGGAGACCCATACTGGATCTCAGCTACTTAAACAAGTATATCAGGAAAACAAAATTCCGGATGGTCATGCTACAGTCCATTCTACCCTTCTTGGTTCAGGACAATTGGATGTGCTCGATAGATCTTCAGGACACGTACTACCACATCAAGATGAACAGACGCTCCAGGAGATATCTCCGCTTCAGGCTGGGAGCCAGTCACTACCAGTTCAGGGCCCTGCCCTTTGGTCTCACTACAGCCCCGTGTGTTTACCAAATGCATGGCAGTGGTCGCTCACTTGAGACGACAAGGATTCCAGGTGTTTCCATATTTAGACGACTGGCTCCTTACCGCCACCACCAGACATCAGCTTCTTCTATCCAGGGACTTCACCATCCAATCTTGCCAAGCTCTAGGCATTTCGATAAATTTCGAAAAATCTGCCTTGTCGCCTTGTCAATCTATTACCTTTATAGGCGCCACCTTAGACACATTCAATCTTTCAGCCAGACTCACAGAGCAGAGAGTGTCAGATATTCGAAAACAAGTTTCCCTTCTCTTGCAATGCAACAAAGTCAAAGCCAGACTAGTTTTGAAGGTGTTAGGACTCATGGCAGCAGCTATTCCCCTTCTCCCCTTAGCTCACTTTCACATGAGGATCCTCCAATGGATGCTGTTTACTCAGTGGTCCTTTCAACAGCTCCCGATGTCCCATACCATATTGATAACTCAATCATGCAAGAATCAACTGTCTTGGTGGATCACATCACCTCAACTTCTCCGAGGAAGACCCTTTAGGATTGGACACCCTTTGGTAAGGGCCTTATAGTATCTGGTAAGGGTGGCTGATGGCAGCTAGTACTACCTTATAATTTGGGCAGAAGGGGGCATAGCTAATAAACCTGTGCCAGCCTTTCCCAGGTGTGTGTATGTGTGTTTGTATATCAGTCAAATCTCAAACTGTGTGCGTGTGTGTGTGTGTCAGCTACTTGGGCAGGGACACGAAGCACTGGCTGGTCAGAGAGGGTACTGGAGGTCTTAGTTTGGCCACTCGGCTGAGATCTTAACCGTGTAGCTGTGCCAGTGGAGAGTCCTATTGGAGTTCTGGAGAAAGAGGCAGAAACTAGCCCCAGACTAACTGTGATCTCTGTGTGCTCTTAAGGGAAATTGTAATTTACTGTGTGTGTGTACTTTTCCTCCTTCCATTGTGTATGTCCCTCACTGTTGCCAGTGGTGAGGATTGAGGTTCCTTGATTACTGGGCCAGTGCAGGGGCTTCACACCTTCCTTGGTGGGATCAGTGGTTGACTTGTCTTTTATTCGGTAAGCACTGCTACCTCTACAACCTTAAAAAAGGTGCAGTTTAGGGAAGGCCATTTCTAACACAGAAAACCCAGGTATGCAATGAATTAGCATTCAGGAACTGGTTCTTTGGTACAGATCTATGACAGTACACCATCGTACTTTCTTAATATTAGCCATTGTAAGATAGTTATTCCCCATGCTAAGGTAAAAGAATGAAAGGAAAATCAGTTCATTGGATTAATCGTGAAATTAAGCCACTTTTTAACAATCTCAGGCCAGGCCGACAGAGGTTTGAATGCATAAAACTACATCAAACTGCAGTTTAACTTTGACCTGAGTGGCATTATTAAAGTTGTAGTGAAACAGTTATTAAGGTATAGTTTTGTTTGTGAAACCGTGGCAAAAAGCAGAGCTTGCTAATCCTAAAAGCTTCTGGAAAGAAATAAACGGTTTAGTTAAAAGAACCAAATAAAGTCAATCCTTCACTCTTACCATCAGTAGTCAACAGATAAAATATAGGAAACAAAGCTGAAGCACTTGCTAATGTCTTCACTTTTCATTTCTGCTCTGGTTTCCAATCTAGTAAGCAGCTCTCTTGTGCTACCTACCACACAGAGCATTTCTGGATTACTGTTAACTTGTAATTCAGTGAATTCAATCTAATGTCATTTTTTCTGTCTCAGAAATGTTCCTTTATATGGGCAAGCAGGCTCAGATGGTCTTTGTCCAACATAATCCCAGGCATGCAATACTTTCATTGCAGTGTCTCTAAGACCAGTCTTCATCACTTAGTTATCTACACAACGTTTTCCAGCCAGAAATAAGGGAAATTTACATAGGCCAGCTGTATTATTATCTAATACATATCCTTCATATTCCGCTCCTGAAACCCCAATTAAATCACTGCTGACTGCCAGCTTATCCCCAACTCCGCTTGAGCAAGTAGCTATATATCGGGCACTCTCAAATATGTCACTTTACTATGTAGGCTTCCTGACTTCTTGAAGCACAGAATCTTGCCACTAGTTATCCTAGGGTTAATGAGCAAGAAATCAAATGAGAAGTGCATAGGTACTACGCACCATCATTCTATTCAGCAAGGTGTCAGAGAGAATTAGCCCCAGGCTCTATGTTTGTACTGTTTAGCATTTCTCAAGAATTTTTTGTTTGAGAGTACTTCTGAGATGGCTGCACTTTGATCAACAGCTTAATTTTATCTCTGCCAGTATGAAAACAGAAAGTGAGCAAAAAGGACAAATGAAATCGACATGTTTGGGGAAATTCAGTTACTGGCTAGCATGTACAGTGCCTAGATGCCAACAAAAAGAAATTTGGAGAACTTGAAAGAAAATCAACCAGAAAAGGTAAAGAGGAAACACTAGCTGGGGAGAATTCTGCTACTATTCCACTAAAAGCAATTCAAGCTTTAGCTTTGGTACAAGATATGGCTTCCAGTAATTTAGAGAAAAAAATAAATGAAATGTACTCAGAGGTGACTACAATAAATTGGTTATTTCAAGGAGTATATCAACTGAAATAAAATGCTGGGCAAAAAGGAGAAAAAGCTTTAACTAGCTGCTCAAATGAATCGATAAAATTAGCAAAAATCAGAGGTTTAAATGAAGAAAGTGCTGGCTGAGTATGAGGCTTCCCAGTAATAACTGTTTAAATAAAATAGTAAGGTTAGAAGACAGAGCTTGAAGAGAAAACCTGAGATTTTAAATAAAATAGTAATGTTAGAAGACAGTGCTTGATGAGAAAACCCGAGATTTTTGCTGTACCAGAGAAACTGGGAGGAACAGACTGTATTTATTTTTTTGAAAGGACAACTAAGCACATGGACTGGTTTTCCAGAGCAGGATTTGTTAACTGAAAGGGCACATCAAGTGAATGCTCCACCCTGACCTTGATAAAGCAGCCAAGAACTGCATTAGGAAAAATGTGATCATACATGCAGAAAGAGCTAACAAAACTGTGTCAGAAAAAAATATTAAAAATTTGAAACAGCTGAGTGTTTGTAGAAAATGATTATTTACTCTATACCAGGTAGAAAAGAAGCAAATTTTCCCAGGAACCAGGGAATGTTAAGAAGCAAGTGCGAGATTCAAGCTGCTGTATTAAGCTATGTAAAGAATATTTTTCTGGCAGGCCAAAGACATTTTGGATGCAGAATAGTCTGAGGAGGAAATAAAAAAGTTTATCAAACAAAAAGTGAGCTAGCAAGCAGAAGGATGCTCTGCTTCTCTTTCTTTCAACAATAAAGCTCATAGAGAGACTTTGCCATTGAAACTTTTTCCATTGTTCCAAAGGAAAATGCTTTAGAGAGAGCAATGGTCAGGGAGAAAATTAGCAACACTGAAATTAATGAATAATTGGGAAACTTTAAAGTATCAATCACATTTGTGAAACATTGCTTTTCAAGACAAAATAGCAGAGAAAGACTGGAATGTTGTTGACTTTGTTACACTTATGGATGAACTATGAAGCACATACCCCTCTTTATGTCATTAATGTTTAGAAGAACACTAAAATAGAAAATAAGTAACTAATTAAAACAACTTTTGTTCTTATTCGTGTTTATATGAAACATTTCATGATATAAGTTGCATGTTATATTGCAAAGTAGTTTTGTATACTGCACAGTCAGGGGTATTTTAAATGTGAACTGCTGCATCTGTTAAAGATATTAAAGTAAGCAAGTTATTTTTCTTAGTTGTAAGAAATATAGGATTTACAATATAGCAAGATAAGAAAGGCTGAACAGAAGCAAATTTAAGTTAATAAAATTCTGTGATCTTGGGCTGCAGGGATACAAAAGTGTACTGATTATATTATATGTAGAATTAAGGTAATCTTTTCCTTTGTTTTTACAGGAGTGGCTATCTAGACTAAAGCTATAAACAATTTTTTTGTAAGCAAATAGGTTTAAAAAATAAGACCAAAGACATGAGAATGATAAACATCTTGCATCTGCAAAGATATTAGATTGTTGTTGTTTTTTTAACAGACAGTGCTGTCATTGGGAAACAAGAAATCCATAGTTGAAGGCAGTTGGCCAGGGGAATTCTGTACATTGTGTTCTAAGTCAAATTTACAAAGATTTCTTTATGCATCTATAAAGTTGTCAGCTGTTTTTGTTCTCATTGCTGACTAATTTTACATGAAGTTGAGTTGTCTGGAGGTGCAAGCTATTAATCTTGAGAGTTCTGAGCATTCTTTGATGAGAGAAATGCAAAATTTAAAGATACAGTGACAAGCAGTTCAGTTAAAAATAATGGTTGAAGTTATGGGAAGTGAATGAGCTAGTAATCTCCTCAGCAGCCTTAATACTTTAATGCATTTACTAGAACATATGGAATTTAGTTTTATTTAAAATTAGCCAGTGAACTTTTTCTTAGGATTAAATGTTGATGCTTTCTAAAAGCATGCAGCCTATTTTTTATCTGGGATGGGAATATAGATAAGAAAAGAACAGACAGCAATTGATTTAATTGAGAACATAGACTGTAACATGCGTTTTTTATCATGGTTAACCTTAATTTTAGTTTAGGTAATGCATGTGAGTGCAGCTGTAAATTTGGGACAATTATTTCTATCGGAGGTAAACTTAATTTTTGAAAGTATACATTGGTCTAAACTAATGGGGAGGGGGTGTTCTGAAAATGTCTTTAGTTTTTTTTTTTTTTTGAGGGCTTTCATTAAAGCAAAAACTGTAAAAAAATGTGACATGTTCAAATGAAGATGAGAAGAAACAACTTTATAAAAGATCAACCTTCAAACATTAGTGTTTGTGTACGTAAGACAAAAGTTGGGACTACACATTCAGAAACCTGTTCTGTATAACATGTGGAAATAAAAGCTTTTTATTATAATGGCTACTTTATCCATATTTTCTTGGAATGTAAATGGCCCAATGGATGTAGACAAAATGGAAAGTGTACTGAGTCATATTAAGAAATGCAGAGTGCAAATAGCAGTGCTGCATGGGATATATTTGGAAAGAAATAATCATGTGAATTTGACAAAGAATTTCAGGATGGATATTCAACAGAATTTCAGAGGGAAAAAGAAAAGGGGTGTAATAATACTGATTGCTAGAAGGGCTCCAATAGTGACACAAGAGAAAATAAAATAAAAGACAGTAATGGTAGATTTGTGGTAGTAAGGAGCTATTGACAATGGAGGAGGATTACAATGACATATATTTATATTCCACCAAAAACTACTATTAGGGAGATTTTTATGGGAGAAATAATCAGCTTTCAGCAGTGAATATTACTGATAGGTTGGGACTGGAACCTGATCTGCAATATTGAGGATGTATCAAGGGGATCTAGATATGAAAATATAACAGAAGATGGTAGATTTCTGAAGACATTTAAAAAAATAGTTGGTATTGAAGACATAAATTCAGTAGTAGGAACTCAGATAGATAGAATTTGCATATTGTTCCCCATGGTGCAATAACTGGACTAGACAGGAAAGAAATCATATTTCAGAAAAGCATGTGCATTTAATTGAAAGCTTTGACATACATACAATAACTGTTTCAGATCAGGCACTGATAAAACCTAAGATAAAATTGAAGGATAGTGAAGTACAAATGAGACACTGGCACTTTCCCACCTACCCATTAAAAAGAGATGAATTCAAAGAATGGATAGTGAAAATTATTCAAGAGTTATTAGGGAAGATATACATTTCTTCAGAAGAGATAGCTAGTGAGTGGGACAAAATAAAAATGGAGTTTAAAAATACAGTAGATATACAAGAGAAGGAGACGTGTTTTAAGAGGCAGTATGAGTAATTTACAGACGGTGCAAAAGATTAGAGTACTGTAGAATAAGGAGAATTTCACAGAACGTAGAGGAGCAACTGGAGAGTGCTAAAGAGAAAATAAAGATGTATTTGGATAATATGCATCAGTTTAGAAAGATTGCTGTTAAGCAACTATTTTGTGGTAACAGCTCTGGAGTACAAAACCTTTTAGTGCAGTGAACTGGGTGTTTGTCAAATTCAGGGAGCCTTTGACAAGAAAAAAAAAACAGTGGCCCTATGGAGGTATTAAGAAATATTTCAGAAATTTTATGAAAATTTGAATAAAGCAGAGCAATGTGGAACCAAGAAAGAGCACAAATGGAAATATTTATGAAAGACATAGTTATGCCAAGATTAGAGGAAGATGAGGCTCCTTAAGATAAGAGAAGATAAAACAGTGATGTATAATCAATCTGCAGGGAAGTCTCCAAAAACAGATGATATTCCTATGGAAGTTTAGAAGTTAGAAGGGAAGAAGTGGTAAAGATCTGGAAGACTTTGTTTAATAGTGAGTTTAAAGGAGGGGAAACATCATCATCTTGGAAGAAAGCTGTGGTGGCTGTAGTATTCAAAGATTGTAAAGACCCATCAGATCCAGTTTCTTACACACTCATTTCAATGATGATTATGACATGTTTACATCTATGCAAGCTAAAATAATGACAAAGGTTTTGCAAGAGTCGATAGATATAGATCATTATGATTTTATGGAGAGAGGCAAACATTTACAACATTAACAAAACAATGATCCAGGAGAAAGCACAGTGTAAGAAAATACTGTTATTGTTGATGGGTCTTGATGCAAAGAAAGCATTTAACACAATAAGCTGGGATTTTATGTGCAGGGCAATGGAAGCATTTGCATTCTCTGATACATTGATAAGGTTAATTTGGAGGATATATGAAGGCTTGGAGGCAAGACTTAAATTGGGAGGTTCCTCTCCAATAAGTTGGGTTGAGCAGAGAAACCAGGCAGAGGGGTATCCCCTTTTTCCTTTATTAGTTGTTTTATATATAGGTCCATTAACAAAGAAAATTAGACACTCTGAAATTCAAGTATATAATTGGTATAGTAAACATGAAAAGTTGTCTATATTTCAGATGATATTATTGTGTACTTCATAAATCCAGAAAAGGACATTTCAGTGTTGTAGAACATTTTGAAACAGTTTCAAGTATTTTTATGATATAAAATTAATGAGGATAAAACAAAAGCTATAGCTGTAAGTTATGTACCCACTCATGAATTGGTTCAGCAATATCCATATTTATGGGGACATGATAAGATGAAGTATTTTGGAGTATGGATTAAAGTAGCTTCTTCTATGGCAGCTAAGGATATGTGGGAAGAGACGAAACAAAAAATAATACAAAAACTGAAAAACAGGAAGCGCTTGTTTATGGCTATAGATAGTAAGATATAAGCAATTAAATGTTTTTTAGTCCCTTTAGCTTTCTGTACAGGAAAAATATATTTCTATCAGGCAGAGGAGAAGTTGTGGACAATAATTGAAAGAATTTGTCTGGGAGTGGACGAGGGCAAGAGTTAAATGGGATAAGTTGATCCTCCCATTAGAACAAAGTGGTTTATTACCTGACTGAAAGGATATTTAAGGCTCATACACATAAAACAAGCAGAAGGTTATAATTCAAAGTGTAAAGGAATTATGATGAAGTGCTGTGGGGGGGGGCATAAAGAGATTGGGATTTTGAATGCAGATCCTTAAGGAGAATAATAATCATAGAGAATATTATTTTCATAAAGTTGCATAAAGTATTCTAAGAATTAGGCAAACATGGTAATGGACAAAGAAGATTTTGCTTATAACGATGACTGTAATATGTATAGAAAATAGGCAACATTTAATGGAGAAAACTAACAAAGGAACCAAAGTATTGGGTGCAAGTCACTATAGAGAGGGAAATGTAATTGGATGGGATAAGGGCAAAAACTGCAGGGTTGAGATTGCTTTCCCTACCAGATATTGATATCAGAGTATAGGCAAAGAGAAATGGATAGGGGAGTCCTACATGAAAGACCTGCTCTGGTAGAGTTTTCAGTCAAATCTAGAAAAGATTAGGAAGAAAGACTGTAAAAGCAATGTACAAGGAAACACTGAGAGGACATGTGTATGGCATTCAATTATGTTATGGAGTTCAGAAGGCTTAGTAATTTTCTTTGAAAATGTTTAAATAAGTACCTTAATACCCCAAGCAGAATTCAAAGAACTTTCCCTCAGGTAGATAGTCAATGTTGGAGGTGTAATGAGGAATGAAGAGGTAACTGACTACATGTTTTTTGGAGTGTAATGAGTTGGCTGATTTTAAAAATTCCCTGCAGAATACTGTGTCACAAATATTGGGATAGCAAATGGCTGTAACTAAGGAAATTATACTTTTGATCTAGGACATAGCATCTGAATTGCCTAGACATAGTAAGGCCTTACTAAGTTTAATGCAGCTTGTTGCCAAAACAGCAATTACTACAAAATGGAATCAAAATTTAAACCAACTATATTTGAAGTACTGAATATAGTAAAAGAGATAAAAGAACTGGAAGTGGAATCTTTAGAAGAGGGAGGAGCAAATTACATAGAAATGGATGGAATTTGTGGGAACAATACATACAGAATAATGTTAAGCAGGAGGAGAGAGGTTTAAGAAAAGTCAAGAATTAAACTATTTATATAATGTTGGACTGAATGGCAGTCATAAGAAAGAAAGAAAGAAAACATAGATGTAATGTATAATGTATATAAATTAAAAAATGATAATGTGTGCCTATGTCTTAAGTGATAATTTAATAAAGGTGTTCAAAAAAAGAATGATGCTCCAATACTAAGACAAGATAATTGGTTTTAAGAATTAGTTAAGTAGTTAGTGTCATTCTAAGGGGATCCAGTACGTATAGGCCTGGGATGAGATGGAAGGTAAAACTTGTTTCACCAAGGATGGCTTACAGCTCTCATACCAGGGCTTGCATATACCTGCTAAAGTCTTTCCTGCCCCATTAATGCCTTTCTTTTTAACCCAAGTATCACTACTGAATAACCCTACATGGCAAACTTAAACCAAACCCAAATTTAGGCAACAACTTTGCACTACTCATTGCAACATCTAAACAGAAAGATGCCAGAACTTAAGTACCCCCTACAGCCACATTAATGTCTGTGCAATTACTGAGAAATGGTGAACCAAAAAAGCAAAGAAGAAAGCACAGCAGTGAGTATCATCAATCAGAGAAATAAGATCATAGGTATATAATAGACTAACCACTGCTGGGGCCTTTGTAAGCCTAACGTGGCACCCAAATTTACCCATGAGTTATTATATCTTACAGGTAATTTTATGAGGTAAATGTTAGCTGGGGCATGATTTAACAGCTGCCTCTCTCCATCAGAACTGTCGGTGCCAGATCATGGGTGAATTTCCAATTTCCCATCGACTGATCCAGGTTACACTTGAAAAGAGTTAGGGATGGGCACTGCTCTACAGCGATGGAAAGCCTGTTCCAGTGAATGGGGATTCTGTGAGATACATAACTGGCCCTCCAACGTGTCTTATTTAAGTTGTAAGCAAAGTTTAATTTCTTAGCTCTAGTGGCAGCCTGTAGGAAAAAAGAATATTGAGACAGGACTTTGAAGCAGTCAACACATTGTGTTTATGTCTGCATTCTTTTTGTAAGGAACCTCTGTGAACATCCCAGTTGTTGCATGTGCTTTGTCAGGTACATATCAAAGGGAGTGTTATACTCAATGATGGGTCTGATGCAGACTGAGTACAGTGGGATGATGACTTTCCTTGACCTAGATGCCATGCCCTTACTTATAAGTCGAGTGACATAGAATGATTTTTATTACTGCCTTCGACACATGTTGATTGAAAGCCAGGTTGTGATCTGCATGAGTCCTCAAATCCCTGAGTACTGTGTCTACTTTTAGGGGTGTACTATCGATTACATAATTTCCTATGGTGGCTGGCTTCCCAAAGGATACTATTATGTGTTTCTTGGCATTGAGTTTTAAGGCGTGGCTTTGGCACCAGTTATTTATCTGTGTTAGACCTTCTGTAGGATCTTAATATCTTGGGGGATTTCTATGATTGCTCCTAATTTGCAATAATCTGCAAACTTGGTAAGCCAAAGGCCCTTAACAATGGTCTTGACTTCCAAAAAATAGATGCCAAAAAGGAGAGATCCCAGCACAGAGCCCTGGGGGACTCTATTGGTGACCTTCCTGTTTGTGGAGGTGGTCTCTCTGATCTTAACTTCCTAGATCCTGTCTGTGAGCCAACTTGCTACCCAGAGTATAACACAAGGATTTATGCATAATTCCAATAATTTGTTTACAATGCCGAGAGGAGTATTGTATTAAGTGCCTTAGCTAGGTCAGGGTTGGCAGTATGCACATTTTGCCCTCATTCATTGCCTTGGTGACCTTCTGAAAGAAGTGCACCAGGTTTAGAACGCATGACCTTTGACAAAGCCAAACTGGGTTGGATCCTGTGTCTGAAGGTTTGCTATCACAATGTTAATCATTTCCATGGTAGTTCTTTCCATGGCTTTATATATGAGACTAGTCAAACTAATGAGTCTGTAGATCTCGAGATCCATTGAAAGTCTACCCTTGCATAAAGGGATAACCATTGCAGTCTTCCATTTGCATGGTGTGATGCCTGTGTGGAGGCTGTGGTTGAATAGTGGCTCCAGTGACACTGATAGTTCATATTACAGGCTGTTTAGGAGGCATCCTGGAATACTGAAGCTGTATTCTTGGCCTTAGAGCGTGCATCTAAGAGCTGCTCCCTACTAATATTTGGATGGGTTATGTTAGATTGTATTTCCTGGGGGTGGCTGGGTGAGAGAGGTGGGGTAAAGTTGGAGCTGAATTTGTCAGCCAGATGATTTACTATATCTCCCGGTTTTGTGAACATGACTCCATTTACCAACAGTTTGGTGCACTGTTGTCTACTGCCTTTAAGGTTTTGGGCATAGCTAAAGAAGACCTTATGGTTGTCCTTGGACTGTGATGCTATCTTTACCTCAAACGTTGCTTTGTTGAAATTAATTAGTCCTTTTAGTTGTCTATTCAGTTTGATGAAAGTGCTTTTATCTTTTTTGGTGTTACACTTACTAATTTTAGCTAAAACTGTTTTTCTTTTGTTGTACAACCTATTTAATTTTAGATTCCACTAGGGTGGTTTGTTTTTTGAGTAAGTTTTGGGTTTACTTTTGGTAGGCCCAGCAGCCTCTATGCATTGACGTGGTTGTAAAGAGCTTCATTGACTAATTCCACATTAAAGGCTGCTGTAATATCTGGATTTGGAGGGGCTTGAAATTTTGACAGGTTGTCAAAAGGTAGTTTGCCTTGGAGTAGTGGCACAGTTTTCTAGGGTTACAGAACTGATTCTTATTTCAAAAGATCTGCTTTGTGGACTGACATTACCAGAGAGGACACAACATTATGGGGGAGGCTGCAGCGTTCTCCCATATTTGTGAGTCCTGGGACCAATATGTTTGTACTTCTAATGGGCATATGGACTAACTGGAACAGGGTATTTGTATTTATGATGTCTAGGAATTTCAATACCTGCAAATTAGTGTTGTGTATGATTCCCGGTTTATAATCCCCCATAAAAATGGTATTTGGTTGAATGGTGAGTGACCCCAGTAGGTCTAAGTATGAGGCATGGGTATCATGGAATACAGATAATGACCTGTAATATGATAGGATATGTATGGGACTTCATCTGTAGTAATCTGGACATGGAGGACTAGTGTGCCATCCTGTTTAACCAACCTATAGATATGCAATTGATATAGATAGAAACAGCTCCACCCTTAGTCTCTGTCTGAGCAGTTTCCAGTTTAAATGTATGGAAGCCACTGAAGCCTTGCACTGCCAGGGTACTCTCTGTGGTTTTAAACCATGGGCTGGATTCATGAACGCCTACAATAAGTGTACATGATCTGTATTCAAGAACATCCACACCACATATTTTTTGTGCTGTCTATGCACTCAGAAAGATTAGACTAAATGTAGATGTAGTCTGTACATTGTGGTAACCTTTATGAATCCCCTTGCTATTTAAGGTTGCAAGAAAATCAGTAGGAAAACTAAAATTAGGAGGAAGAAGGTAGGAGTTATCCTTGTGTTGTCTATTCACTCAGAGTGATGTACACTTAGTTTAGGCATTAATGAATCCAGCCCTATGTCTCAGTAACTGCAGAGATGTCCACATTTTCCAAGATGAGGAGAGCTTGGAGAGAGTGAAGCTTCTTGTTTAGAGCCCTGGCACTGAGCAGGTTACATTTCCTTTGGTACATTCTGCTATGTTGGAAAGTTTGTCAATTTAGCATTACCTAAAAAAAGGCTCTGTTGGAGAGGACAATGTTTTAGACGGTATTTGAAACCGTAGAAGGAACAGGTGTAGCCCATCCATGGCAAAGCATCCTGATTTGTTAATCATGTCCTCCCACATGGCCAAATATTGTATCCCCTTAAAGTAACACCAAAAAAGTAATCCGGTTATTAAATTCAATCATCTTTTGTTCATATTGTGGCATCATCCGTGGTGAAAGTAGAATGTTGCTCAGTGCTATGCACATACCAACCTATGGCACATAGTCCAAGAACTCCATAATATCTCTCTTCATATAGTCTAGGGGGGTACATCTCCGGTCATTGACACCTACATGGTCTATGACTGAATCATACTACTACCTGTGGTACAGTTACTTGTGTGCATGCATAATTTGGTAGATCCTGGTCCCTGATAGGCAATTGATCATTGTTTTCTCTTTGTTCAGCCTAATGAGTTGGGCATTGGTATATCGTACAATGGAGTGCCGTATGACTAGAGTCCTGGGTAGTGTATTAGCTTGCCTTATGGGCTTGGTAGTTGAGGCTCCACTAGGTCTGGCTCTATGTGCAGTGTTAGGTGTTGTTACTATTGAGTGCTTTCAGGTTTGCTGAGCATACTTTTTTGCAGGTGGAATGCCTGGAAAGTCTTTGGGGTTTAAGAAGATTGCATTTAAGGTCCACATCTTAAGTAGGCCTATGGGTGTAGTCAGTACAATGTGTAGTGGGTGCGTTTGTTTCTGACAACCAGATTGTTATTATGAGTGTTTGTATGCATGCATTTTGCCTCTAGAGACATTGTGTATATACATCACTTTTACACTG
The DNA here is from genome assembly GCF_019279795.1 of Protopterus annectens. Classification (NCBI taxonomy): domain Eukaryota; kingdom Metazoa; phylum Chordata; order Ceratodontiformes; family Protopteridae; genus Protopterus; species Protopterus annectens. The sequence continues at coordinate 862,714,559 of NC_056731.1, read as the reverse complement.
TATTTGCTTCTTTGAGGATTAAGTGGCTCCTAGTGAACATTAGACAATTATTAAAGTTACTTAGTATATTCATATCCACCAGACTAGCCGCAGAGAAATTGGGAAAGTGCATATCCGACATGTAAGGTCCATTATTGGGTAAACTACAAAGATGTGATTCATTAGCGCTTTATAGTGGGCTGACTAAGGGTTCTTTTGCTGCAAGAGACTTGACTATGCTGCATAATCCTAAATTCAAGGGGCAGTGCTCCTCAACGTGTAGACCAGCTGCAGTATGGTACTCAATACTCAACTTGTTGCCGTGCACTTTCCTGTACAGTTTCAGTGGCAGGTTCATTGAGGAAATGCAGGGTATTACTAATCACCACTGCACATCGTGTGCAAACACTCCAGATTTATACTGGCACTTAAAACACAGGAAACTGGCTTCTAAGCATTCTGGTCAATAAAACGACTATACTTACAGCTTTTTTATGTGTTTCCCAAATGGCCTGGTTTATCTGAGGTGGGGAACACATAACAAGCCATCACCAACTGCCATTAGATGGATTGTCCCAGTACTTTTATTGCAAAAACACTAAGAAAATACCTTGAGAGTGTAATGCAACCAAAATCAACTTAAACAAACTACCTGGACAAGGTGATTTCATGCATCAGGGTCCTTTAAAATGATTTAAAGTGCAACTTCAACAAATAAAGCAAAAATTAAGCAGTATCGCTCTAAAACAGTTAACTGAAGTACAAAATAATAAAATAAATGTCTTATCTGCCAACCATGGAGTAGAATTAATTCAGAATCCTCTGATTGTGGTTATGGCACCAATTAAATGGGAGCTCTGAGAAAATGATCATGAGACAATTTGTAGTAAAGGAGGACTTAAGCAATATTGATTTGCTGGGTGGGCACTCGGTATTATAGATCTTTGGAAAACAATGGGTGGGAAAGTAGTTAAATAGCTTACACAACAGACAATAACATTGTGAGAGGGAAAGAAGGACGTTCGAAGTCAGATTACAGTAGGGGGTGGAAGCCAGTGACACAGCCATATATAATCTCAACAAGAAAAATGGTGGAATAGTTTGGAAAAATCTAAGCTGCAAGAAGCAGACTAGCTAGAGAGGGATTCAATCAAATAAAGTCAATACTGGAGCTGTAATCCTATGACTCTGAACTATAGGTCAGTGACCCCAGGTAGGTTAGAATTTCAGAAACTTCAACTTCATATCTTGGGGAGAGGGCTGGTGCAGACATGAAGAGCAGGGAAATAGAAAGGCACTGGAGTGCAACTTTAAGCAGGTAAAGGATAAGTAGAATATAAGACTCTAGCAGCAAAACTAAAATATAAACAGGAATAAAAGCACTGAAGCAACAATCCTGGAGCAGGTTATGTAGTGCTGTCACTGCTGCAATTTTAACACAGTGTAATGCACAAGACTATGCAGATATTTATCAGTAGCACTGTTTTTGGTAAAATAAAGCCGCGGTGGTGCAGCGGTAGCATTGTCGCCTCACAGCAAGAGGTTCTCCCGTTCGATTCTCGGCTGGAGCGCCTTCTGTGTGGAGTCTGCATGTCTTCCCTGCAGTCGAGTGGCATTCGAAAGACATGCGTAGGGCATGCCTTCATTGAAGGTTGGGCATCGAGCTGGCACCTCGGCACCGTAAAAATCTACTGCCAATCATTAGCGGACCAGAGTTCCACTGTGGCGACCCCTAACCGGGAAAAGCCGAAAGAAGAACAACTGTTTATAGTAAAATACAATAATAAATGACTAAATGAGGCTCAAATCTGGCAGTAGTTGACAGTTCTGCCACAAATGTGAATGAAACTAAAAGACTAAGGCCCCAGACAGAGTTCATAATAGAAACAGTTAACTTTTATAAGTAATTATACTTATAGAAATTTAAGTGCAATATAATATATACATGATGCTAAGATCTTGCACTAATTCACAATCTTCCAACAATTGCAAATGAAGCTCCAAGACTAAGGTCCCAGAACAAACTAAAAAAAATGCAAACAGATCGATTTTTTTTGGCTAAAACATGTAAGAAAGCATAAAAGCATAAGAAAATATCACCACACAGGTCACTATAAGTGCAACTTAAAGTATTTAAGCAGAACCGAAATACGTTTTTTCTTCTTTCCTTTTTGATAAAAATCTTGTTTCTCACAGTTCTGGGTTTTCCACACTCTCAAAGTCTAGAATAAAAGACCCTGGGTTCGTATAGCTCTCTGCTAGATATAGCAGACTTAAAAGAGAGGGATCCAATCAAATAAAGTCAATATTTACGACTCTGATCGACAGGTTAATGACCCCAGGTTCAGGTTGATTAGAATTTCAGAAACTTTAATTAATCTCTCAGTGGGGGCTGGGGCAGACACAAACAACAGGGGAACAGATAGGCACTGGAATGCAACTTTAAGTAGGTAAATGATAAGCAGAATATAAAACCCTAAAACAAAACTGTAATATAAACAGCTGTAAAAGCCATGAAGCATCAGTCCTAGAGCAGAATATAGAATACTGTCACTGCTGCAATTCTGTCACAGGCTAAGGCACCAGACTATGCAGAAATTTACCAGCAACTGTGCTAAACTAGCATCAAACACACCAAAATGAAGGAAAATCTTTTAATGAAATCACAGTTAAATGTTTTTGTCCTCAGAGTAATCAGGACTGACAATAAACTCAAATTCTACTATTTAAGAACATTCAACAAGTTATGTGATCAAAAGTCATGAGATATCATCACACTAAAAAAATGTTTGTATAAGTAAAAAAATAAATAAATAAAGGAACTGAATACTAAATGAAACAATGTAAAATATTTGAATGTTTTACATTTTATCATGTACAAGATTAAAAGTTAGAATTTTGCAGCTCCCAGTTTCTGTACACTTTATATCAATGCATTATCCTTAGGTTCTGGGGTAGGGGGGCCAAGCATTAAAGTTTAGCTGCCAAGTTTGTTCCCTGTACATGATCCTGGTTTTCCAAGGACCTCCTCTGGTATTAATGGGAAAATAATCAAATACAAAAAAACATAAAACCTGTGTCTTACATACAAGGGAATGGTTGTAAAGTGCGCTTGTATCTTCTTTATTAGCAGTGTTATATTTGTGCTCATAAATTTGCCTCCTCTGTAGTGTTCTTTCAGTTTTTCGTGTGTAAAAAGAGGCACTTGAGAAATAGTTGGCCACATATAGAAGACTGGTATTTCCACAATTGAAATGTTTACTAGATATAAAGGTTTTGTTACATACAACAATAGTAATTCTTCCAAAATATTCCTGCACTGATGACAAAACCCACAAGTGTATGCTCCCTGCTTTTTCTAAGCCATGGTCATACCTCTTTCAAACTTTTCCCCAAAGGTTTTGTATGTTTTGTATATTGTAAGTGTTCAGTCACCCACATATTCTTCCAGTTATGGAAAATAGTGTTCCAATATTTGTTCAAAATGTTTCTATCCGTCCAGAGTCTTTGTTGCATTTTAATATCATTCCCTTCTCATAGTTCACACCCTCAATCTTCTTAGGAACAGCATATTCCGTCACTTGTTCCAAGATTGGTATATATTTTGAGCCCCAAGCGTTTTTTATTTCATCTTAGATGATTTCAAAAAGGTCTGTAGGGTAACCATGGTATAAAAACGTACAATATAGCTTATTGCGTTCTTTGATAAAGGTGTCATAATCAGAAGTCATATGTGGCAGTCTAACAAACTGGCCCTTTACCAAACTTCTGTTTTGGAAGCGTGCGTGGTTACTGTCATAATGAAAACATAAGCTGGAGAAAGTTGGCTTATGATACAGGTTTGAAGAAAATTTTCTTTGCAACATGTTTTTTCTTAATGTGATGTCTAAGAAATTGATTTCATTATGAGAAACATGGTATGTGAATGACAAAAAGGGAGAAACAGATTGGATGTAGTTTAAAAAATTAATTTAACTTGTCCATCATGTCAGACCACAACATGCATGTTTCATTCAGAAACCTGGAGTAACTAAACCAACAATCAGCAAATGAAGAGTTAAAAATGTTGCCCGGAACACCATGTTAGCATAGATTTGGGCACACTCCTCCCCCATTGCTACCCTCTGAATTTGTTTGTAAAATTCTCCTTCAGAGAACGGGTAGTTGTTGTTCAATACAATTTCCATAAAGTCATGTATCAGCCTGATATCTGTATTGGATAGGAGGTTACAGTGGGTTAGAGTCTGTTTAAATTACTCCAGACCTTCCTGACCATGGTATGACTGAAAATAAATGAATAACATCTACAGTCACAAAAATCAGGTCCTTCTTGTACTATAATTGATAAGATATCCGTTAAGAAACCCCAAGAATCTCTTAACAAATATGTATGTTTTGTGATGAAAAGTTTTAACTTTATTTCAACAAATACAGACATGGAATATGCTTTTGAACACTTGGCTGCCACAGTAGGCCTCTGAGGATGGTTTGAAATAGACTTATGTGCTTTTGATGTACCAGATATGTCAGGACTGCAGGTCTGTCATCATGTAAACATTTGTATTGTTCTTTAGTGATAATTTTTGTGAAAGAAGAGACAGGTGAAAAGGGTCAAATTTTTTGTATGCAGTGTTAATCTTGTTCCTGGAAACTTGCATATATTTATCACAGTCGACTACAATGTTGTACATATGAGCTGAATAGTCTTGGTTGTCCATTATTCCCAGCCTGAAAATAAGATGCTGTAAACAAAAAAAAGAACCTACCAATAATGATGTTAGTCAGCCTTCATAAGTCTAATAGATCACTTGTTGATTAACTTATGTAATAAGTCAGTTTCATCCAGTGTCAGGTTTTTATACCCATATTGTTTCTGTTTTAGGAAATTTCTGATGTTTATGTCACTGTGTGGCAGGGGGTTTAAATAAAGTTTTCTTTCTCACTCCAGAAGTGTTTGTTACTTTGTGTTCATCCGTAGAAGTAATTGCCAGGTTCAGTTTTCTTGTGTGCAATTTTAAGTCAATGAGTAAGTCTGCTGGAGTAATAACTGAGGAGGGCACAAATGGAAATCCTTTCATAAGCAATTGAAAATGTTTTTGCTCTATGACAAGATTGCTGTAGTTACAAAATTATGTTTGTCTTATCTATGCAAAATGCCATCATATGAAATGTCAATATTGCCAAAAAATGCCACATCAGTATGGTTTATCTCCCTGCTCTGCCTTATATTTTTCCTGTTGTCGTTCCTCTTCACCCCCATTCGGTCTGTAGCTGTCCCCTTCTCTTCTTTGTTGCTTGCTTCTGATGGTGTGCAAGTCATTCCAATCATTTTACTGCTGATAGGTCTAAAGGGACAACCTGGGGGGTCAAAACACTCGTCAGCTGGAAATGGTTGAGAATGTTTGAATCAAAAATTCTATCATTCTTATTGTTATAGTTATACTCTTGAATGAAAGTGGATACACCTGCTTAGTTTCATAGTCTTTCTTGTCTCTCTGTGCTTGCCTTTCTTCTTTTAATCTGCTAACACTTGTAGTCGAAATTAGTGAAAACATCATAGTATTTGTTTGTGTTAGTAGGAAAAGTAAGTCATTAGGGACGATGTATTGTGCTTGCTAATTTCCTCAACATAAAGTTCAAGTTGTTTTTCATTGTTTTGTATGAAAGCTTTCATGAAGTCTATTCTAAAACTGTCAAACAAAAGAGTAAGTGCTAAATGAAAATTCAGGGCCTTCAGTAACATTACTGAGGTATTTCCATACTCATAACCCGAAGGAACAGGTCACGTAGTGTAATCCACCAAAACACAGACGCCCTTGTACAAAACATACTCGTAACCCCCTGGGAACATTTCTGTTACTGATACAGTCTTTTAAAAAGGTGTCATCACTCTATAGTGAACGATATTTAAATAGAATCTTTCTCTAGGTTACCCACTTGCTCTATAAAGGTGTCACCTATAGCTGGAACAACTCCTGAAAATATGATTGTTTTGTTCATCCAGTTGTTTAAATCTAGTTTTTGTCTTGCAGGGTTTCCACTAAGTCTTGTAGGTCCTGTAGTTTGGGGAATAAGTGTGGAGTGACTCTCAGGCAGTTGTGAGGGAATAATATTTAACTCCTCACTCTATGCACACTGCTTATCTTGACTTAGCCAAGGCCCCATGCTGTATTAATTAAGCTTAATATAAATCCCAAAGTAGTTCACTGGATTGCAAGTTGGCTGTCTAACAGATTTCAGGTTGTGAAAACGGGTGTATATTACATTATTGAACTTTTAAAAGTTCGAACGTCATATGGTCGAAGCCATACGATCAAACTTTTAAAAGTTCAAAAAGCTAAAAAAAAATAAACAGAAAAACCCTACCTGAACATTTTAAGCAGGGGGGCAAGCCCATCTGCACCCACACCCCCGCTCTATAAATATACCAACTCCGAGATCGCACTATAGTGCAGGAAAGGGAAATCTTCCCATTCCGCACTGTACTGAGATCTCCATTGAAACATTCAAACTTTTAATAGTTCAATCATATGGTGTTGACCATATGACGTTCGAACTTTTAAAAGTCCGGTAATGTAATATACACCCATGAAAACTACTGGTACCCTCTCTGAATGTAAAATTATAACTAGTGAGGTGCTATAGGGATTGGTGCTGGACCCACTCCTGTTTGGCATTTATTGTGTAGGTATCCAGATATCCCAAATGTGTGGTTGATCAACTTTGCAGATGGTGGCAAGCTGGGCACTGTTAACTGCTAATCCACTGATAGTAAACTGCTTCAGAAAGGGCTGGAATATGCAAACGCTTATGTACTGAAAAGAGTCTCAAATTAGTAAAATCATTCAACAAAAAAGATACTCCCACATCATGTGTTATAGGTGATTGTACTCCTTTTCAGATGTATAGGGTTCTAAGAGATCTGGGTACTTATGTGGACAACTCTTTATCATTTTATTATTATGTTTTCACCATACTCAAGAAATCCTCTTATTTGGCCCAAGTAATTTCTACTAATATTAAATAATCCAAAAACCAAGGAACAGCCCAAGGTTGAGATAAGCGCTTTCATTCCTGTTTATTTCAGCATGGAACTTCATCAGATAAGACTCAACAGTAACATTATGTTTAAATACACAAAGCATCCAGTCAGAAAAACACTTGGAAAATCAACTAGTCAGTTCTTAAAGCAAAAGTTCACTCAGTATTTGAAAATGACACAATATAATTAGAAAAACTAAACTAACTGTATCATTCATCTAAAAAGAAGGAATTTGAAACAAATTTTTGAAAGAGATATAAATAGGCTGACTGATACTGGTCACACTTGGAAGGCATGAAAAATTGTGGCACTTGCAATAAATGTTGATGTATTAATGAAACAATAAACATTCTGTGGGGAGATGGGTTCCCTTCAGAATTTCGAAGCTCAAAACTTTGAATTTCATATGATCAAAGATCATATGTTGGAAGTTTCAAAACTTCAAAATCCTGAACAGAGATCGGCATACAGCGCAGACCGGGAGATTTCCCTTGTCCTCGCTGTAGTGTGGTATTGGCGTTGGTATTTTTAAGTTGCGGGGGGTGCAGGGGGGCTTGCCCCCTGCATACACATGTTTTAGTGTGTTGGGTGGTGTTTTCGGGGGGGGGGGTGTTCACAATTTCGAGATTCCAAGATCTCGAGATTCTGAACTCGATATTCTGAAACTTGAGATTTTGGGATTTCGAAATTTCATAGTGAACCCAGGGAAGATAGATGCAGAGACAATCCTGAAGACTAGTGGTTTTATGGAAAAGAAACCATATGTAGAGTAAGTAAAAGAAGGAAAAAGTGGAGCAGCAAAAGAGAAAGCAGAAGAAAATGAAAATGGAAGCATTTGGTAAGGATTCACAGTAAAGAAGACAAAGAAATGTATGGGTATGAAGTGTGGGGACATTTTAATAGTTCCTTTGAGTGTAAAAGCACATGAGGTAAGAGCATATATTCTTATTAATAAAGACAAGATCCGTGCTGTTTGGCTTATGCTACATACCTACAATCAACTGCATTACTAGCTGAGTTAAGTACAAACTTGCAGTGTTAAGGATTGTACTGCATTTTATTTTATTTTTCAGTGTATTTAATTGTTTCATTGGTCTGTGTCTCTCTGTAGTTATTTATTTTTCTTTTTAACTGTTTCATAGAATACTCTATTCTCTCTCTGTCTCTGCAGTTAGAGGGGCTATTGTGTTTCACTTCATTGATATTCAGTGTTAAACTCTTAGCCTAGAGGGTTTCTCTGTATTTATAAGTCTTAGTCACTTATCTTTGAATTTATTACTGCTCAATATCTGTGTTGTTTGGCTTCTGCTACATACCTACAATCAACTGCATTACTAGCTGAGTTAAGTACAAACTTGCAGTGTTAAAGATTGTACTGCATTGTATTTTATTTTTCTGTGTATTTAATTGTTTCATTGGTCTGTGTCTCTTTGTAGTTATTTAGTTTTCTATTTAATTGTTTCATAGAATACTGTGATGTGAAATTGTTCTATCTTGCCGTTTTGTTCTTACACGTGGGTTCGGAGCCGATCCCTTGGCTCCGAGTCTGCCACTTTTCAAGCTCAAACTCTCAGAGAAGCTCAAGACCTAGTGTATATCCCATGATGCTCTACTGTAAACCACCAGATCTAGTTTGCCGCTGCAACGGATCTACAGACTCATCGGAGCAAGCTCGGGCCAGTGCTATTTTTTTCTATATTTAGCGATATTTTTCTAAAAATATTCTATTATAGTGTTAGCTAGTGTTTAATATTTACAGTTAGTTATATTTGGAGTGCAATTAGAATCCTTAGGATTAGTTATATTGGTGTGTGTTCTTATCGGCTGTTTGTTAGGCCTATCTTAGTTTTGGTTTGGGCGTGACAGGGCTCTGTCAGCTCCTTTGAGTGTGTTTTTTTCTTAGAATTTACTTAGGATTACTTAGAATTAATAGATAGGTTAAAATTAGCTACTTCTGTAGAGGGTATATATATATATATATATATATATATATATATATATATATATATACTGAATAATATTTTTCTAAGGGTTAGTTCAGGGATCTGAACTGGTACATATATTCTTATATTTACACATATAGTTACATAGATTTCCATTATAGTAAAATGTCTGAGAAGCAAAAGTCTGGCTTCAAAAGGTGTGAGTGTGGTCAGAAAATGTCAGTTACGGACAACCACTCCACTTGTGTCTACTGTTTGGGTTCTGTTCATTTGCAGGAAGTGTGCTCCATCTGCCACTCCTTCAGTGCCAGAGTTCTCTTGGAGAGGCGCACGTAGCAGCTAGATAAGGGATTCCTGAAGCCTGAATTTCAGGCTGCTCTGGACAAGACCGACCTTTCTTCCAAGGCTTCGAAGGGGTCGAAGTCGTCCAAGGGGTCCTCGAAGCCTAAATCCTCGGCTCCGAGCTCCTCTAGTATGGTTCGATCATCGGTTCCACAGCCCTTGGAGCCGTGTATCGATCCTTTACCTCGGAGCCCAGTTGTGGATCCGGTGTTGAAGACTCCTCCTTCTCCGATTCTTCAATCGGTGCCGTCTTCGGCTCCTTCGACCCATCCCTCGACCCATTCTTCGAGACTGATGTGGACCTGGACCAAGTGGTTAAGAGATTGCTAGAGAACCCGGCCCTGGCCAAAATGCTTTCCGCTTTGAGCCACTCGGCTTCGAAGCCTGAAATTCCAACCCTACTTTCTTCTCCTCCTCCTTCGAAGCCAGTCGAGCTCTCAGAGCTGGGGCAGACAGAACCGATGTTGGTAGAGCCCAAGGAGCCGAGGTTTGATCCACCTCCCTCGGCTCTGTCGACCTTGATCTCCTCGGTTCTGACCGGGGAGTCTCGGGGCCGACACTCCCTCGCTGGCTCTGGGGCGGAGAGTCAGACCGATACTTCAGTTCCAACCCTTCCCCTAGGGACTTCGGCGCAGGTGGCTTTGGCTCTGTCCTCGGGATTGGAGCACGAGGTCTCAGCTCGGGGAGGGCTGCCGGCCTCTTCGGAGCCGACAGACTTCTCAGACCGGGATTCTGGTGCCTTCGATGCCATGAGGAAGGTCATGTCTGCCAAGACCACTACCTCCTCGGCCTCATTCTGTCTCTTCCACACAGGTCCCTACTAAGCGTCGAGACCCAGAGCCTCAGGTATCCCCATTGGGCGGTTCCTCCTCTACAGGGACTTCACCAGATGCTCCCACCGATGAAGTACCCAGGAAGAGGCTGTGCAAGAGGAGGCACCTGGATTCCCCACAGGAATCCCTGACATTGGATACCGACTTGGAGGAATCAGAAGGGTCCCCACGATCCCCCTCAGAGGATGTCTCATTTGCAGACATATTGGAGATCTTAAGGCAGAGGTACTGAGGATGAGGCCTTTGAGTCTCAACCATCCACATGAACTAAGGGATCTGGTTTGCTCAAGGCGGGAGTCCCCTGATTCAGTGGAACTGGTCCCTCGGAGGCCCAACAAGTTCATTACTTCCCTACTGACAAAGCTTTTCTTACCAACCAAGAAAGAGATGTCAGAAACCTCTTTGTCTGTCCATCCTCCTAATAGGGATTCTAGGACAATGGACAGGTATGGGAAATGCATATTTAGTTCTAGATACTCTACAGGGTAACACAGCTGATGCAGTTTCTGAGAAAGTCACTGCACAACTCAACACCCTCAACTCTATAGTCAACTCATCCATGTGGCTCATTTCTTATGCCGCCGATGGATCGAGTAGGGCAGCAGGCTCAGTGATAGCACTTCGGAGGCAGTCCTGGATGCGCCATTACTCCTTTGCGGAAGCCTTCAAATCTTCCTTCGTCAACACCCCATTCGATGGTTCCGCCTTGTTCGGGCCCAAAGTTAAGGAGACGCTTACTAGGTGTGAACAAGAAGAAAACACTCTGTCTGCTGTAGGAGTCCGTTTCTCCACTCCAGCTAGACTGTACCCCAAAGTGCAACGAAGTGGAAAAATGTGGTTCCGAAAACCCCAAGGAGCTTTCCAGAACACACCTACGGATACCCCCTCTAGGGGCAGAGGAGGGGGTAGAAACGGAAGACGCCGTCCAAACGGCAGAGGGGGTCCGCAAAATCAGGGTGACAGGGAGCAGTTCTTTGGTAAGCCATATCAGCGTTCCTGAAAGGAAGCCCGGCTGTCCTTCTCTGGAGGCGGTCGGGGGTCGCTTGGCTTTATACCCAAACGCCTGGCTAAACATTACAACGGATTCTTGGGTAAAAAGCATCATGTCCAGAGGTTACTACATTCCCTTTACAAAACTCCCTCCCATGTGTACAAGTATTCCAGACATTCCACCCAGTCTGCGAAAGGTAGCAGCCGTAGAGATTCAAAACCTGCTAGACAAAAGAGTCATCCAGCCAGTCCCGGTGGATCAGATAGGATCCGGAACTTACTCAAGGTTCTTTTTAGTTCCAAAGAAAACAGGGGACCGGAGGCCCATATTAGACCTCAGCAAACTCAACACCTTCGTCCAGAAGGAAACGTTCCGGATGGTCACGCTTCAATCAATACTTCCGTTCCTAGAAAAAGGTGATCGGATGTGCTCTATAGATCTCAAGGATGCTTACTACCACATCAAAATGGCCAGATCATCCAGAGATCATTTGCGTTTCCGGCTGGGGGCCAGTCATTACCAATTCAGAGCCCTGACCTTTGGTCTCACCACAGCCCCCAGAGTGTTCACCAAATGTATGGCAATGGTCCCTGCTCACCTGAGACGTTTAGAATTCCGGGTGTTTCCATATCTGGACGACTGGCTCCTCCCGCCACCTCCAGGCATCAACTAATCCATGCAAGAGACTACACTATCAACCTATGTTCCCAGTTGGGCATAACCTTAAACTTTGAAAAATTGTCGTTATCGCCCTTGCGGTGTATTACCTTTATAGGAGCAGAGCTAGACACTGTCAATTCAAGGATCAGGTTGCCTCAAGCAAGAATCATATCTCTAAGGAGTCAATTGTCCATTCTGCTGACCCAGAACAAAGCTCCTGCATCCCAGATACTGAAGCTATTAGGCACAATGGCAGCCACGCTAATAGCAGTCCCGTTGGGGCGCATGCACATGCAGATACTCCAATGGCTACTCTTCACACAGTGGTCTTACCAACAACTGCCCTTGTCGCACGAGATTCTATTAACAAACCTTTGCAAGAAGGATCTCAATTGGTGGCTGAACAGCGACCATATAGTAGTCGGACGTCCCCTTGTTCTCCCCCAACCCACAGCCACAGTGACCACGGATGCTTCCCTGATAGGGTGGGGGGGGCTATTTCAGGGAAAGACTGTCCAAGGTACTTGGTCAAGCATGGAATCACATTTGCATATAAATGTCCTGGAGCTGAGAGCGGTGTTCCTGGCGTTACAACACTTTCACGATTCTCTTCCTCCAGGGACAATTGCAATTCAGACGGACAACATGTCAGTAGTCTGGTACATCAACAAGCAAGGGGGAACCAGATCATATCCCTTATTCCGAGAGGCCCTAAGAATTTGGCAGTGGGCTACATCCACCAGATGCTTTCTAATAGCAATGCACATCCAGGGGTCATCCAACGTGATAGCGGACAAACTGAGCAGGGCCATCCTGTTGCCTCACGAGTGGTCCCTCAAACAGGTGGCGGACAGGATTTTCCACAGATGGGGCCAGCCTTGCTGCGATCTGTTTGCATCTCCGATGAATGCCAAATGTAGCAACTACATTGCCCTTTATCCCCCACCGGGGAGCAACCCGATGGACGCGCTCGTACACGATTGGCCCTGGGCCTCCTATATGCCTTCCCGCCAATTCCCCTAATTCCCAAATTCATACAGAAAGCTAAAAGTCTGGGAAGGACTGTGATTTTGATAGCCCCGTCTTGGCCTCATCAGATCTGATTCCCCTTCCTACAGAAGTATCGAGTGGAAGAACCATGGACTCTGGACCCAGTGCCAGACCTTGTGACTCATTCGTCGGGAGTACTTCATCCCTCCCTCATCTCCCAGCTTGGCTGCTCCAATTCCCATATTAGCCAGGTCTCAAGATTTGTCTCCCGCTGTCCAACATATTATAGTTTCCTCTCATAAATTGTCAACCAGGAAGCTGTATAACAGCAAATGGAAATGATTTGTTCACTGGGCTTCTAACCACGACATTGACCCTTATGTCGCCCCTATTCATACCATTTTAGAGTTCTTGTCTTCCTTGTTCTATGAGGGTGCAGCTGCTGCCACCATAAGAGTTCAATTGGCTGCAATTTCCAACTTCCATGTAGGGGTTAATGGGTCTAACATCATGTCCTACAGACTATGTAATGCCTTTTTGAAAGAGACCCACCATCTCAGACCTCCTATCAGACAACCTATCTCTCCCTGGAATTTGAATCTTGTTTTATCCCAATTGATGCTTGCCCTCTTCGAACCCGCGTCATCCTGTGACTTGAAGTTTCTCTCCTGGAAAACTATATTTCTGGTAGCCATTACATCTGCGCATAGGGTCTCCGAACTTCAAGCTTTATCTTCCAAGCCCCCATATTTGATCTTCCACCCTGACAGGGTGTCCCTTAGGACAAATCCTTTCTTCCTACGGTCTGTTCAGAAGCTAACTTAAATCAGTCCATTGAGCTCCCAACTTTTTTTTAGACACCATACCAACAGACTGGAATATATGTTACACAAACTTAATGTTCACAGACAATTGAGATTCTACTTGGACAGAACAAAAGACTTCAGACAATCGGATCAACTCTTTGTCTCTTACGCAGAGAACAAGAAAGGTTCTGCGGTGTCAAAAATCACATTATCTAAGTGGCTTTCTGACTGCATTAAATTCATTTACTCCTCCACTAACCAGCCATTACCGAATAATGTCAAAGCCCATTCTACCCGGGCTGTTTCTACGTCATTAGCTCATGCAGCTCGTTTACCCTTGGATACCATTTGTGCAGCTGCCACGTGGTCAAAACCTCACACGTTTATCACTCATTACAAAGTGGACAGGGCCTCCAGGGACAGGGCTTCCTTTGGTTCCACTGTGCTCAGGAATGTTCTCCCTTGAGCCACCCAGGGTTAGGGTGCTTGGGACTCTACCCACGTGTAAGAACAAAACAGCGAGATAGAACAACTTCACATAAAGAAGTTATGTCCTTACCATAACGTTCCATGTGAGTTGTTCATCTCGCCTTTTTGTTCTTACATTCCCTTCCACCTTCCCCCTCCTGTTGAGAAAGATGGTTGCCTTGGTGGATAGGTAAGTCTTGTCAGCCTGTCTTCTTAGGACAGACTGTGTTTTTCTCCTTTCTGCATCTATAGGTACCTAGATAGGTAGGTACTGTAGTGTTTTCTTACTTTTAGGCTGTCTTCGGGTGCAGCGTACTATATCTCGGGGTTTACAGTAGAGCATCATGGGATATACACTAGGTCTCGAGCTTCTCTGAGAGTTTGAGCTTGAAAAGCAGCCGACTCGGAGCCGAGGGATCGGCTCCGAAACCACGTGTAAGAACAAAAAGGCAAGATGAACAACTCACATGGAACGTTATGGTAAGGACATCTTATTTTTCTCTCTCTGTCTCTGCAGTTAGTGGGGGCTATTGTGTTTCACTTCTTTAATATTCAGTGTTAAACTCGTAGCCTAGAGGGTTTCTCTGTATTTATAAGTCTTAGTCACATATCTTTGAATTTATTACTGCTCAATATCTGTGTTGTTTGGCTTCAGCTACATACCTACAATCAACTGCATTACTAGCTAAGTTAAGTACAAACTTGCAGTGTTAACGATTGTACTGTCTTTTATTTTATTATTCTGTGTATTTAATTGTTTCATTGGTCTGTGTCTCTCTGTAGTTATTTATTTTTCTATTTAATTGTTTCATAGACTACTGTGGTCTCTCTCTGTCTCTGTAGTTAGGTTCCCACCTGCCCTCCCTGTTCTTGTTCTGGTATTAATCTTGGTGGCTTTGGAATTGCCTGTCCCTCCTGTAAATTTGTGTTTGAACACTCATCCTGGGTCTATCTCATTTGCTCACTCAACCAAGTACAGTGAGATCATATTTTGACTTCAGGCACTCCTACCAGTCCCATGTGTTCAGCTCTGTCCCAGCTCTGTTCCAGTCTAGTGTCACTAGCTCATTCTTCCTAATACAGAGAGAACATTTGTGAAGGGCAAGCCACTTAGGTCCTTAATTTTGAATTATCTTCTGTTTCTCCTTTCTCCCTTTCCACTTTCCAAATAAAAAAAAAATTCTAAGCTTGTTTCCTGCCTTTCCTGTAACTAGTTTAGACCAGATACAGATTTGCTGTAACCAGGACTGTTTGTAAACTTCTGAGCCCCCAAAGCCTTTCTGTGTTGGAGGGAAGCCTTCTAGCTTATCAATGGGAGTGGTAAGCACTAGGTAGCCTATCTACCACAATAGTGGTTTCTGGCCCAGAAATTGTAGTTTATTGGCCGTTTGGCAGTTTTTCCATCTCTTTCAACTTTCTGGTTTAAAAGCCCGCATTTGCACTTGTTTCCCATCTTTCCTGTAACTAGTCTACTCCAGATACAGATTTTCTGTATCCAGGACTGTTTGTAAGCTTCTGAGCCCCCCAAGCCTTTCTGTGTTGGAGGAAGCCTTCTAGCTTATCAGTGGGAGTGGTAAGCACAAGGTAGCCTATCTACCACAAGAGTGGTTTCTGGCACAGAAATTGTAGTTTATTGGCTGTTTGGGCAGTTTTTCCATCTCTTTCATCTTTTTGGTTTAAAAGCCCGCATTTGCACTTGTTTCCCACCTTTCTGGTAACTAGTCTGGTCCAGATACATATTTGCTGTATCCAGGACTATTTGTAAGCTTCTGAGCCCCAAAGTCTTTCTGTGTTGAAAGGAAGCATTCTAGCTTATCAGTGGGAGTGGTAAGTATTAGGTAGCCTATCTACCACAAGGTCCAGGTATAGATTCTTAGTTTTAGCACTTGAATTTGCTTATTCATGCTCAGCACTTGTTCAGAACTTGTTGTTAGCACTAAATAAGCTACAAATTACTACAGCACTCAACCTTCTTCTTTAACTAGAGGAAAACAGTTTTTGTACTTACTTTCCTCACTTGCTTAGAGAAAAACAGCTCTTATACTCACTTTCCTCACTTGTCTAAAGGAAAGTATTTTTTATTCAAGCATGTCAAAGGGTCAGCTCCCAGTGTTCTCTCCTATCTGATGAATCTGGGCATCTTGAGGCAATGTAGCAATTGCCTCATGTACACAGACAACCCTGTCCTCCTACCACCCAACACTACAACCTGTGAGAGATGCACTTATCTAGCCAAACTGGAGGTAAAGCTCTCTCCAACCAAGACTGAACTTGACAGTCAAGAGGAGAAGGTAAACACTTGCACCACACCACACTCATCACATAGCCCCACTAAACCTACACCACCAAAATTCACACATAAAAACCCAAAAACATTCGCAGAGGCTCTCAATAATAATCTGCTCAAGCAACAGAGACCTCCAAAGCAGAAACGCAAATGACCTCCACCCCCCCAATACAACCCAAATGACACATAGCCCACAGACTCAGTGTGCCAATAAACCACAGCCCATAAGGCAAACCAACGTACCCAACACACTAGTCATAGGTGACTCTATAGTCAGGCACACTGATGTCCCACTCACCAGGCTAAACAAGGAGAAGGCTACTGTCAGCTGCCTGTCAGGTGCCATGATCCGCCACATAACCCACACACCCAAGTCACTCCACAGCAAGTACAAATATGACTCGGTCATTGTCGATGTTGGTGTGAACGACCTGAGATGTACCTCCCTGGACTACATGAAAACAGACATGGAAGAGCTGTCTCTGATCTTGTAGCCCAAGCAAGTATGACCCTAGCCTTGAGTAGCATCCTGCCATCGCCCAGAATGATACCGCAGTACAAGGACATATTGATTAACTTCAACACTTGGCTAAGCTTCTGGTGTCATTCTAAGGGGATCCAGTATCTGTCTGCCTGGGACGACATGGTCGACAGACCACGATGTTTTGCCAGCGATGGCCTGCACCTGTCGCTCCTGGGATTCCGGATACTGGCTAAGGCTTTTGCCTCCCCTGTAGTGCCTTTTGTAGGCAAGGTTCAAATTACAAATTCACCACCGTAACAGGAACAGGCAAGCAAAAACTGAGAGAAATGCTACTCAGTGCTAGAAGTCTAAATCTCAAAATGCACTCACTTGAGACACTCCTTAAAATGGAGAACATCGATATCTGTGCAGTACCTGAGACCTGGTTCAAGGCTCTAGAGAGCACCCCTGCATTACCAGGCTATAACTCATACCACACTTTTCTGCCATCTAACCTGGACCAGAACACCAAAGGCAGAGGTGTGCCCATATTCATTAAGGATATCCATACCTCCATGCTAGTTGCACAGCATAATGCATCTGAGGTTATCCAAGTGCAACTAACTCTGGGCAAAACTGCAATCCACATTGTAGCTTGCTACAGATCCCCCACCATGCCCCAGGATTCTCACTCCTCTTTTCTTGATATACTGGAAAATATTAGGGTTCAACCAAGCACCCTAATAATGGACAATTTCAACTACCCCACCATTAACTGGGAAAACCCGTGTACCAACTCCTTCGCTCAACTCTTTCTGGAATTCATAAATTCCACTGCCCTGGATCAACTTGTCCACACCCCTACCAGGGGCAACAATATCCTAGACCTAGTCGTTACCAACATGAGTGACCGGTGTTCCACACCTGAAATCAACTACTCTTTGGTCAGATCCGACCATAAGCTAATCACCCTAGATATCCGCATCCCGCCCCCACCCATCATTAAGGAAACAACTGTAAAAAGTTTCTCCAAAGCCACCTTCATGCTTCTTAAGACAGAAGTGGCAAACTTCATGACACCCATGCAGATGGACAATACAGTTATGACTGCTGAATCCTACACAAATGCACTGTATAAGCACTTACACGAGTGCATGGATCGTGCTATCCCAAACAGAACCAAGACGCTATCCTCCAAAAAAAAGGAAGCCAATCTGGTGGTCCCCTGCAAACCCTACAACAGAAGGAAGAAACTGTTGCAAAAGAGAGTAAAATCTCATGAATGGAGGAGCTCCCTGGTTAGCCTCAGAAGAAGCTGAGATCCCTTATAAGATCCTCCAAAGCTAGCTACGAAAACAAAATCATCACTGATTCTAAGGGCAACCACAAAGCATTCTACAGCTATGTCAAGAATCTCAGTGGCAACACCCAGATCTGCTCTGAGTTACAGCACAATGGCACGAAAATTACAGAACCAACTGATATTGCCAACATCCTGGCAGATAGGTTCAGTGCTAACTTTACCCCCCTCTCACCCACTAAATGGCCCATATCTATACAGTAAGAATGCAGAGTCCCTGTAATCACATTTATGCAAGTAAAAGCTGCACTCTCTAAAACCAAAAACACAGCATCCATGGGACCGGTCAACATCCCAGGCTGTGTTTTACATGACATTCAGAATGAACTGACTCCCCACCTAAGCACCATGTTCAATCATAGTCTCACGTCAGGCTTTGTGCCCAGTGAATGGCGCACAGCAACAGTTATCCCACTCCACAAAGGGGGAGCCGCCACTCATCCTGGGAACTATCGCCCTATTAGCCTGACGAGCCTGGTCTGCAAGGCCATGGAATGTATCATCATGGAACTCATAAACAAAGACATTGGTAACCTCCAAATTCTGGACCCCACCCAGCTTGGGTTTGTGAAAGGCAGATCATGCCTTCTGAACCTGATCAACTTCTTTGAGGCAGTCACCAAAGTGGCAGACGAGGGTAAGGTGGTTCACACAGCCTATCTTGACCTCACCAAGGCTTTTGACACCATCCCCCATTCTGGAATTATAGCTAAACTCACTAAACTAGGTATAAATCCCTATGTCACAAGATGGGTTGCCAACTGGCTCACTTACAGAACCCACACTGTAAAAGTTGCAGACTCCAAATCTGACTTCAAACCAGTGACAAGTGGAGTACCACAGGGTTCAGTCCTGGGACCTCTCCTGTTTGGTATCTACTTCTCTGAAGTACAGGCTAACACAGAAGGCCTCTGGCTAATGAAGTTCGCAGATGACTGCAAACTATGAGCCATAGTTGAGTCCCCAAATGATGTGGGCATCCTACAGAAGGGCCTCACTGAGACAGATGCCTGGTGTCAGAGGCATGGCCTTAAGCTCAATGCCAAAAAGTGCATTGTCATCCCCTTATGTAAAAACTCTGTACCCATGAACTACCACATAAACGGCAGTCTACTTAATGCCGAATGTGTGATAAGAGACCATGGGACCCAGGTGGACAGTAGTCTCTCCTTTGATAATCACATTGCCACAGTAGTCAGGAAATCCTTCTATGTGGCACACCTCATCACAAAAGGGTTATCATCCAGGAAAAAAGAGGTAATTGTTCCCCTCTATTCGGCACTCATTAGACCCATTATAGAGTACACTGCCCCTTTTGGAATGTACCTCACAAGACATCTGCAGGAGCTGGAAAGGCCACAGAGGTACCTCACAAAGAGGATTACTGGCCTCAAACAGATGCCCTACACTGACCGTCTCAAAAAACTCCAGTTTTACTCTGTAGCATATCACCTACTCCGAGGAGATCTCTGCCTAACATATAAAGTTATGTTAAACCCAGAGCTGTTGGACATGCTACACCTAAAGAAATCCCAATCCCTCCAAGCTACACTCTATAGGGACCTAAACCTTGTCACCACAATAAACAGGACATGCTGGAGGGATAGATTCCTGTCCCAGAGACTTCCTATACTCTGGAACAAGCTACCCATCTATGTCAAGCAAAGTTCCTCATTAGCACTCTTCAAGAAAAATCTTAATGCGTGGATGGGAAATAGGAAATACACCCCGGGGATCACTTCTGTGGCTCTGCTCGACAGGGGCACAGGAAATTAACTTTCTTGGGTGGCGTAAGCCAGGGAACCTTGTTGGCTAGGCTTACTTAGGCCCTTGGGCCGATGGCCTAGTACCTACCTATGAACCTATGGACATTCTGTGACATTATATTTGAGACTGTTTTTTCAATAGAAAATGTTCTTGGAGAATATGAAAAAAAAGACTGTAACCCAGGGGAAATTTGTATGTGATAAAAGCATTTAACAGGGAAACAAAAATGAAAATTCATGTACAGTTTCGAACAGAAGTAGAAAGGGAGACTTTGAAAGGACATTTGCAAACTTTATGTAAAGAAGTGATGGACAGTGCAAATGTTTATGACAAAAGGGGTTTACGGACTGGTGGCTGGGATTGTAATATTGTGTTAAAAATAGAAAGAGAAAAAACTTATACATATATCAAGCATGATAAATGTGGAGGGAAATAGGTGTGTCATAAAATACTAGGAACAACCCAAAACATGTTTTTTGGGAAAATAAGGACATACGATAAGTAACTGTGACCAAAGAAAATGTTATATTTGTGGGAAAATGGGACATGATGCAAAAAAACATGAAATTAAATGTTAGGAATGTAACATAATTGGACATTTATGGCTGGCTTGCAAAAATGAAAATAAGTGTAAGGAAAAAGAAAGAGAAAAAAATAAAACATTTTAGCAGCAGTAGAAATAGAGAAAAATTAGATGAGAAAAAGTAATAAAGATGGCATAGAAGAAGGCTCTGAAATGAGTGACAAATAAAACATAAATTGGGAAGTAGTAAAAGAAAAAAATAATTCTGTTGATAAACAGGTAAAAAAACAGAAAAAGAAAATTTAAAGGGATAAGTACAAAAGAAAAAAGAAACACAATGGATGATAAAGAATATATATACCTGATGATTGGAGTTGGTATAATGGTTTAGGAGTTTGACTCACAGACACAAGGTGCAATATTTGATTCTCACCTTTGGGAGAGAAATTAGCTATGCTCAGAATGGCTTATTAAGAAAGCTAGCCTAGTAATTAGCTATGAACTTGTGAAACCATGAAGCTAAGAGAAAATGAAAATTTTAGAGTGCTTTCTGTAAATGTAAATAGTACTAAGAATATAGCAAGAGTAGTGATTTTAGAGTGGTGTAATACATGTGTTGTAAATGTAATTATATTAGAAGACACAACATGTTTAACAAATGAAGAAAGATTACAAACAGAAAAACTATGGGAGGTAAAGATAACCTGGAATTTGAGAAATTAGGGATGTTCTGGAATAACTTATTCTGTAGAAAAACAGTAAAGATATTAAATATAACCTTAGCAAAAATGGGAAAGTTAACCATTGTTGATTTAAAATGGAAAAATCAAGTATATAGAATTATAACATTATATGCTTATGCTAATTGTAAAGAAAGGGAAAGCTTATTTCATCAGATTTTAGACTATGTAGTGATAAATATGAATATTGTAATAACAGGAGACTTTAATTGTGATTTAATCAGCAAGCATAAAAAGAAAAGGAAAGGATATAAGAAAATGTTAGAACTTATAGGATGTGGTAAGTCAAAACTTTGGGACAAAAATTCATAGACTTAAAAAACAGGTATGTGTAAAACTGAAATTGATTGTTTTATAGTATCAGAAGGTTTAATTATAGTAAGGGGAGGTAGTTGAAACAGGTTTTTCCAATCATCTTGCAATATGGCTGGAGATAAAGGAAAACAAGGAATATATAAAAATACGCAAAGTAATAAAATGTTAAATTAGAAAGCATGAAATGAAGAAGGAAAAAGATGAGTAATACAGTTATGGAAATATCATATTACTATGAGAACATTTTATAAAAGTTGGTCTGAATGGTGAATGATATTTAAGGAAAATATAATTTTTTTTTATAGTGGCAATATGATGTGAGAAAAGTAGAAAAATATAAAAGAACATATAATGAGGCACTGTAACATTTAGAATATACTAATAGAAAGTTCTTGAAGAAAAAGAAGGAACAACCAAATAGTACGAACCAACTAAGAAAAAAACAATACCACACAGCTGAAAATAAGGAACACGCCGTTTACTGCAAGACACTCAGTAAAAATCAAAGTTAGCGCTTTTGTAAGGTACACAGACCTATTTGGTCCAATTTGGTCTGTGTACCTTACAAAAGCGCTAACTTTGATTTTTACTGAGTGTCTTGCAGTAAACAGCGTGTTCCTTATTTTCAGCTGTGTGGTATTGTTTTTTCTTAAAGAAAAAGAATTATATGAAATTAATAAAATACATGACAATTGTTATATAAGCAAATATATTTTTTACTAGGAAAAAGATAAGAAGTATTGAGTTACTTAAGCAGATTAGTAAAGGAAGATGGTAGTGAAATATAAAAGGAGAAATAGAAATAACTCAGGAAAAGATTATGAATAGTGTAGTACAATATGTACAAGAAATATTTTTGTAAAAAAGAACGTAGTGAATAAGACATAGAAAGTAAAAAGTTAACAGAGAAAGATAATAAAAAGTTGGAAAAGGAGATTTCTTTAAATGAGCTAGATAAAGTATTAGGACAAGTAAATGCTGATTCAGCTGCAGGACCAGATGAAGTGGGGTAGGAATTGTATAAAAAGTTAAGGGACTAGCAAAAAAAAATATTTTTTAAAGATTTTCAATTAATGGTTAAATGAAGTTTTATGTATAAAGAATTAAGTACTGCAATACTTACATTTATATGGAAGAAGGAAGACAGAAGACAGCTAAAAAACTGGGGACTTATAGTATTGAATAATATTGATGATAAGATCTTTATGAAAATAATACAAAAGGGATTTGAAACTAAAATGGAAAATGTTATGGAAGATAGTCACCGGGATTCAATAAAGCAATTTTACCATACCAGAATAGTGTAGCAGCTTCTGGACGGAATATGACTGCCGAGCAATTCAGTAAACAAGGCTGGGGGCGTGCATGAGCCTGCCAGTACTATTCTGGCACAGAGACCACTGAATAATGCTAATTACCTCATTTGCTGGTGAAAATCATGCAAATGAGGTGAATTAGCGATTCGGTAAGCAGGCAGGCATCCGTGTCAGAGCAGTGTCTGTTGCAGAAATGTATTTGGTTACAAACCGTGTACATTTCTGCAATAATCAAAATGGGGGCATGACAGCTCAAAGTAAAGCATGCATTATGACTATTAGGCATGCAAATGGCCAAAAATATGGCCATTGGCATGGAAAATAGTTGCAAAATTATAAAAATAAAAGTTTTTTTTTTTTGGCCAAGTTCAGACATTTAAGCATAGCACAGCGGCGCACCAACAAGATTGTGCAGAAAATAAAAAAAAAATGCAAAAAGACAATTTTAAGTGAAATCTGCATTTTGCCTTTATAGTGGTAGCATGCAGAATGAAAACAATAACAGGTAACACTAGTTGCTAAGGAGAAACTTTCTGGTTTAGTGGTGTAACAAGGGACTAAGGCAATGGGGTATGCAAATGAGCTAAATTTATTGAATAGCAAATTGGGAGACCATGTCTGTCTGCACCTAATCATGTAGGAGCTATAATGCAGCAGTGTAAGCAGGAGAAGTAGCCAATATGAGAAGGGGGTGTGTCATGCTTGGTATAAACACATTGGAGCTCCACGGCTTCCATTTGAGCTTAGCTAAGCACAGCTAAGCAAGGGTGTGTGTCTGCGGCTGTATTTACTTATTCCATGAAATGAGGAGCATGTTTGTGTCCAGAACAGGGCCATTTCTGCTTAAAAGTATTTACTTTAGCTAAATGGGTTTGCGCAGCACGCACCGGGTCTTAAACAAAAAAAAAACAACAAAAAAAAAATGGAAATAGCAGAACTGTTTACATTTGGGCATTGGGCTTGCGGGGTGTGCAGTAGGGCTTAAAAGGGATGGAAATGGGAAGGGAAAAAAAGGAAATAGCAGAATAAAAGCAATCACGTACAAATAGTATAGCTGGTAGGTGGAATGTATCATAGTCAGCCAATCATACAGGCAGCATCTGCAGCACAACAGTATAAACTATGCAAACACCTTTCAGTTTGTTTTTTCCCACAAACTCTGCACCATTGGTGTACACACTCGGGGGAATTTTAACCGACAAAATGTTATGGGCTGCTGTCACTTTGATACATCAGTATGTGCTAGAGGCTGAGGGTGGTGAGGAGGCTAATGCTGGCAACCACCCCAGACTGAGGAGGAGGAAAAGAGTGTTCAGACCCAGGGTAACCTGCCAGGGGCTACATGATCTGGAGATAGTACAGTGCTACAGGATGGACAGGGACATACTTCAGCAACTCATCGAGCTGTGCCGGCCTCACCTCAGACCCAGAGCCAACAGAGGGGAACTCATCCCAGGGGTTACCAAGGTATGTGTAGCCTTAAGAATACTAGCTACAGGTACAAGAACTACTGGGGACATCATGGGGGTCTCACAGGCATCTGCATCCAGGGTACTCCACCAGTTCCTGGATGCCATGCTACCACATGCTGGTAAGCACATTTACTTCCCCAGCACCCCTGAGGAGTGGACCAGCATATGCTCCTCTTCCACCATGTAGCAGACTACCCAGAGGTACTGGGTGCCATAGCCTCCATGCACATCCACATCAAAGCACCACGTGGTGAAGAGGGTAGGGGCTACATAAACTGCAAGGGCTTTCACTCCATCATCTGCCAGGTCATGTGCAATGCCCAGGGCATTATCATTAATGTGTGTGCTGGTAGCCCTGGAAGCTATCACAACTCCCACATCTGACATTCCTCACAGCTGTACCAGGGATTTTCCAGTGGGGACATCCCGTATGGCCATCTGGTGGGGGACGCTGGTTATACATTGGGGCCGTGGATGATGACACCCATCAGAAATGCACACACACACTCACTCAAGAATGCCATAATGAGGCACATGCACAAACCAGGATCATTGTAGAGCATGTGTTTGGGATGCTCAAGTCACAGTTCCGCTGCCTTGACATATCTGGTCGATCCCTGCAGTACTCTCCAGCCACATGTGCACACATTTTCATAGTACGTGCCATGCTGCACAGTATGATCCTGCAGAAACAGCTGAGGCAGGAAAAGCACGGGGAAGGGCCACACAGCCCTCCACCATTGCAAAGGTCCCCACAGGCACAGTGGGGCTTGGAGGAGGAACCCTCTGAGCCACCTCCTGCAGGCAGACAGAGGCATGCCCAGTATGCCCTGGCCTTGGCAAAGAGGCAATGCATAGCACACACACTGATACTGTAGGCTTCCAGAGACTGACACCTCTCTCTGACTCACACACACAGTAAAATAGATGACCCACACATCACACTACCTGTACCTAACCATGTATAGGCAGTATACTGTGTGCATCCGACATAGGCAGCCTTCAAGCACTATCCTCACAACTGCCACAGGCACAAGGTAAGTCATTCTTCTTAACAATAAATGAATGGAGTAGTATGTTCCGGTAGCATATCTATGGTATTGCTGCATGCATGCAGGAGAATGGGGTGGCATGCTGGGATAGGAGCAGATAGCTGACAGCTATGTGGGACACCAGGAAATGTTTGCCCAATATTGGATTTCCCACACTATGCAGTGGTACCCAAGGTGACAAATCCCACTGCAGTATATGTGGGGGGGGGCAACTAACTGGGGGTCATAGGTCACAGGCATGGATGGCAGTGTGGTGGTCCCATACTCACCTGTCAGCATCACCCAGCAAGTCAGCCATAGAAAACCATAAAGAAATGTCTGGCAAAGGCCCACAAATGGCGACAATGATGAAATACCTCCCTACAGACTTATACAGTGATAGTACATCAGGTCTTGCAATTGCAGTAAGGCTCTGAAAGGTAAGAAGTCTGAAACTCAAATGTATGCCATTACAATCTGACCTGTGGTATTTAGTGATATGCCTCTAGTCTCCAAGACAGGGCACAATACTATGCTAAATGGAACCAAAATGTAAAGCAAATATCAGCACAGTCTGTGCTGATGTGTACAGTTGACAGGTGTGTCCCCCCACACCCATATTCCCCATAGAAATGCAGTAACATGTATGTTTTTAGGGAAATAGCAGCAGGGCACACATTGCCAGGGCTGTCCCAACCAACATGATAACTTGTTGCATGTCAACAACATGCAGGGGTCAATGAGCTATGTATATGTGGTTAATGCTATCAGGATGTGGCCAGCAGTTACTCCCGGCTGTTGTGTTGTAGTGGCCTAGGTACAGTACTGCAGCTGACAGGGCCATGTTCCAAGAACCACAGTGCCAACTGTTCTGCATGTCAGCTACACTTACGGTAGGAGTTGTACTCACTGTCCAGATGTCAATATCTGTTATTGCAGGAAAGCTGGACAGGTCTTAGACAGGGGGCCACACATATGGACAGTGCACAGCATGATGTAACCTACACAGTGCCTACCATACCTGTCAACTGTACAGACCTGTTGCAGAATGTCCAGAGGTTTCCATCATATTTGTGGTCTGTATATCATGAAATAGTGGTTGTCTGGCAATTCATTGGCAAATCACGCAAGACTAAGATCAGAAAATAATGACAGATTGTAGTGTCAGACTTCATACCCTATAGAAAAATGCATGCTAATGCAAAACCTGTTATTGAATCACCTTCCTAGGTTTGTAAGGCCAATACTTAGAAATGGTCCCTATATTTAGGCCTTTGTCTCCCAATTACTTATGGCTTTGTCCAGATGTCTGGCTCTCAGAAGTTGAGAGGTATGGTGCCTAGTAGGACAGCCGGTACCTGAAGGTCAGTGTACTGCCAGTTTATAAAAGGTTGCCACCTTTCTGTGTCAGCAGTGAAAACATATCACTGGTTGACAGCCATACCCCTGGAATGACACAGGTTGTCACAGAAGAAGCACAAGTATGCCTTGTATATCTGTTCTGCTTGTCCTAACATTGCATTTGCCTTTCAATTATTTGCAAAATAAGAAATGGTCACGTCAAAACAGCAATGGTAGACAGTGGGGAAGCAGACGTTATACCCATAAGAGCAAACAAGCAATTACCAAACCGGTCTCCCAACTGTCTATGTTTGGCAGAACATTATTAACGCCCTGTCCCCATGTGTGGGCCTTTCTCTGACTGATATATTTGGGCCTTTCCAGATGTCAGTCTGTGATGGTATGACATCTAGGCCCACATGTAGCCTCATAATAACATATAGCAACACAAACTGTCTAAGGACCACAGCAAATGGAGTGGTGTAATGATGGATAACCTGCTAAATAGGTACGCTCGGAGGTGTGAAGTCCACAACCTTGTGTGTGATGTAACAGCATTTACCCTGCTCACATCATTACAAATGTGGGCAAAGCCTGTGACTGGACTACAGAAGGACAAAGAGACACACATAAGGGGAAGGGGAACCACTGGCCAGACATATGGAGAATGTGCATACCAGAACAAGTTGTGCAGTAACATAGGTGCCATGCAGTGTATGGAGTCAGTAAACATCTCCTGCAAATACACAACACACACCCATATGAGTGGAGGTCCAGAAGAAAGCAAAAACCCAAACAATGGACACCTCAGAGGCAAAATCACATGAGAACTCCACAAACTTACACACCACAGACCATGTAGACTCCACACACCAGGGTCTTGCAAACACTAAGGCCTTACCCGAAACACCTACCCTACACAGATAGGCTAACAGCACTGTCCCTCTACCCCATTCCATACAGAGTCTACTGAGGGGACCCCTGTCTGGCACACAAAGCAATCCAGACCCTGCCATGATGGGACTGTTGCACATCTGGAACTCAAGGCCCACTCCATCAACCTGTAGGCACAGCATCAACCTGGGCTGTGATATCAGTATGACTTGTCGGTGTGACAGATATGTGTACCACACACTCCCCCATCTGTGGAATACATTCCCTGTCAATAGCAACCCAAGTGCCTCAATACCCCTAGTGATGTGCTCTCTGTATAAGTGCACGGGAAACACAAAATACAGTCCTGTGATTCCACTTGTGTCCCTGCTGGAAAGGGGCTCTGTTTGCTGACATGTCATAACATGGGCTATACTCTTGTCTGTGTGGGTTATAAGGGCTTCAGGGCCAATAGCCTACTAATGTCATAGCAACCTATCAACCTATATACAACTGTCTGTCAGTGGTTCACCACATAACTCTGTACTGCCCTGCCACTGACATACCTGGAAGTCACAGTGCTATGTGGAATATACTACACATATAATGGACATTTCTGCACAGTATAATGCACTCTGTACCCACACCCATACCTCTCAACCTCTGACAGCAAGACATCTGGACAAGGTCATAAATAAAAGTGGGACAAAAGCCCAATGACAGGCACGCGTTGTAAATATTGCCCTTACATACTGAGAAAGTTGGTAGAATAATGGGTTTTGCATTAGCAGGAATCATCTGAAGGTTATGAAGTCTGAAACACTAATGTCTGTCATTATTTTGTAACGTCAGTCTTCAATTATATGCAACTAACTTGCCATAAAAACACAAGTTTATGTAGACTGGGCGAAACTTCTAGACAAACATCTGAACAATCTGCCAAAAAATGTACAGCTGAGAGGTATGGCCACACCAGGATATGACTTTTAAGGTAAGAAGAATACCACACAAGCAGGAGATCCCCAGCCAGTATATCACCAAGTTGCTGGACTGTTTACACAGCTTCATCAGTCAACTGATTGTAGCCACACCTCTCAACAGGCCTTTTTGGGCAAGAATGTATATAGTCGGGCTCATAATATTGGTCTGTGCATCATACATCTTGTATTCCCCTGACAAAGCACTGTGATGATCTGAGGATGTCTGTCACTAGGTAATGACACAATACATTCCAGTATCAGACTTCAGATATGTCAGAAAATATCTGCTAAAACAAACCCAGTACCTCTAGGAAAGTCCTGTTTACTTTTGAGAGGTATGGCTGTAGCACACAAAACCCTAGACTGGAGTACAACTATCTCTGGAATGGAGTCCCACTCTCACTATAGAAGGTCATACTGGGCATGCTCCTACACTTAGAGAATCACAGGCCATGTCACAGGCCATGTCGGAACCCACATCGGACTATATAACTGTATTGTGCATATATGTCTGTGCATACAGACAGCTATGTACACCTTAACTGTCCCTACACACACCCATCAGACAGCATTACCCTCAGCTAGCTGTAGGTGGCCCATATGTGATATATCTGAATCTTTTGCATGTGATACACAGACATATATATGGGCAACATATAACAAAATGTCAAGCATACACACACATAAATGTGGGGAAGACAGAGAGCAACAGACAGTGATAGAGAGAGAGACACGCAGCGGGACACACAGAGAGTGAGTCATGCACAGGGATACCCTGAATGGCATAGAGTGATGTCCTGTTGCGGACAGTGGCGTACCGGTCATAACCAGTCACACGTGCCAGCATGAAGGCGAGCTCCATTGTGTGATAGTACTGAGGTGGGGAGTTATAATATCACATCACCTACCTTTGTGTGTGTGTGTGTGTGTGTGTGTGTGTGTGTGTGTGTGTGTGTGTGTGTGTGTCTGTAGGTTTAAGTATTAGGAGGACGTTTCCACTCAGTACACTTCCCATTGCCCTACTTCACAAGATCTGCTGCTGTCATTCACATTAGAAGTACCATTGGATATTTGTCAGTCCTATAAACTGTGTAGCATGGGCGATAACTGTGTAACACTGTAGTACAAATAACTAGATAGGTAGGGGTTCTAATCTCAGTCCTGGCAAATGTGTGTGTGTGTGTGTGTGTGTGTGTGTGTGTGTGTGTGTGTGTGTGTGTGTGTGTGTGTGTGTGTGTGTGTGTGTTTGTAGGTGAAATAGTTTTAGGCCATTCCTACCCAGTACACTTCCCAGTGCCCTACTTTAGCAGTCCTGCTGATGCCATTCACCTTAGAAGTACCTTTGGGCACTTGGCAACCCCATAAGCTCTGTAGCGTGTGCAATAACTGCATAGCACTATAGTACAAATAACTAGATTAGCAGGGGTTCTAGTCCCAGTTCTGGCAAGTGTGTGTGTGTGTGTGTGTGTGTGTGTGTGTGTGTGTGTGTGTGTGTGTGTATGTGTGTATGTGTGTGTAAGTGTGTGTGTAAGTGTGTATGTTTGTAGGATGAAGTATTTTGAGGACTTTCCCACCCACACTTTCCAGTGCTCTACTTTAGCAGTCTTGCTGATATCATTCACCTTAGTAGTACCTTTGGGCACTTGTCAGCCCAAAAAGCTCTGTAGAGTGTGTGATAACTGTATAACACTATAGTACAAATTGTCACACACAATAGTTCCTGAAGTCCACCAAGTTTGTCACAAAATACAAGCACAGCACGGCTCAATTAATCAGGAACCACGAACCACTGCAGTAAAAATCTTTTATTAAAAAAACATACAACGAAAAAAACGCTGTTGGATGTTGAGCGCTTTCATCTAGTACCTCTAGATTTCTTCAGAACATCAAACAAGTTGTGTCATACATTTTAAATACCTAAATTACCCGCCTTTTTTTTTCAATTACATATATTTAACCCTTAGTATAGCATATAAAATAAAACCAACAATTCTACCTACAGTACTATAAAACTTTAAAAATGTACATATTTACTCAATTTGATCAAAATTACTGCTCCATATATATCTGTTACTATTGTTTGAAAATATATGTATTTCACAAAACATCAAAATTTAGTACATAAACAGTAATATTAGACTACTCTACCATAAATATAAATATGATTTGTGAATTACTACTTCCATGTTGTGTTTGTATAAGCCTATTATACATGATGTGTGGCATTGTTGTTTTGCCTAATATCAATATGAGGTATAAATTATACCCTCAATAAGGGTTTGGTAGGTATGACTTTATTGAGGCCAGGTGGTGTGGCTGCCTCTAATCGCAGTTGCCATTTTATTTCTTTTTCCCCCACAATGGCCTTTATGTTGCCTCCTCTAGGGTTATAACTAACCACATCGAGTATAGCAAATTTAAAGCTCCTACATAACTCACTATTTAATATATGTCTCAATAGTGCATTATTGGTGTCATTTCTTTTAATGCAATATAAATGGTCATACATTCTATTTTTTAGAAATCTATCTGTCATTCCTACATAATAATTTTCGCATGTATCGCAGATAGCCAAATATACTACATGTCTTGTTAAACAGTTGCCATTTTTGAAATGAACCTTGGTTCTATTTCTGTCCTTTAATACTATACTTTTGCCTTCGTATATATATTTGCAGTAGTTGCAGCATCCACACTTTGTAGTACCCCTGCTTTGTAGTACCCCTGCTTACGCTCTTACTATCTATCATGGAACTTTGTCTTATTTCAATAAGTCTATGGAGGCTGTTACCTGCCTTATATACGAAACAACGAGGAGGAATCCTACTTAATTTCGGGGGCTAAACCAAAAAGGCAATTGCCAGAAAAGACATATGGTGCTAAATTCAAACCTAGCGCCAATATCAACACCAAAACTCCAGGTACTGTGCGACAGAAGCCCGTTAAGGGCTGCAATGAAAATTTAAATCATTATAATGTTGAAAAGTTGTTACAACTGCCATTCGATTTCGAATCTAGTAGAAACAGGAGCAGTAAAGGACAGGTGGCGCAAGACCAGTATAAGTCTTTAAAACAAATGATTTTTATTTTCGGCAATAAGTTAACGAAAATAAAAGCAATTCAGGTTGAAAACATGTACTTAAAGCGTTGTTTAAATTGCCATATTGTCCCGATGGGACTTCGTTTTTTTAAAAGACCTATGGGCGTAGATATGAATGTTTGCAACATAAAAAAATGTAATGATATGTTTAATGAATTTGGGGAACAGTTTATGAAGTTCATTATGGATAACAATGATGCACAATTGACAGGTTTGATTTCTGAAGTGGAAAATATGGATAGTGCAATACGGGAAGATAAGCTATTTCCATAATGGGAAAAGCTTATTTTTTAAACAGTATGACTATGCTGAACACACTAGCAAAACAATGTTTGCCAGAAAATGTAAAAAATTGGAACGTGACATGCAGCAGTATGAGCAAGGGGTAGCATATAGGTGGAATAATAAGGATAGGTTGAGACAGAGGGATACATACAAGGGAGATACCAGGGACTTACCCCATGCTGAAGAATTTCACTATCATAATGAAGACGTTTTTTTAGAGGAAGGAGAGCAGGACAAGTGGCACACAGTACACCGAAGGAGAAAGGGGTTTCCCAGGTGGAACAAACAAAGATAACACAGGTGTCCAATAAAGACAATGTTTTAAATAATATAAGCTTAAGTAATAACGCATACGTTGATAATAACAGCCATGTATTGGGCCCACATACAATTATCAAAGAAGCTGATGTTAAAATCTACAATTATAGTTCCTACGTAATTCAATCAGACTTGGCACAAGTATTTTCTAAGGGTATGAAATTCATACCGGATAAATCATTAGATTTGGTAGATACACTGGTAGAAGTAAAGTTATTTCTAAAAAAACTTAACTTAGGGATATTTTTCCAAAATAGGTCACAACTTGCACCTATGAATATTGACCTTAGAAAAAAGAGTACTTTCACACCTCCTATGGTGAAAACACTGGAGACCTTTGAGAATGTGATACAGGGGGATTTTTACAAGCTATATAAGAAAAGTAAATATCAGAAGAAGGACCAAACTATGATTAATAACATCTATTCAGTAATTGATTCCATCTGTTCTGAAAACGTCAGGATTATGGTGGCTGATAAGGGGGGGGGGATAGTATTGTATGACCAAGAAAAATATAGCAACAAGATATTTGAAATATTAAATTATTCAAACCAGTATGAAGTATCTTCATTAAATCAAGTAAATATTGCTCATAACAGAATAGACTCCTATTTGGAGGAATTTTTGTTAGATAACTGAGTGGATGAAGAACTCTATAAATTTTTGAAAGTTGAGTACCCCATCTTGGCTACTATAAGAGGGATCCCCAAGGTACACAAAGATCCCATTGACCCTCCATTCAGACCCATCATATCAGGGAGTGCCAGCAAGACATTCCCATATGGTAAAGTAGTGGACAATAGGTTGAAACATATGTACAAATGCATACCCCATATAATGAAGGATTCCTGGGAATTCCTGGGAATATTCAAACAGGAATTGTGGTCGGCTGACATAATTTTTGTCACCATTGATGTCAGGGAATTGTTCTCATGTATTCCAAAAAATGAAGGAATAGAAAGTTTTATACAGAGCTTAAAAAACTTTAATGGGTTGCAAGAGGAAGAGATTGCCCTTCTCACTTCTTTTATGGAAATAGTACTAGACCACAACTATATCTTTTTCAAAGGAGAATATTATAAACAGATCTCAGGGGTGGCAATGGGGGCAGCCTGTGCCCCCATGTATGCCAATATGGTTCTCCTAGATTGGGAAACAACATATATTTTCAACACAAACTGGATGCATAAGATCCAAAAGTATGTAAGATATCTGGACGATATATTTCTGTTATGGACAGGGAATATTAAGGAATTAGAAGATTTTGTGAAATATATTAATGGTACTACCAGCTACCTAAGATTCACCTATCAAAGTGATAGTAAAGGAATAAACTACTTAGATGTTTACGTCTATAATGATGGCAAGACATTCCAGTCCAGGATACATAGGAAAGAGACTTACAGCAATGGCTATTTGCATTATTCCAGTGCTCATTCATATAAAGTCAAGTACAATATAGTGAAAGGGCAATTGATAAGGGCAGCGAGGATGACATCAGAAAGGAACAATATGTTAAAGGAAATTAGATTTATGGAGACTATGTTTAGAGAAAATGGATACCCTGATAAGATGTTGGAAGATCTAACACACTATGTAATGCAGGAATGGGGTAGGAAATATCCCCCGCTATTAGGCATAGGAATATCTACGAACAATAGACAAAAGAATACAGAGGGGGATTTTTATAAGAGAGCATGCATTGTGAAATATGGTGACCATACACATCAGATAAAGCAAATAATAGCAAAACATTGGCACATTTTGACAAGTGATGCAGGGGTTAAAGACAAAGTTCCCCCAATGCCTAGTTTCGTATATAAGGCAGGTAACAGCCTCCATAGACTTATTGAAATAAGACAAAGTTCCATGATAGATAGTAAGAGCGTAATCAGGGGTACTACAAAGTGTGGATGCTGCAACTACTGCAGATATATATACGAAGGCAAAAGTATAGTATTAAAGGACAGAAATAGAACCAAGGTTCATTTCAAAAATGGCAACTGTTTAACAAGACATGTAGTATATTTGGCTATCTGCGATACATGCGAAAATTATTATGTAGGAATGACAGATAGATTTCTAAAAAATAGAATGTATGACCATTTATATTGCATTAAAAGAAATGACACCAATAATGCACTATCGAGACATATATTAAATAGTGAGTTATGTAGGAGCTTTAAATTTGCTATACTCAATGTGGTTAGTTATAACCCTAGAGGAGGCAACATAAAGGCCATTGTGGGGGAAAAAGAAATAAAATGGCAACTGCGATTAGAGGCAGCCACACCACCTGGCCTCAATGAAGTCATACCTACCAAACCCTTATTGAGGGTATAATTTATACCTCATATTGATATTAGGCAAAACAACAATGCCACACATCATGTATAATAGGCTTATACAAACACAACATGGAAGTAGTAATTCACAAATCATATTTATATTTATGGTAGAGTAGTCTAATATTACTGTTTATGTACTAAATTTTGATGTTTTGTGAAATACATATATTTTCAAACAATAGTAACAGATATATATGGAGCAGTAATTTTGATCAAATTGAGTAAATATGTACATTTTTAAAGTTTTATAGTACTGTAGGTAGAATTGTTGGTTTTATTTTATATGCTATACTAAGGGTTAAATATATGTAATTGAAAAAAAAGGCGGGTAATTTAGGTATTTAAAATGTATGACACACCTTGTTTGATGTTCTGAAGAAATCTAGAGGTACTAGATGAAAGCGCTCAACATCCAACAGCGTTTTTTTCGTTGTATGGTTTTTTAATAAAAGATTTTTACTGCAGTGGTTCGTGGTTCCTGATTAATTGAGCCGTGCTGTGCTTGTATTTTGTGACAAACTATAGTACAAATAACTAGATAGGCAGCGGTTCTATTCCCAGTTCTGGCAAATGTGTGTGTGTGTGTGTGTGTGTGTGTGTGTACAAGCGTTTGTTAGTGTGTATGTTTGTAGGATGAAGTATTTTGAGGACTTTCCTACCCACAACACCTCCCAGGGCCCTACTTTAGCAGGCCTGCTGATGTTATTCCCTTTAGAAATACCTTTGGGCACTTGTCAGCCGCATAAGCTCTGTAGCGCGTGTGACAACTGCATGACACTATAGTACAAATAACTCGATAGACAGTGGTTCTATTCCCAGTTCTGGCAAATGTGTGAGTGTGTTTGTAAGTTTGTAGGGTAAAGTATTTTGAGGACTTTTGCACCAGCAACACTTCCCAGTGCCCTACTTTAGCAGTCCTGCTGATGTCTTTGCCCTTATAAGTACCTTTGGACAGCACTCAGCCCTATAAGCTCCATGGTGCGTGTAATAACTAAGTAATATAACTAGATAGGCAGGGGTTCTACACTCAGTTGCGGCAAATGTGTGTGTTTCTGACGATGTCTATTTGTAGGGTAATGTATTTTGATGCCCTTCCCACCCAGTACATTTCCCATTGCCATACTTTACAAGGGCTCTTGATGTGATTCATCTTAGACATACCTTGCAACACTGTTAAATCCTATAAGCTCCATGGTGCGTGTGATAACTGTGTAACACTGTAGTACACATAATACTGGCAACTGTGATACTGTGTGTGTGTGTGTGTGTGTGTGTGTGTGTGTGTGTGTGTGTGTGTGTGTGTGTGTGTCTGTAGGTTTAAGTATTAGGAGGCCATTCCCACTCAGTACTCTTCCCATTGCCCTACTTCACAAGATCTGCTGCTGTTATTCACATTAGAAGTACCATTGGATATCTGTCAGTCCTATAAACTGTGTAGCATGTGCGATAACTGTGTAACACTGTAACACTGTAGTACAAATAACTAGATAGGTAGCGGTTCTAATCTCAGTCCTGGCAAATGTAAGTGTGTGTGTGTGTGTGTGTGTGTGTGTGTGTGTGTGTGTGTGTGTGTGTGTGTGTGTGTGTGTGTGTGTGTGTGTGTGTGTGTGTGTGTGTGTGTGTGTTTTTAGGTGAAAGAGTTTTAGGCCATTCCTACCCAGTACACTTCCCATTGCCCTACATTAGCAGTCCTGCTGATGCCATTCACCTTAGAAGTACCTTTGGGCACTTGGCAACCCCATAAGCTCTGTAGCGCGTACAATAACTGCATAGTACTATAGTACAAATAACTAGATTAGCAGGGGTTCTATTCCCAGTTCTGGCAAGTGTGTGTGTGTGTGTGTGTGTGTGTGTGTGTGTGTGTGTGTGTGTGTGTGTGTGTGTGTGTGTGTGTGTGTGTGTATGTTTTTAGGGTGAAGTATTTTGAGGACTTTCCCACCCACAACACTTTCCAGTGCTCTACTTTAGCAGTCCTGCTGATATCATTCACCTTAGTAGTACCTTTGGGCACTTGTCAGCCCAAAAATCTCTGTAGAGTATGTGATAACTGTGTAACACTATAGTACAAATAACTAGATAGGCAGTGGTTCTATTCCCAGTTCTGGCAAATGTGTGTGTGTACAAGCATTTGTAAGTGTGTATGTTTGTAGGATGAAGTATTTTGAGGACTTTCCTACCCACAACACCTCCCAGTGCCCTACTTTAGCAGTCCTGCTGATGTCATTCCCCTTAGAAATACCTTTGGGCACTTGTCAGCCGCATAAGCTCTGTAGCGTGTGTGGCAACTGCACGACACTATAGTACAAATAACTCGATAGACAGTGGTTCTATTCCCAGTTCTGGCAAATGTGTGAGTGTGTTTGTAAGTTTGTAGGTTGAAGTATTTTGAGGACTTTTGCAGCAGCAACACTTCCCAGTGCCCTACCTTAGCAGTCCTGCTGATGTCATTGCCCTTATAAGTACCTTTGGACAGCACTCAGCCCTATAAGCTCCATGGTGCGTGTAATAACTAAGTAATATAACTAGATAGGCAGGGGTTCTGCACTTAGTTGTGGCAAATGTGTGTGTTTCTGACAATGTATGTTTGTAGGGTAATGTATTCTGATGCCCTTCCCACCCAGTACATTTCCCATTGCCATACTTTACAAGGGCTCTTGATGTGATTCATCTTAGACATACCTTGCAACACTGTTAAATCCTATAAGCTCCGTGGTGCATGTGATAACTTTGTAACACTGTAGTACACATAATACTGGCAACTGTGATACTGTGTGTGTGTGTGTGTGTGTGTGTGTGTGTGTGTGTGTGTGTGTGTGTGTGTGTGTGTGTGTGTGTGTGTGTGTGTAGGTTTAAGTATTAGGAGGCCGTTCCCACTCAGTACACTTCCCATTGCCCTACTTCACAAGATCTGCTGCTGTCATTCACATTAGAAGTACCATTGGATATCTGTCAGTCCTATAAACTGTGTAGCATGTGCGATAACTGTGTAACACTGTAGTAGAAATAATTAGATAGGTAGGGGTTCTAATCTCAGTCCTGGCAAATGTGTGTGTGTGTGTGTGTGTGTGTGTGTGTGTGTGTGTGTGTGTGTGTGTGTGTGTGTGTGTGTGTTTGTAGGTGAAAGAGGTTTAGACCATTCCTACCCAGTACACTTCCCAGTGCCCTACTTTAGCAGTCCTGTTGATGCCATTCACCTTAGAAGTACCTTTGGGCACTTGGCAACCCCATAAGCTCTGTAGCGTGTGCAATAACTGCATAGCACTATAGTACAAATAACTAGATTAGCAGGGGTTCTATTCCCAGTTCTGGCAAGTGTGTGTGTGTGTGTGTGTGTGTGTGTGTGTGTGTGTGTGTGTGTGTGTGTGTGTGTGTGTGTGTATGTTTGTAGGATGAAGTATTTTGAGGACTTTCCCACCCACAACACTTTCCAGTGCTCTACATTAGCAGTCCTGCTGATATCATTCACCTTAGTAGTACCTTTGGGCACTTGTCAGCCCAAAAAGCTCTGGAGAGTGTGTGATAACTGTGTAACACTATAGTACAAATAACTAGATAGGCAGCGGTTCTATTCCCAGTTCTGGCAAATGTGTGTGTGTGTACAAGCGTTTGTAAGTGTGTATGTTTGTAGGATGAAGTATTTTGAGGACTTTCCTACCCACAACACCTCCCAGTGCCCTACTTTAGCAGTCCTGCTGATGTCATTCCCCTTAGAAATACCTTTGGGCACTTGTCAGCCGCATAAGCTCTGTAGCACGTGTGACAGCTGCATGACACTGTAGTACAAATAACTCGATAGACAATGGTTCTATTCCCAGTTCTGGCAAATGTGTGAGTGTGTTTGTAAGTTTGTAGGGTGAAGTATTTTGAGGACTTTTGCACCAGCAGCACTTCCCAGTGCCCTACTTTAGCAGTCCTGCTGATGTCATTGCACTTATAAGTACCTTTGGACAGCACTCAGCCTTATAAGCTCCATGGTGCGTGTAATAACCAAGTAATATAACTAGATAGGCAGGGGTTCTACACTCAGTTGTGGCAAATGTGTGTGTTTCTGACGATGTATGTTTTAGGGTAATGTATTTTGATGCCCTTCCCACCCAGTACATTTCCCATTGCCATACTTTACAAGGGCTCTTGATGTGATTCATCTTAGACATACCTTGCAACACTGTTAAATCATATAAGCACCGTGGTGCATGTGATAACTGTGTAACACTGTAGTACACATAATACTGGCAACTGTGTGTGTGTGTGTGTGTGTGTGTGTGTGTGTGTGTGTGTGTGTGTGTGTGTGTGTGTGTGTGTGTGTGTGTGTGTGTGTGTGTGTGACTTCCCATTGCCCTACTTCACAAGATCTGCTGCTGTCATTCACATTAGAAGTACCATTGGATATCTGTCAGTCCTATAAACTGTGTAGCATGTGCGATAACTGTGTAACACTGTAGTACAAATAACTAGATAGGTAGCAGTTCTAATCTCAGTCCTGGCAAATGTAAGTGTGTGTGTGTGTGTGTGTGTGTGTGTGTGTGTGTGTGTGTGTGTGTGTGTGTGTGTGTGTGTGTGTGTGTGTGTGTGTGTGTGTGTGTAGGTGAAAGAGTTTTAGGCCATTCCTACCCAGTACACTTCCCAGTGCCCTACTTTAGCAGTCCTGCTGATGCCATTCACCTTAGAAGTACCTTTGGGCACTGGGCAACCCCATAGGCTCTGTAGCGTGTGCAATAACTGCATAGCACTATAGTACAAATAACTAGATTAGCAGGGGTTCTATTCCCAGTTCTGGCAAGTGTGTGTGTGTGTGTGTGTGTGTGTGTGTGTGTGTGTGTGTGTGTGTGTGTGCGTGTGCGTGTGTGTGTGTGTGTGTGTGTGTAAGTGTGTATGTTTTTAGGATGAAGTATTTTGAGGACTTTCCCACCCACAACACTTTCCAGTGCTCTACTTTAGCAGTCCTGCTGATATCATTCACCTTAGAAATACCTTTGGGCACTTGTCAGCCGCATAAGCTCTGTAGTGCGTGTGACAACTGCATGACACTATAGTACAAATAACTCGATAGACAGTGGTTCTATTCCCAGTTCTGGCAAATGTGTGAGTGTCTTTGTAAGTTTGTAGGGTAAATTATTTTGAGGACTTTTGCACCAGCAACACTTCCCAGTGCCCTACTTTAGCAGTCCTGCTGATGTCATTGCCCTTATAAGTACCTTTGGACAGCACTCAGCCCTATAAGCTCCATGGTGCGTGTAATAACTAAGTAATATAACTAGATAGGCAGGGGTTCTACACTCAGTTGTGGCAAATGTGTGTGTTTCTGACAATATATGTTTTAGGGTAATGTATTTTGATGCCCTTCCCACCCAGAACATTTCACATTGTCATACTTTACAAGGGCTCTTGATGTGATTATTCTTAGACATACCTTGCAACACTGTTAAATCCTATAAGCTCCGTGGTGCATGTGATAACTGTGTAACACTGTAGTACACATAATACTGGCAACTGTGATACTGTGTATTTGTGTGTGTGTGTGTGTGTGTGTGTGTGTGTGTGTGTGTGTGTGTGTGTGTGTGTGTGTGTGTGTGTGAAGCATATCCCCTGTGGCTGTTGTGTTTGTAGGTTATACCATTTTAAGGAATGTTGACTCCTACCCATGACATTACTTTAAAGAGCCTGTTAATGGCATCTGCTATACAGCCCATACCAGTCATCTGTACAGATGTACATGTAATATCCACTTGTTTGCAACCTATATGTAGTCTGTGTCCCCTAGCAATGAGCATTCCTGTAATATCATGGCCAAATATGTCACAGTTACCATAGTGACACACATATCAGCATCAGACATCTTACCTGACTGACACATCTTGCTGATACAAATTCTGTCACTCTATCACTTGTACAGGTGTGTAGGAGCAGTAGAAAAGACCAGTCACTATGTCTGCTGGGTTATCCCACCATCCATGAAGGCATTCACAAGATTACCTGTTGTACAAGGTTGTGTGTTGTGTCCCAGGTATATAATCTATGTGAAGCATGTCATGTGTATGCAGCACTATAGTACATACAAGTGGATACATAGGGTTACTAATACGTCTGTTGGCAGCTATGTATGTGTTTCTGTATGCACAGCCCCTGTGGCTGTCTTTAGTGTGTGTATGTGATGGCTATACCATTCTGTGTGCCTGTTCCACCCTGTGAACTCCCACATTGCCAGCCTAGTGTCAGCCCATACAGATGTCATCCACCGTACAAGCATAGTTATAAAGTTTTTAACACCAAGTCACTGTGGTGCATGCAATGGTCGTATCACCATGTATTGTACATTAATAGATTGGTAGGTCATCTACTCTGAGAAGTGTCGCCTCCATGTGCATGTGTGTTTCAATGCATTTCCCCATGCAGTGGTGTGTGTGTGTGTGTGTGTGTGTGTGTGTGTGTGTGTGTGTGTGTGTGTGTGTGTGTGTGTGTAATGGCTCTAACATGTTAAGGGCCTCTGAACCCACCATTGGCAATCCTAAAAGGCCCTGCAATTGTTACCCACTTAAATATTAGTGGCAGACACTGCCACACTACAGTACCACTGTGCTATTGGTGTTATGTATCTAGCACTATTGTTCGTAAGACTCTGCAGGTAGGGGCTGTGCTCAGCCCTTCCTCAGCTGCCCCATGTACAGGACTATGACTCTGTGTGCACTACCAGCACGAGAGGCCAGATATGCGTGTGAGCTAGCAGACACACATGCTTGTGATTGTCAGATTAGACTAACACAGGCTGGCCTGTGTCAGGAATACATACCCCAAACCTGTCATACATACTACCAGGCATACCCTCATCAACTGCATGATGGTTGAGTGAATGGGATAGAAATGGCAGGGGCAACAGGTGCTGATAGCTGAATCTGTTGCAGTTAAAGTAATGGCTAAGCTTGTGAGGGACCTAGTGCCAGTACTTATGTAACCTCCTCTGTACGTGTGAGTATGTGGTCCTACAGAACACCCAAGTGACAGGTATGAAGGCTAGGTGGCTGTGTCAAGGGTATGTATGCAAGGTCACACTGTCTGCCAAAATTGCCCCTCACACACTGTTGCCTGCAAACACAGCTGGTAAACATGTACATATACAGCTGTACCTTGGCTATGAAAAGGTCAATGTGTTTCCACTCTGCCTTACTCATCATTGCTACTGTCAGCAGGCCCACAGCCTGCAGACACACAGACACCTGGAACACAAACAGAGTACAGTATGTGACACTACAGTCAGTCTGCAGTACTAACAGCAATAGTACATCATGGCTAATTAGGTACATACACCTCGATGTGCACCCATAACTATTGCCAGAAGACAGCACCTTACACAGCATTACATTGCTATACCGTACTATAGTCACCCTGTGCATCAGACCAATATGAGCATGTCCCTGCATTGATGGTATGGATAACAGGGTTGTGACACAAGTATCATCACATGCACAGGGTGTGGTGTTGGATTTCCAGAGACCTATGCTGGGCCATATGGCTGAAGTGTGTGTGTGTGTGTGTGTGTGTTTGTCTGGAGGGGTGGTGTTCAACTGGGCTATGTAGAGGAGCTGTGCGTGTCTGGTGATGACCGGCCTATGATAGGGATGTGTGAGTGTTTGCACCCCATCAAGCCATGTGGATGCCTGACACAAGGCTATATTGGACAGCTGTGGACTGTACATGGCAGAATGTATGGTTCAACGTCTCACAGCAGGGTCGCAGGAACTGGTTCTGCCAGT
Organism: Protopterus annectens; assembly: GCF_019279795.1. Taxonomy (NCBI): domain Eukaryota; kingdom Metazoa; phylum Chordata; order Ceratodontiformes; family Protopteridae; genus Protopterus; species Protopterus annectens. The sequence continues at coordinate 862,672,238 of NC_056731.1, read as the reverse complement.
AGTCCCCTGGCTCCAACAGGCCCAAGGACACATGCAGTACTACTCCCCGATGGTGACTGATGTCTGCTGGATCTGCATCCCTGACGGGACTGGCCAGGACAACATGCCTATGGCCTGCTTTGGTGTGGTGTGGGCAGCACCCTCCCTTCAGTAGTGCTAGTGGTATTGCCACAACAGGACTGTGAATGTGCATGCCACGTGGGCTCTCAGCTGATCATGTTGCTGACCTATGTCCACCTGGCTGATGCCCTACTCCCACCACATGCTCAAGTACAGACATTGCACGGACAAGCAGTGACAATGTCTCACCCCACTGTCTATCCACGACATTGGGCAAATGATGTATGGCATCATAAATGCCATGCAGGTCATCAAGCATGGCAAGAAGTGCTACAGTCATGACCCTGAACATCTGTCTGGTGTTGTGGTCAGTACGTGGCTGTGCCTCCATGATAGTAACATGTGTCTGGTGACACCTGCTGTGGCACTTGCAATAGGGGCTTGATGGGCAGTAGTCCTCTGTCGTGCACCCCTGTCCATTTGCCTGTGTGTGACCTCATCTGCTTTCTGGCTATGGTTGGTGTCTACACTCACACCTGCCATAGTCAACACACTAGCCTGTTTCGTGCTACCACTCTCCAACTGCCCATTATCTGTGGCTGCTGGGGACTGGGTATATGTGGGCATACTGACTGTGTGTGGGGAGATGGTTTGTGAAAGTGGGTTGCCAAACAGTGGCACAGATTCAGGCCCAAACAAACAACCCCATCTGTGCCTCATTATGACCACATTCATTATGGGAGTCCACTCAGACACTGACATCAGGTTGTGAGGGGGTTGTGAGGGGGAGAGACACCAGCCCCCATGTTCACCTGTGAGGGAAAGGCAACATATGTAAAGTAATACCCTGCAGTATTATGTTTGCTGATGGACACACACACACACACACACACACACACACACACACACACACACACACACACACACATCCACTCCTGGTAAAGCCTGGCACAACTTTGACACCAATGGGCCCTTCAAGCCAGACCTTACGGTAGTTCTGCCTGCCACAGTCCCCCTTCAGGTCAGACCTTATGGTAGTTCTGCCTGCCACAATCCATCTCTTTCATAGTACTGTAAGTCCCACAACAAAGGGTGACAAATCCTGCTGTGTGATGGGCCTATTAGCAGAATGGTAATTGTGACCAAGACCAAGGCTATTGGAGCGAGCTATACAGTGTCACCAAGTGCATATGCAAGTACTGGAAAGCTGACTTACTGCTATACAGACCACAGACAATGACAAGGTGTAATGATATGTGATGATAACTGATGAAGGAACATGAGTATACACTATCACTGCAGTACCTACACAGTTCAGACTCACAGGGATTCATTTCAGACAACATTGCAGGACAGTCTGCAATACATACAGGAAATATGTAAAGTACTAGGTGCATAGCCTCATAAGATGATACCAGGCTATTGGCCCTGATGCCCTTATAAGCCTAGCCCAGACTTTTGCCCATGTCCCTTCAAAGCCAGCACCTGTTTTCCCTGTCCAGCTGTGACACACGCAGGATACCAGGGGTGTCATATTTGTTTCCCATGCAAGTCATCCAGCTTTTTCTTCAAGAGGGCTATACATGTACTCTGCTAGACATGGGGAGGGAGTGTACTTTACAGACATTGTAATATGTGGGACACTACGCTATCCCGCCATGTTACAGACCAGGTGAGGACCTTGTGTGCATGTTGTGTGAGTGGGGTTTGTCTTACAGATATGCAGAAATGCCATCAAGGCTGGTTTGGAAATGGCCTTGTATGCCAGGCACAGGTTGCCTATGATCAGTCTGTATGAGACTGAGTACAGGGACAGGGCTTTCAGCCTATCTGTATAGGATAAGTGTTGCAAACCCTGGATTTGCCTGGTCAGGAACCTCTGTGGTCTCTGCAACTGCTGCATTTGCTTGGCAAGGTACATGCCAAAGGAGCCATTGTACTTGGTAATGCGTTTGATAAGGGTGGAGTACAGGGATGTTGTGGCCTCCTGGCTCCTGGATGACATACCTGTATTTGTGAGGTGGGCCATGTAGACAGCCAATGTACAATGTATAATAGTGCCCACATGGTGGGGAAACTGTCAGTTTCCTACCAACCTTGGTGCACAAGTCGCCTCACACCTGATTGCATGCTCAGTACATTATTACTGTCAAAATTAGTGTTCATGACATCTATCTCAGCAGGGAGAATGATGTATATCCTGGCATTCAGTCTGAGGCAATGCTTCATGCAACAGTCATTAATTTGGGTGAGGGCCTCTTGGAGGATTCTCACATCAGTAGGGGTATGTAAGACGGTGGCCAACTTGCAAGCATCTGTAAACCTGGTTAGCCATAGACCACTGCTTTTGTCTTATACCTCAGAAACGTATATCTCAAACAGTAGAGGCTCCCAGATCAATCATTGGGGTACACCGCTCTGGAAGAGTCTACTACTAGAGGTGGCTTCCACTACTTTGACTGAGTGGGTACTATCATTGAGCCAGTTAGCTACCCATCTGGTAACATACAGATTGATGCCTAGCTGTGTAGGCTTATGTATCCTGGCTCCCTGGGGATTATTGTCAGAGAATTGGGCTAGGTGAAGGTAGGCTTTGTTCACCATCTTCCCTTGTCCTTGTGTTTCTTGACCACTTCAGAAAAGTCGACCAGGTTTAACAGGCCTGATCTCCCTTTGACAATACCCCACTGTGTGGGCTCAGGCATTTTGAGGTTGCCGATATCCCTGTTCATAATGTCCTTGGTATTACTTCCATGCCCTTGCAGATCAGCCTAGTTAGGCTGATGTGCATATGATTGGCTGGGTCAATAGATTACTCCGCCTTTGTGTATAGGGATGACAGTGGCTGTCTTCTGTGCAGATAGGATGACACTGGTGCTCAGGCTTTGGTTGACTACAGTGTGTAATGGAGCTGAGAGCTCATGTAGGATGCAGCCAGGGATGGTATCAGCCCTATGGAGACTTCTGTGTGGTGCCTTTCAGAGGGCATTACGGACCTGCTTCCTGATGATGAGGGGAGGGGGCAGGTGCTGTGCCTGCACATGTGTACCAATGGGGGACAGGAGGAGTGATGTTTGCACTTCACCTGTGTGTAGCAGGTTGTCTGTCTGCCGTATGTGTATGTAGTGTTATTGACCAACACTACAGAGCAGATTTGGGTGCTGCCTCTGGGATTCCAGACATATGTGTGGAAGGCCTAGTGATTGGCCTTGGTGGATGTGTCCAATTTCCACTCAGAGCCTTAGGGTAATTCACCTGTGACCTTATTTGCTTATTCAGACCAAGGTGACATTGCTTCCAATTAGGCACCTGCTCCATTGTGGCCCTGTCCAGCAGTTATTTCCACCTATTATGGTATTTGTGTATTGCTGCTGTCCACCACAGACATTTACCCTACCTTGAGGGAGATGATGTTGTCCCATCAGGTATTGCTGAGTCCACACTGCTATGTAGGTGCTCACATAGCATTGCGGTTCCAACTGACGGGACGGTAGCTGTAAATCTACTTCTAACTGTTCTGAGGAGATTTATAGTCATTTTTGTAAAGTTTATTTTGTTTGTGACCTGAACAGTGATGGCTATGTGGTCAGATCTTACCAAGGAGGATGACACCTTAAGGAGTGCTACAGTGGCTACTCATGTTGGTTAAGACCAGGTACAGGATATTTCCACCTGTCGTAGGAGTGTTGACCAGCTGATCCACTGTATTGCCATTGACAAAGCTGAGGAATCTCTGTGTGTTCATATTCAGGTAGCATAGGTCATGCACACTATGGTTGGTTAGTTAAAGTCACCCAGGAGCAGGGTAGATATTTGCATCTTGACAGATTCCAGCAAATCCAGATAGGTGTGGTGGGTGTCCAGATTCATGGTAGGAGGTCTGTACCTAGATATGATTTGAGTAGGTGTTTTGTCAACAGTTAACTGCACTCGGGATGTCTCCAGTGCATCATACTGTTTGGCCAGCCTGGAGGTGTGTATGTGTATGATAATGTTTAAAACTCCTCCTCCTGTGGCTTTGCAGCCCTCCATTCGGGGTCTAAACATATGATGGGATGATTAACCTGGCAAGGTTAGTGTCCTCTCCACAGCTGCAAAGCAGGTGTCAGTGACTGCACAAATGTCAGCATCCTACAGGACAAGGTACGCTTGCATTGACGTGGGTTTCATGCTAAGACACCTACCACCTGTTAGAGCAAGACATCTGCACAAAGTCACACATCACTGATGGGCAAAGGCTGGAAAATAGTGACACTTCATACATCTAGCTGTAACACACAGTTGCTAGCAAAGACGGTTTCACATTCACAGGACTACACAGGATATAATATCTGACATTCAAGTGTATGCTATTATGTTATGACTTTAGTCTTTAATGGGTTGCCACTGATTTGCCATGCAATACACAATGGTATGAGGCATTGACTGCAAATATGAGGCAAACATGTGGTCAGTCTGCAAAACTCTGGACAGTTGACAGGTATGGGCTCAGTATATAACTTACAGTTCGGCACACAATTCTGCGCCTGTTGTTTACTATGCACATACATTATATAAGTCTCTTACATTTGTAAGACAAGCATATGTATCAGAGTAGCATTCACAGGT